>NC_141536.1:36472498-36807498 GCF_021556685.1 Rattus norvegicus | reverse complement strand
GAGGGAGGGAGGGAGGGAGGGAGGAAGGAAGGAAGGAAGGAAAACTATGCTCAGTATGGCAAACAAGGTTTGTGAGATTAAAAACAAGACTGTATAGACATTTCAATACTGAAAATCAGAAAAGATTGCAGAAAACTATATTAGAATATATCTTTGGCTAAAGACACAAAATCAGAGTAAATGATATCTTAGAGTTAGGTAAGATCACCAGTCAAAAACTATAAAATATCAAATTATGAAAAATTATTTCCAAAAACATCGATAACATCACTTTGGCCTCAAGAAGATGGAAACATTTTTCTAACAGGTGAACAAAACCATTACCTCCTGTGCAATTTATAAATAAATTGGGGGAAAAAAAGCCTTGTTTAAAATGACCAGACAGCACTAAGAATTCGCATCCCTGTTGTCCTGAACTAAGAGCTGCGTCTGTGTCATGTACGACTGGCATTGAATGGTTGCCATCGAATGTGGATTCGGCAAGTGTGGATGCACTCCGGATCCTCCAGAGAAGGCTGCCATCTCCCCCTCTCCTCGCCATCTACACACGCAGCTCTTTCGTGTGGGCACTACTGGAGGCCTCTAGATATGACCGAACAAGACAACAACACTGTCCCGATCCAGAGGTGCTCATTCTGAGCTGACAAATGACAGGTTGCTGCCCTGGGTACCTTCTGGGTACAGTGCTTTGGTGTCAACATCTGAGTTCCAAAGCAATAACACAGGAGGAACAAGGAGAGCTCTAAAGTGGGGGTACCAAGAATTCCTCCATCTTTGGGCTTAGGTTTTGCCCCACTGCTTCTGTTCTCTGCTGACTTGTAAACCTATTTTCTCCCTCAAGCTGAGCTTGCTAGGGTCAGCGTTCCCTGGAAACTTACACATGAATAGCTTTACATATCTCATCAGCGGACTTTCCCGCTTTCCGTAAGGTTATGGCAAGGTTTTTGGCTCGATTTGCTTCTAATAATGTCACTTTACTTGATCCCTTCTGTGTTATTTTCTGCTTGCTTGAAGAAAGATCAATGGCAGGACCTTGTGCTTTTGTTTTGAATATTTCCTCGAATTCGTCCACATTTAAATCCTAGGGTGGAGAAGGACAGCATTGACAAATCGGATCGCACGTTAGAATTAAGTCATTGTCCCGTTAGCAAACCCCTCACCGTGTAGGCACTCCCTTAAGGAAAGGCCTTCCATACTGCTGAGTGCTTATCCCTGCATGGCTTGCTGCCCTTCTCCTGTTTTTATTAGCATTCTCCTGTCTCATAGTTAGATGTGAAGGTCCAGAGAAATACTGATCTAACAGTGAAAGACCCCAGCTTAGCAGCAGTAACGCCATTTTACAAGGCTGTACTTAAGATGACTGGTTCAGAGAAAGGTTAGAACACTGAGTACACAGCGGCTGCCAAGCAGGATGTGTTTGGTTGAAGGCCTGGCAACAGGACGACTTCGGTTGAGCACCTGACAATGAAAAAAAGCCCCGAGAGAGGTCCCACACCCTGGTGGGGGGCCGAGTCAGTCGTTATGTTCCAAGAAGGTAGCTAAGAAACTTGCCCCCGGGCTGAACCCTTGGGGGGCCGAGTCAGCCGTTATGTTTCAGGAAGGTAGCTAGGAAACTTGCCCCCGGGCTAAACCCTTGCCATATTAGAATCCACCAATTATATCCCTGTAACCATGCATCTGCTTCTGTATGCTTGCTTCTGCTCCCCAAAATCCTATAAAAGCCCATCCTTGGTTCCGTGGGGCGCGCCAGTCCCCCGAGTGACTGAAGCGCCCGCAGGTGCCTGTGCCTGTGTATCCCGACAATAAACCAAATCCTCTTGCTGATTGCATCCTGTGGTGTCTCGGTCTGGTCTTTGGAGTTGGAGGGTCTCCATCCCGAGGGAAAGTTCTCCCTGAGAGCTTTTCAACAGTTCGATTCAATTCAATTGCTTTTGATAATTGATTTACCCAGACATCTACACCTCAGGCTAAATCCATGAAACCAGATAGTCAGTATAGTTACGAGTTCTTTAGCCCGCACACTTTCAAAAAGAGCTGTCTATGTTCTTATAAATTAAAGGGCATGGTTACGTGAAACTTATTTGGTGGTAAACACAGAAGATATTAAAAATTATTATCTTAGTGGATCAGGCATAGTTCTAGAACCCTCCTCTTATTAAAATCATGTCCAACTTAATTTTTCGACAGTGCAAGTCTAGTTCTTCACGCTGGAGTACAGAAACGTTACATCTTTGTCACTGATGCTCGCCGACCAACAGGACAGCCTCCCTCGCTCTGCAGGTGAGCATGCACCATCAGTCTATAAGCAAGGAGACCGGTACCTCCAGGATCCGCTCATCATCGATCTCATTGAAGACAGTGCCGTTGATCTGATTGGGCTTCAGGGCAACCCAGTTGAACACTGGCATTCGGAACTTCGTCTTGATTGGCTTCTTAATTTTTACAGCTGAAGGTTATCAGAGATAAGGAAATTAAGTCCTGTCTAAAACCTCGTAACCTCTGGGAACATTAAGACAACAGTCCTTGCGGATGACACTTTAACGCTGGAGGAAGACGGCAAGTGACAAGTGGCACTCGGCCAGAGCCATTCAAGGTCCTCATTTGGTTGCCTGACTCTGGAGTGCTTTCTAAGTTACAGTATGAAACAATGCAACTAGATTTAACAGAGGGGAAACTGCCCTGAGTTCTGGTGTCTTCACCTCCTGCTCCTAGGATATATATGTATGCTTTAAATGTCAATGATCTTCAGCCAGGATTATGCATTCCGGTGGGTGACCGTGATATAGAGACTACACTGGCTGCTGAGTTATTTCAGGTAGACTAAGAGCATCCATGGCCTACATCAGAGAACAGTGAAGACTACAGAGGACCTGGGCAGAGATCATAGTGCTCCTTCTAAAGGAGTGCCACCATCCCTTTGCCCCCTTCTCCTTTTTTTTTCCAGAGGTGAGGACCGAACCCAGGGCCTTGCACTTGCTAGGCAAACGCCCTATCACTGAGCTAAATCCCCAACCCCCTGCGCCCCCTTCTATAGGAGTTAGCTATCTTTATCGAGACATCCTCAGTGAACTTGCTAAACGTACTAAAATAGAGAGGCTGCGATCTACTATGTATGGGCTAAAGGGAATTAGCGCCTCTCATTTTGAGAATACAAACTAAAAGAGAACCATTTACCGCTCTATATGCTATTATACATCATAAACAAGGCTTTCCAAACTGAGCTATATACGCCCCTATGTACACTGTCCCAGCCCCCACCTGCCCACTGTGAGCTTCACTATTCCGCATTATCAGCAGGGAAGTGGGGAGAAAGCTAAGGAAGGCTGTGGACTAGAACACAACAGAGATGACCAGCACCCTGCCTCCATGGATGTTTACTGAAAAGGGATACAGATAATGCCTCTCATTCCTCCAGAGTTACAAAGGCCACAGAAAGAGAAGGAATAGCATCAGGTCAATCCACACAGAAGCATGCAGCAACACGGAGACACAGCTTTTGCCAAAACAGGCTTTTCTATCACCGAACATGGCACCCTCGTCCCCATTATCATCAGTGTGTGAGACCCCTGGTCACACTTACGCTTCCTCCGCACTACCCAGGAGAACCAATGTCCTCTGTAGGCAAAGGCTTTCTCCAACTGACCCTTGAACCAAAGGGCAGGGGGTTGTGGTAAGGGAGGTTGGGGGGGAGTATCTTTTCAACTCAAGTAAGGGAAATTTTCCTGACTTCAGCTAGGCATGAAGTATAGCAGATGGCAGGGCCTATAGGTGCCGAGGACATAGACTGTGACCCCAGGACTCAAACTCAAGAAAGTAGCATTCAATGGGTGGTTATTCCACACATTAGAGCCACAGGCAGTAGGGGGTCCTGGGAAGATACAGCCAACTGTGCCGAAACACATGGGCAAACCTGGAGTCACAGTCAGCCAACACCCAGACTAGCTGGAGACACAATGTCAAATGCAATGGCTCAAAGCACGATGGAGTGGAGAGATGTCAAGGCACAGGGTGACCAACAGAACACACAGGAAACACTCAACACACTCGGTGAGGAGCAACCTACAGAAAAGCTTGATTGGCCCATCTTTTGTGGAAGCAGAGAGAACAGAAAACACAAAATATATGGAGATTCAGATTAGATACAGTTAGAGTCAAGTGGCCCAGCAGTTCACAACACTCTTGCCATAGAACGCCATGCTTCGTGGACACACTTCGGCAGCACAAAGCCAAAACTCCGTTCTCCTGCCTTTGAACTCGCTGTGTGGTTTTGTTTGTGTTTCTGTGTTTTCACCCCCTCTCAGGGAGAAAGAGAAAACAAAACAAAAGAGAATATTTTGTTGTTATGGTGCCAGCAGGCACAGTGAACTGTACTAACTATTCCACAGGCTGGAAACGAGGTCTTAATAACACAGAATCAGCCAAAGTCAAACACCGAGAGGATTCAAGCATATCTTCTCCAAGCGAAGCAAAGGCCACCGACTGCACAGGCAGCTACCTGTGAGGATCCTGAGGGCAGCAGCAAGCAGCTCATCACAGAACTCTGCGCCACACGGTTAAGACGCCCCCGAGTCAACAAATTTTAAGACTGAAGTAGAAAAATGCCTCAGTCCACAGATGACCTACCTCAGGAAAGGAATCAGATTGCTTCGTTTGACTTGGAGATGTCTTACATACATTACTTGAAGGTGTGAGTGACTGTTACCACGTCAGTCACACTTTTCTTTATGAAATCCAAAGCATTCTTTCAACTAGAGGCACACTATGAGGACTTTCTCCTGACTCCCTGCTGTGTCCTCTCTTGTCCACTGCCGAGATGGATAGGTAGCCTGTCACTGTGGGCCTACGGACTAAGGGACTTCCAGGAAGTAATGGGCATAGCCCCTCAGTGCTGTCTCTTACCTCTACCGAGGTATCTGGATTCTCTCAGGCCTCTGGATTCCAGAGACAAAACCACTGGACATACAGGAAGAATATTTCACAAAATCAGCTTCAGTTACTCTGAACTAGAAGCCAAATTAAGGCCAAATAAAATGGAGATCAGAGGCCTTGGAGAAAATGCCTAATCCCAAATTATGAAACACTTGGGCCTTTTTAATTTTATAAAACAGGCTACATCTTATAACTATTGGCAGACAGTCGATGAGATAAAGAGGACTTCTTCAATCCCACCTATGGTGCTCTACTGTGCAGGAGAACCATGGAGACCCATGAGGGTCCTGAGCTTAGCCGTAATCAGCTGAGCTCACCCTAGAGCTAACAAAGCTAAAAATGGAGTAGCTGCAAAGGCTTAATGCAAAACAAAACAAAAAGGTGTATGGCTGTCCAGAAGAAAGGCACTTTGGACTTGCAGCCTCCGCCCATTTCCCTGCCAAAGTCTGAGCTCTACTTCAGCTCCTGTGAATGCATGCGGATGCTGAACCACAGGTTAGCTTTTGCGATGGAGAGAGAAGCAGCACCAGGCGAGGCATGGTAGACATATCTCACAGAGAATGCTCACCCGGAGCTACAAGGAAAGCTTAGTCAGTGACCTGTGTGCACGAGACAATGATGGCCTCCACATTCGGCCACCAGGAACAGCCTGGTGACAGAGCAGAGACCCAGAGACGGTAAGACGCCTGTTATTTACATTCAGAATCCAATTGCTCCGTGATGACTCTCCTCCACCTTTCCTCTTCGGAAGCAATAAAAGTTCTAGAAGAAAGTGGTCAACATGGAAGATCTTGAAGGGTAAAAATAAGCCACAAATTTACCATGGTATCCTTGATAATTTTACAGATGTCACTGCTAGAGCAGAATCTGAGGTGGGCAAATCTGCTTCAAGAAACTTTTGGATGGCTGAAAGGGTTGTAGTCACTTGGAGAAATTATCCCTGATGAGGAGGGGTGGGGAGGGGGCGGGCAGAAAAAGCTGCTGAGGAAACCCATGGAGGGACTGAGGAGAAGAAGAAATCTTTATAGTAAAGACTATCCATCCTTCAGACTAGAAACCACCACAGCCTTGGAACCAGAGCAGGGATTCTCAACCTTCCTAACGCTGTGACCCTTTAATACAGCACCTCACATTGTGGTGATCCACCAACCATACGATTTGTTCACTGCTACTTTCTAGTTATGAATCATAGTGTAAATACCTAATCTGCAGGATATCTGACAAGTGGCCGCTGTGAAAGGGCCGTTCAACTCCCCCCAAAGAGGTCGTGATATACAAGGTGAGAACTGCTAAACTAGAAGGCAGCAGCTCCCAGTAACTGAGGGAGTTCCTGAACAGTGCTACCTAGTGTCACAGCAGCAGACAGCCACCCCAGAGCAGAGCTACCCAGTAATCCAGAGTCGCAACTTCTGAGCAGTGCTAGTGTATTGGTTCCTTTTTTCGCTTGTTTGTCTGTTTGTTTGTCTGTTTGTTTGCTATTGTCAACTAGACAGAGGTTAAGAGTTATCTTGGTAGAAGAAGCATCAAATGAGAAAACGCCTCCGTTGACCTGTAAGCGAGATGTAAGGCAATTTACTGATTACTGATTGATGTAAGAGGTTCCCGCTCATTTTGAGCTATGCCACCCCTAGGTCCTTGTATAAGAAAGCAGACCAAGCAAACGATGGGGAGCAAGCCAGTAAGCAGCATGTCTCCCTGGCCTCTGCATCGGTTCCTGCCTCCAGCTTCCTGCCTTGAGATCCTGCCCTAATTTCTCTCCATGGCAAACTCTAAGCTAAAATAAACCCTTCCCTTTCGAAGTTGCATTGTGTAGGGTGTTTATCACAGCAATAACCAAAAGCAAACTAAGACGGCCATACAGTATCACTGGGAAAGCCTCCCAGTAGCAGAGCCGTCTGCTGTCACAGGATGGCAGCCTCAGAGCAGAAACTCAACATGACAGCCACCTCAGAGGGGAGTTACTTAGTGACAGCCACCTCAGAGGGGAGTTACTTAGTGACAGCCACCTCAGAGGGGAGTTACTTAGTATCACAGGGATTGCTACCTCCAAGCAGGGTTACCCATGATGACGGAAAAAGCTACCCAGTATCAAAGGGTCCCATCCTCAATGCAGTTACTCAGTAGCACAGGACAGGCAGCTCAGAGCAGAGATCCCCAGAGCACAGGTGGTAACCTCAGGGCAGTGCTACCCACTGTCACAGGACGGGACCTCAGAACAAACAACTCCAAACTCTCAGCGACACTCTGAAATGGCTCAGTACTAAAGAGTAAAATTTCCCTTCCGAGACTCAAAAATAGTAAGTTACTTCAAGGCTTTGGAATAATCCCCTTCCTCTCCCTCTCCTGCCTCCCTTTTACTTCCAGTAAGGTAGGGCACACCCTTACCTCCTGATGAGCAAGAGAACATGAATTATTTGGAAGCTTTTCAAATCATTTAAAAAAAAAAAAAAAAAAGGAGAAGAAGAAATTGCTGTTGTTCCCTTTCCCCTTGAAGCCTAAAACCACGCTGGCAAATCCTGACGCCTACAAATGCTCAGAAGACATGCACCCTGCACCAGGTAATAACTCAATGACATGGTCTCCTCCACAGATGACACTCCCGATAACTTAGACTAGAGTAACGCTCACTATTAGCACCCAGTCCAGAGCTCTGGCCACTCTAGGTAAAGACAGTGGAAATACTAGGTGACAAGGTCAGAACTGCTAGGACGAGTGTGACAAATACTCCTCTCTCATGAAGGACAGTTTTCCCTTCACCGGCTACATTAGCAGTATGTCCTTCAGAGGGACGTGTACAGATGAGAAAGAGCAGTTCTAGCTCTCCAGACAGACAGAAGTCAGGGTTTCACAAGCCAGGACCTCCATTTCCATCCCGGTTCTCACCTGCTAATCCTGAGTTGAAAACTACTGTAGGTGAAGAAGTCCCAGGCAACGGGGGTGCAGAGGGAGGTGGGGGTGGTGGCAGAGGAGGAGCTGGCACAGTCTCAGCTGCAGGACCTGGGAGTGGAGGGGGCGGAGGGGGTGGGGGAGGGGGTGGAGGGGGTGGGGGAGGAGGTGGGGACATAGGTGGTGATGCTGGTCCATTTTGAGCTGGAAAAAAAGAACAAAATGTCATGTGCACATAAGGCATGAGAAAACTGGGCTGGCCAAATGGCTCGTCAGGTAACGCTAGTTAGATCCTGGGAACCCACATGAAAGTGGGACCAGAACTGACTCTGCAAAGGTCACTCTGATCTCTACGAGCACACCTCGGTATACACTCACATATACACATCGCTAAGCAGAACAAACAAATACAATTTTTAAATGAAGTAAAAAGGCCCAAGAAAACAAAACGCAACAGTAACATTTCCTTACTGAGAACCCAGGAAATGTCATAGCATAAGTGACATCAAGATTCACAACATCATTCTCAGAATGCAACTTTTGTTTTAATCTATGGCATCTCGTGTGTGCGAGGATGTGTACGTGAGTATGGTGCCTACAGATGCCAGAGGCAAGGACAGATCCTCTGGAGGTGGCATCATAGGTCGTTGTGAGACATGCTCTATGAGTGCTGGGAGATACTCAGGTGTCTAGAAGAGCGGTAAATGCTCTTAACCACTAAGCCATTTCTCCAGCTCCTCAAAATGGCACCTTTCTTAAGAAAAGGGAAAGTGCTTATGAAGCACTGGGGAGCTCCACCCCTCCCCCCAGGCATCTTACCTGCTTCAGGTGTGTCTGATGACGGAGGTAGTGGTGGGGGAGGAGGGACTGAGGGTCCTGAGGAGGCGGCCCCTGGAACTGGTCCCACATAGTTACCCCCTGCTAGGTCTGACCCCATGGGTAACGTGCCAGAGGCCACAACCGGCAGTATGGCAATGTCCCCGTCCCCTTTCTTCTGAATTTTGATGGTCCCTTGTTTCTCCAGTTCGTGAATCTTTTTTTCCAGGGTAGACTGTCTTTGAATGGCTTCTTCCTTTTCTTTGACCATTTTTCTTAATGTGTGAACTTGGGTGTTTGCGTCTTTGTAGATTTCCTGGAAGAAAAAGGTCATGTTCATGTTCAGGACACTGGCTTCATAGAACATTCCCAGGTGACCCTGAGTGAGCTAACTGAGGGAAACAGTTGGAGAGAGAACACACGGTAGGGATTCAGTCAGAACATAGAGAGTCTGAGTGAGTAATTATCAGTTGAGCTGGTAATGCATGCAATGTACTCGAGCATTGGATAGTGTTAAGGAAGAACTTTCTACCTAATTAGTGGAACTAACGCCACTTTGCCCTTAGGCGAAAGAGAACAGAACAGAGATGACTTTATCCACAAACTGAATTTGAAACATCGCATGGGTAGCCTGGTGGTTCAGCATGCTTTCCTTTACTAATCATAAAATAAAATGTATCTGTAACTCCCAGATAGACACTGACTAACAAGAGACTAAAAGCCCCTAAATCAGACTTTAGTAGAAATCAGACAACGGATAAAAACCTCTACAAAGGCTGGCTGTGGTGATGTACACCTTTAATCCTAGGACTGGGGAGGCAGAGGCAGGTGATGTCTGTGGGTTTGAGGCCTAGTTGGTCTGGGCAGTGATTTTCAGGCCAGCCAGGGATACATACATACTGGGACCCTATCCCCAGAAGATATATAATAAGTAAGCAAGCACAGAAGCTCTGCCAAGCCAGGAGTGACCTTCTCACGCATGGCCAGACGCTGGCGGCATAGCTGATTTCTCTGGCCCTTAGGAAAGCTCTTTAATGGAGCTCAGGATGGCGATTGCTGGAGCATTTTCCTTTTGGTGATGCATTTAAAAAAAAACCAAAGTTTCCCGCCATGAGTTACTTATCTTTCTCTAAGTTTATAGTTCATAGCAAGTTAAAATTCGATTCAAAGGCCGCCCTGGGGGCATCTATTCGGAGTCCACGGATATTCTGGTGTGAATGGCTGTGTGGAACTGAACTTACTGTCTGGGACCTGCACAAGTTCTCTCTCACCTCAGACCCCCAACAGGAAGGGAACATTCTTTCTTACCCCCTGTCCATCATTTGTAACCTAAGTGTCTGGACTTGAATGGAGTCCATATGCTACAACTCTGTACTGATGGCGTGCCAGGAAACACGTATCACAGAGCTAACTGTAGGATGTGTCAGAATCTCAAAACAGCACATGAAAACCATCACAGAAAATGTGCCGTCACATCAGCTGCTGGTGCAAAAGCAAGCCATGTGCCTGACAGCCCTCCAGGCCTATTGGCCTTATGTTCTGAACAGTTCCAAGTACGCAGATGGTTTGAACCTCCATAACTGTGCCTGACACATAAGGTGAAACAAAATGCCTGGGATTAGATGATAAGGAAATGCATTGGATTGTGGGAAATATCTTTAGGTCTAACCTGTGCTGTGGGCTGTTTCCATAGCAACCCTCAAATCTGGTTTTGAGTAAAAGTAAACACATACGATCAAGGAGGCCCAAGTTCTAATAAAAAAAAATAAGCAGGGAGAATTAAATTTGTGCTTTGTTTCTGTTTACAACCACATGGAGAATCCACAGAGTCAACTCAGTCTCTCCCAGATAGGAAGCCATTGTTGCTCCCAAAAATCTGTGGTAAAGAAATACCGAAGCTGGAGTTTAAGACTGCGTACACGCGTGTACACGTACAGTATGAGTACTTTTGAGAAACACCTCTGAAATGGTTGCAGTAGATACACGGCTTCAATGCATTCCTCTGAAGTGAACGTTCTCTGCACTGGACCAGCCTTAAACTAGAGCGCACTGAATGCCAGGCCGTACACATCGGGATGGATGCTGCCAGCACACTTACCCGGACGACATCCAGTTCCTTATTCCTCTGCATGAGTTGCTTTTCCAGTTCCACAATCTTGGACATGGCTTCATTCTCCGTGTCCTGCAGCTTTTCAGACAACTGTGAAATTGTGACGAGGAAACAGAGTCACAACACAGATCATTCTGATCGGGTCCTTGGTCCTCAGAATCATATATCCTAGTCAGCCTGGCACCCACGAGAGTCTTGCATATATTCCAAAAGTTAATTTCTGGAAACATTAATTTTTATGCTATGGTTCTGAACACATATTTGTTTCTCTCAGGAATAAATGATGTATATGTGGCATGTATAAAACACAGCAGCCTTTCAGTGTTTGAACATATACAATCATACCTCTCTCCTGTCCTGGAGCTAAGTGTAGGACAAATTAAAGTAAAGGAGAGCGCAAGGCCACCTTCCCAAGCCCAAAGAGCTTCTGAAAATTGTTGATCTGGAAAACATGGCTGTACCATTTTAGTCAGCTACACAAAGAACTGTGGCTTTCTTCAGCCCAAACTACCCAGTAATGGTTATTTTTATAAAAATCAATACAGAAAGGCTATGCAGTGCTGGTTGAGAGGGATGAGGGGAGGAAGGGAGCTAGTTTTCATATAAAGTTCTACAATCAAGAAACTTCTGACTTCCCTTTGGACATAATAATAGGCAAAGACATCCACTGAGGCAAGACAGGGGATTAGATATTTACAAGTTAAGAGTGTAATTTCAGAGAGAGAAGAGGAAAAAGAAAACAAAACGTTTAAAGGAAACAGTGGACCCTGTAAACTCCTCTGAGAAGATGCCAATGAAGTCAACGCAAAGCTTCTCAAAGGGGCGGCTTTGGGCTTACCAACTTGTTTTAATATAAGCCATGGGAGCCCTGTTTTCACAGTGATAAGGGGTGAAATTAACCTATGTGATACTCTAAAATAAAGTGTGGTGGGAAACAAAGCCACTCTGCTGAGAGAGAAATACTATTCCTACAAATAGAGACAATTCTCTGCACAGTAAAGGACAATTCCAATCAATCCAATCAAGACGGGAAGTTTGTTTTCAAGACCTCAGTGGGTACAGTACTGTCCTCACATGCACAAGGCCCCAGGCTCACCACTGGGCAACGGTGAAAAGAACTTAGCCCTCACAAGGCATGGGTTTTTGAAAACTATTGTTCTCCATTTACTCTTCAATAGGAAATATGGGAATATCTCAAAGCCTCTAGGTTAATATTAACCTCTTTGTGGTTAACAAACTTCCCTTAAAGAAGATCAGGGCACTGAGCAGACATGATTCTTCAGAGAAGACCACAGTTGACAAAGCTCAGTGATTTTCCATAAAACGTCTACAGTTGCTATGGACCTGAGCAGAAGCTCAGGCAGGGCTTAGACAGGAGCACAGAGATTTGTGAGACATGACAGTCCTATCCCACAGACTCTGATGGCACTTTGAGAAGGTGGGTCATCGTCAGAGACTCCTTCCTGAGGCCACAGTCCCTCTCTTCATTTCTATGTCTTACACTGTCAACCTTCCTGTTCTGTGTTGGCCACGAGGGCTGCCAGTGTGTGACTTGGGAGAAATGGAACAGGAAGGTAAGTAGAGACCAGTCAAGAGCTAGATGACTTGAGTTCTGCTCATTCCTCCACTCCAAATCCTTTCACTTCCTATCACAAAAGCTAGCATTAGCCCACTCTGGTCCCCAGTGCATTTCCCTCTCTGAGATGCAGTTACATGAGAGATGTTTTCTTCCAGTTCCTCCACCCGCTCCAAGGCAGCATTCTTGGTTTCAGCATCTTCCAACAGAGCTCCCACGTCGAACACGTTGTCCAGGTAAGCCTGGATCTGTACTTGCAGCTTGTCACTTTCTGTGTGTTTCAGCTTCTAAACACAAAGATTCCAGAGAAGGTAGGATGAATTATCTGTGGACGTAGGACACAATTTCCCAACCCTCTACATAATCTGTTACAAGTAGCCTACAGTTCCCCACAAGAGTTTAACGCATCCTCTGTATGACCAAGGTATGACCCTACTGTTTCCAATTTACATATAGACACACACCAAGGGTGGGAAGGGAGTCACTGTCCTCAAATACTTGACATTCTAGACTATTTTTATATAAGTAAACCAGACATTACAAAAGAGGGTTTGAGATGGAATAATTACACGCCCTGTGAAATCTAAGGGGCATCTAGGCAGAGGTGAGAGTGGCTAGGAGCCAAACAGAGTTAGCTCGGAGCCATGGATTGTACACACACTCAGCTTTAGTACACATTGCCAGAACTCTTCCTATATGATTCCTTTCCCAAGACAGTGCCTTGAATGAACAGCTCAAAGCTCCCCAACGCATGAATCAGAAAGGGTCCTCCAGTTCCCTTATATCCTAGCCCAAGGATACCAGAGTGACTGAGGAAGCAGTTTCTCAGGTGACGCCAGAGGCTTAAGAAATCAGTGACTCTTCCCCATGAGAGTCCCACCTTATGACTTTCTCTGGGGACTCTAAAGTCAGAATACGGATGATGCCAATAAGTGAATGAACATATGAACGATCATTTGCAAAGAAGGCTGTCTTTGTATACAGAAAACGTATATTATCAGATGCATAGAATGGTGTTCTTCTAATGACTTCTATCCATCAGGGTCCAGACCCAACATAACATAACTAACGAAGGGTTGGACAGGGTGTGGAATTTTTAAGAGAAATTTTAGATTACATGATTTCTTAAGAAAAGCACTTCTCTTAGGTTTAATTTAACAGTTTAAATTACTTTAACCCGAGTATATTCCGTCTTACTTTAAAAGTCAAAAAAGAAAGAAAGAAATATGAATCTAGAGCTGAAAACAAGAGGGCAACAGAGGAGCAGTGATAAGGGACTTTCCCAAGGTTGGCTGCAACTACTGGACGTGCACCAATGTCACTAGCTGCTGTGACAACCTACAGCCCAAAGCAGACTGAACCTCCACCAGAAATGAGAACTTGCACTCCAGATCTTCATTCACATCCTGCCATCTGTGAGGTGCATGAAGAAGACAAATCTCAGCCCCAAAGCATTGCCAGAGGTGTGCACAGGGGTCAGCATCAACGTATTCTACCCTCCAATAAGGTGGGTGCAAGGTGTGTGGTTTCCTGGGTTCATGCCTAACAAACATGGGCAAGTGAACTCTGGAAATCCCTGAAATCTACATCAGCCATCCATGGCCTACCACCGGGACTTCAACTGCACCACTCAAAGGAAAGGGAAAGCATAAGATTCCCAGTGACAGAGGGGGAGCACATCTGTGAGTACCACAAACACTTTCTGTTTCTTTATTAAAGTCTTCAGGGAACTGGCTGGGCACTTCTGTGTGGCAGGGAGAAAAAGAAACTAAGTCTTCTTTCTCTCAAGAAGTGCAGACACGTGTCCAAAAGCAACAAGTGCTTTAAACAGAATTAACAGCATCAGGAGGAAGTGTCATTTCCTCATTACTTCTCAATGCTCTAAACATGAACTCATTCACCAACAGTCTTGGCTGGATGTTGCCTGGGTCCCAAGGCTGCCCCAAATAAAAACTGTTCTTCAGTGTTGATGAAGGATGCCACAAGACTTGACCCAGACAGAGTTCAAAAGCGAAGGAAGGCTGAGACAATGCTCCCGGAAATGTCTGACTCCAGTAACAAAGGGCTGCAGGCAGTAGACCCCCCAGATGTCCCAGGAATTCTGTAAATAGTCCAGCTTTGCTGGCAAACTCCATCATTCAAATTGGTTCCCTGTAACTTACATGGCAACTGTGAGACCACAAAACTCTTTAGGCATTCTCTAGTTACTAAAGAAACGAACCTCTGAGAAGAGGCAATAAATCCACTCTTAAAATGACACCAAAAAAGGTACTTACATCCAAGTATTCATCCAGGCCTAATTTGGTAAATTCATATTGGAGATGAACTCTGAAGTTCATGTCTTCTACCGAATGGACTACAATATTAATAAACTGCATAGAGGCCACCTGAAATGAAATTTTCAAGGGGTTAAAATGACTCCACGTGCTTTCTCTCAAAAGCATGTCCAGAGTAGGTGCCTCGTTCCACAAGTCTTAGTCCACACCAATTCCCTTTTCGCCCTTAATGTCACTAAATCTTCAAGAAAAAAAAAATTATAATTTTTCATTAAAGAAATCAAACAGGCACCACAACTAGACACCACTTCATGGTCACTTAGAATGACTATAATGTAAGAAATATATATATATATATATATGTGATATTGGCAAAGATATAGAGAAACCTGACCCTCCCCCCATTGCTTGTGAGACTATAAAATGATACAGTCACTTTGAAAACACCAGTTACTCAAAATGTTAAGCACCATGTTTGCTGTCTGCCATAGGAATGCAACTACGTTACTAAGAGAAATAAAGAAACGTGGCCACAAAAAATATTGTACACAGATATTTATAATACCACATACACCACCTAACTATGGAACAATACCCAGTGTCCATCACTGGATGGACAAACAGAATGAGGTAACCATTCTGTGACACTGAAGTACTGCTGCATGTTGTGGCATGGATGAGTCTGGGAATGACGTGGAAAGTGAAAACCGTGCCTGTGAAAAAGGACCAAACATTGTATGACTCTACTCATCTCCAATGTGCAGAACACCCCAACCTATAGACATACCTTAGGGCTGAAGGATAGAGCACATGGGAAACAGCTTTTAATAGCAGGGGGATTCTTTTATTATTTTTTTTAAAGATTTATTTACATATGTGAGGACACTGTCTCTGTCTTCAGACACACCAGAAGAGGGCATCAGATCCCATTACAGATGGTTGTGAGCCACCATGTGGTTTCTGGGAACGGAACTCAGAACCTCTGCGGAGAATGGTCAGTGCTCTTAACCACTGAGCCATGTCTCCAGGACTCTAGGAATTCTTCAGGGGATGGATGTGGTTATAACTAAACTGTGAATGGTTAACACACATCAAATCATACACGTCCATGGGTGAAGTAGATGTATGCAAATGTAATATCAAGAAAGCTGTTCTGACATACAGATATATAGAGCAAAGTACAAATTACCACAGAGATACAGACCATATAAAATAGGAAACTTGGTGCCAAGAGGAGTAATAGCCACACAATGTAGAACGTCACGACAAGGTAATTACTTCGAAAATTCACTTTGAGCTCTATCCTACCAAAAGATAGTAACTAATCTTTCCCACCATCCCTCTGTGGATTTCCTAACTGCTAGTTCATGGCTGTAGTGCCTTTTCCCAAAGATTGGCCCTAAGACTTGTCTCAGAGGGAAAAAAAAGTCAGTCCTCAGTTTAATAAATAATGGAATGAACTTCAACAGACCCATAGTGTTTTCAACAATGCCCATCTATTGATGGGAACAATGTCTTACTCATGTTTGCCTTCTATGAGTGCTCCAGCAGAGGCTTTGAGAAGAAGGGAAAATAATCAGGGATCCAGATTCACAGCCTGGAAAACCCCACCCCTCTACCCATGTCCCCCCCCTCCTTCCCTCCCAAGGGCTTAGAATCAAACTCAGTCTTAGGCACTGAAATTGGGCAAGTCCTTGACTCCTGAGCTTGATTCCCAGGCCCCCTATTTCTTTTAGCTTTTTTTTATTGAATTAATTCTTTTTAAATTATAGGTTACTCAGGTGATTAATTCTAATTTTCAACTTGACACTATCTAGAATCACCTAAGAAGAAAGTCTTAATGAGTCTATGTACAATGGAGAATTGTTTTAACTAACTGATATGGGAAGATGCAGTCCACTGTAGGTGGTACCATTCCCTAGACAGGGGTCTAGAACTATATATGAGTGAAGTCAATCTGAAAACAAGCCAGCAAATAAGAAAGCAAGCATTCATTCTTGCTCTACTGCAGATGTGATACGATGGTCAACTGTCTCACGATTCTGAGGTGGTGACTTCCCTACAATAATAGCGTATAACCTGGAATTGCAAGTCACATAAACCACATTCTTCTCTAGCTGCTTTTTGTCAGGTTATATTATTACACGACACATGAAACTAGAACAGGTATGTACTGGATAGCTTTGGAAGATGCATAAATTCTCTTAATGAAAAAGGGACACCTCCCCCCACTGAAGTTTCTGAAAATTTTGTTTAGGTTCTCTAGTTAAATAAACTTTAAAAAAAGAAATCTTGTTAGGCTACAGAGATGGTTAAATAGGTTAGTGGTTAAAAGCACTGACTGTTCTTCTAGTAGTCCTAAATTCAATTTCCAGAAACCACACTGTGGCTCACAACCATCTATAATGGGATCTGATGCCCTCTTTTGGTGTGTCTGAAGACAGCTACAGTGTACTCATACATAAAATAAATAAAAATCTTCAAAAGAAAATCTCGTCAGGTTGTTTTGGGCTTTTATTGTTGTTTGTTTGTTCTGAGTTCTTACCTACTTAAAAAAAAGTCACAAAAATATTATAATTGTGAAGAAATTTACACTGTTTAATATAATGAATATATTATTTGGGAAGCTGGAAAATCTAATGGAATTCCCAAGGAAGTTTATCAAAAGCCGCATTTTCTGGAGAAAAATAGGTTTGTGATACTTTTCCTTGTCTCTTCTGAAAACAATTCTAAATGATCCGCTGAGTTTCAGGACAGCCTATAAGCCATGTGCTACAGTATGCTCACATACATGAGTAAATAATTCTTTAAAAAGAAAAGATCTGCCATCAGTTTTCATGCATCATACACCCATCAATTTTCACAGAAGAAGCCATCATGTAAAAGAGCATGGCCTTGTGTAGGTTGGTTTCGGCTTGGGCTCTGTCTGAATAAGAAAGTTCCTCTTGAGAAGGCATTAGAAAGAGGCTCGCAGTGAGCCACAGCCTGGGGCTTCTCACACATTTATCAACACCTTCAGCATCACCTTGAATGACCTCTGACCCCAATAACAAGAATTAAAAATTCACTGTAAAAGCGACCTTTGCTTTACTATTTCATACTTTAAAAAATAAGTTGAAAAATAATTACCACAATTATTGCCAGGCCTGATACCCTACCCTACCCCACAGCTGCCTGTCTCTCAGGAGGTCTGCAGTAACCAGGGACACAGACAGGAGCCTAGCATGGCTGTCCTCTCAAAGGCCCTATCAACAGCTGACTGAGACAGCTGCAGATACTTACACCCAGCCATTGAACTGAAGTCTGGGACCCTACGGAGGAATTAGGGGAAGGATTGAAGGAGCAGAAGGAGAAGGCAACCCCATAGGAAGACCAGCAGTCTCAACTAACCTGGACACCCCAGGGAGCTCCCAGAGACTGAGCCACCAACCAGGCAGCATACAGGGGCTGGTCCAGGTCCCCTAGCACATACAGCTGAGGACTGCTTAGTCTGGCCTCAGTGGGAGAAGATGAAGAGGGTATCGGGAAAGGGGTAGGTACCCTCTCGGAGGCAGGGGAAGGGAGAATGGGAGGAGGAAGGGGGGAAGATGGGAGGAAGGGGCAAATGCTGGAATGTAAATAATTAAAATAATTAATTTTTACAAAATACCATATCTAATGGAACGGAAAAGGTTAGTGGTTAAAAGCACTGACTGTTCTTCTATAAGGATTTTACCATCCGGATTTTAAAGAAGCTGAAACTAAGATTAACACAAACCTGACGTCCAAGAAATGAGTTTCACACAAAACAAACCTGGTGTTTCAAGCCCTACGGTCATGGCAGCAACGCTAATGAAGACATGACTGAGAGGCCACAGGACAGGCCTCGCATGAGAGAACAGTTAGGAAGGATGCAAGCTCTGAAGGCAAGTGCTCCACAGAAGGAACCCCTGGGTCCAGAAGTGTGCGAAACTGAACTAGGTCAAGGACAAGGACAGGGGTGCACTGGAATGCAATGGCTAAGGAAGCCTCGTGAGAAATTCTGTCTTGAGCCCAGAATGAAGACTGGGGTACTGGGATTCAGAAGTGTTGAAACACCCTGGGGTTAGCCACAGTGGGAAGGAAGCACAAGGAAGAAGACCCAGCAGCATTGGGTCCATCTAGACATGCCAACGGTCCAGTCAGCAAAGCCAACCACTTTAGTCTGTGAGCGTGTGGTCTAGAGAGGCCACTGAAAAGCTGCAAGAGCAAAAGGCCAAAGGCCCAACTAGCTTAGGCCGTTAGGCGCTCAACATGGTGGCTATGGGCATCCACACTAGGTCATGACTTCCTTTTTCCAACCATGAGACTTTCCCTCTTACTCATTAAATTATCAGCAGTTCTATCCTTTAATCAAAGGAGTAAACCTGGAAAAAGCACCAGAAAGGGAACATAAAGAAAACATTCTAGAGTGGATCACTAACTTCATTTTCCTGAGCTTTGTACTGGGCAGACTTGAATATGGCGGTGTGTTTTGAAACTGGATTTGTGTTGCTGAAAGGAGGGCCAAGGCAACTCACCATAAAATCTATGTTATTATCTTCATTCCTGAAATGTTCCATCAGCTTCTCAAAACGCTGCTTTTCTCCGCAGACCTGCAACACACGTGGTTATCATGCATAAGACTCTACAAGCAGAAGCATCCCAAAATTAGCTAAAGAAATTTTGGTATTGACAGTTATTTTCAGAGTATTTTCTCTCTCTTACGTATATACTCCTTATTTTTGTTCAAAGCTGGCTAGCCTCCAACCAACAGCATGAAGCAGACCAGATGTGGGTGCGTGGTTTCTTTTCCGTATGGTTTTCCTGTTATCATCGAATGTGTTCCTCCTTCAGGGTCCTTGCTCTTCCCCAAGGATTTTAGTATGTGTTCACAGTACAGTTCACGAAAACTGGCTATGGGTTTCCTGTCTTACCAGCATGCACTCCAGACAGAGATACTAAAAGATGTAAATAGCTTTACATTTAAACTCCTCGTAAGGAAGACTAGCCATGCTCTCACGTCTGTCTCAATTAAATAATCTGAGAGCATGACATAATTTCCAGTGATTTAGACAGTAGCACCCCGAGGCCTGAATCACACACATTTTAGCTCAAATTGATATTTCCATTGAACATGTAAAATACTCAGACTTGCAGGATCCTGGGGTATGTTTCATCTACATGGAAGTTAGATTCAGTAAAGAACAGTCAAACATTTACATCAAAATAATTCCTCTCAAGGATGAATCTTAATTCTCACACAGCCCTTGGGTAGCTTTGTTGAAAACACACCCTATATGCACTAGTTAATTCATTTAGCCTTGGAGAGTATTCGCTTGAACTATCTACATGCTAAACCAGGCCATACATGCTAATGACTAAACACTGTGATTTCATTTGTGATTTTAAGGATAGCTAGACTAAGCCTCAAGAAGTCCCCTAAAGTGGCATTTCATAATGTAATAATGCATATATATATACACACACAAATATATATATATATGTATATACATATATAAATATAAATAATTCCAAGAGCTATGTGCTTCTTTAGTTCATGATACTGAAACTAGCCAAGACAATGAAGTAACAGGTGCTTCTATTTACGACAAACAGAAGTCACATGGTAACACAAATTAAAGTACATCACTGTGACTTTACACTGGTGTCATTCAGCCTCCTGTTATGAAAGATGAGACACAATTATAAAGAGAAATAGATTTTTTTTCCTCCGACTCATGCTTCTGGAAAGTCTAGTCCAAGAGCTGCTGACTCTATAGCTTTGGGCCCTGGTGAGTCTCAGGCATCACAGTATGGGGGAGCACGTGGCAGAGCTGACTGTTTACTCTGTGAACTCAGGAGTGAGGTCCGGTAGTGTCCAGCTTCCTGCATGCCTCCTTGGGGCCATGAACAATGAACTGAGACCTACCCTTAGGCCTACAGCACCTGTGGGCACCAAGCCTTTAGCATATGTGCCTTTGAGAGGCACACCATTTCATACCTATGGAAGACTGCTGCTGAGCTTTCCTGGTGCCCTTTCCAGTCCAGTCTGCTGTAGGTAACAGTTGAGTCTCATTTTAAAACTCTGCTCTCTATCCTAGCAAACATGAGCTGGGCCTGGAGGCCGTACAGTTAGTCCTCCCGCTAATAAGAGCCTCTGTGTGGAAGCATTGCTAGCGTACGTAGCTCTTGAGTGACAGAGCTTTGCAGTCATTATTTAAGCTTGACATGTCCCTCCTGGGCCCCCGTCATACACCCCACTCTGCTCTGCCCATGGTAGTTCAGCATCCATTTATTCTTCTCCCACAGTGGGACTTGAGGCTCCTTCCCAACTCTCTCATTTGTTGTCTCACTCTGCCAAGGGTACAGTCATACTAAGTTTTCATTCGTAATTGGAAGACATCAGTAGAAGAAAATGGCCCGGCAGTTCCTGACCGAACTCCAACAGTCAATGTTCTTGAAGCTCAAGTCTTACAGACCTGACCCCTGAGCTCTGCGTCACTGAGGCTGGGAGTCGCCAATGAGGGTAACAGGAGCTGCAAGGCTCTGTTTTGTTTGGCTGTGGAATACGAGGGCTCCTTCCTCACCAGTTATGCGCCAGCTATACTTGTGGTTTTCCAGGTTTGCTGGTACACCACCAAGAGCAACAGTGCATTTCCATTTTGAGGCTGCTTCCAGGAATAGGTGTAAGGCAAGTAAGTAGTGCTTCCTTTGTGTGGGTGCCACGGATACGGTTAGTGCGCTGGTAAAGGTGATTCTCTCTTCCCTGCATATGTGTGTTTGATAGCTTGATGTATAACATGTCAAACCTCCCCGGACAAAGCTGAATGCTTGTCAATTAACCAATTCTCCAAACTGGGAACTCTGGTCCTGCCTAGCACACATGGGGGAGAGCTGGTTTTTATATGGTCGCATTATTTTCTTGCTTAAAATTTAAACTCTTCTGCATTTGGGATAAAGAATGCCCAGTCTTGTCAAGAGCCTCCATATATAGGTAGACACATCTCAGACACCCAGGGATTACAGGGTTATACTTGGTCTTGGTAAACACCAGAGCTGTAGAGAAGGGTTCTTTTCTGTAGAAGGGAAGCTCTAGCAATCTCTGAGTCATGTGGCTTCATCTTCATGGGGACGTACCACATTCTGGAGTTCTTCATAGGGCGTGTTGATTCTGACTTGGGCTAGAATTTGTACCTTTTATTTTCTCCTTCAGGTTTTGGTTTTTAATCATGGGTGGCTGAGGCTGTAGCTCAATTTATCTAGTGCTTGCTTAGCGTCCACCAAGCCTTGAGCTCTGTCTCTGGCACTCCACAACCAGCATGTGGTGGCATTCACCTGTCACTCTACTATTAACATAGCAGCTGGAGGATTAGGAGTTCAGGGTTGCCTCTATCATGACTTCAAAATTAGCCTGGAATTCAGTCTCAAAAACCAAACAGACAGATTCCTACCAAAAAAGTAAAGCTTGAAGAATTCAAATCATATCTTACACTGGGCATATGGCATAATTGATGGCGTGTTGACAACGATGCACAGAGCTCCAGGTTCAATTCTAGTACCTTAGCAACTGGCACAGAAGCACAAACCTCTAACCCAGCACTTGTGATACAGAGGCCAGAGGATCAGGAGCTCAAGGGAATCCCTGGATGCTACTTCTCAAGATTAAGGTAACCCTGGGTCACATAGGACCCTGTCTCCAGCACACGAACAAAACCTAGGTGGGCTGTGCCACCTAGGGCTATGCCATGGTTACGTGGTTACATGTTTACCTGTACACCCCGCACCTGGGAGAGGCAGGGGAATCTAAAGTTTGGGGTCAAACTCATTTTTTTTAAAATGCTAAAAACCCCAAAGAACTTTCTTAATTGCAGGTCATTTGGTATTTACCATACTAAAAATAACAAGGAAAATTTTGAGATATATATAATAATAAACTAATAACACAATAGGGACTGGAGACATGGCTCAGCAGTTAAGAGCACTGGCGCTTCTTCCAGGGGATCCAGGGTTGACTCCTAACACCCACATGAAAGTTCACAGCCACTTATGACTCCAGTTCCAGGGCTTCCAATTCCTTTTTCTAACATCTTTCAGGAACAGATACACACTTGGTACACAGACATGCAGGCAGGCAAAAATGAACAAACAAACAAACAAAAAACCCATAGATATGGAAAGTAGGGGGAAAAAATAACAAAATAAACATTATGTGATAATGATTACAATTATGAGACTGAATAGAGTCATTTTAAATCTGTGAGTGTGTGTACGCGCGTGCATGCGTGTGTGTGCGTGTGTGTGTGTGCAGGAGTGCATTACTCAACCATATGAAAAAGACTGTCCCTTTCTTCTTGCCATCCTGATAGATTAAAATACCACAGCCTAGAACTTCATCAGCTGTTTCCATGATCTACACTTACTCTGAAGCTACCTCAGTCACACTAAGTGTGCGAGCTTCAACATACACACTTGAACGAGAAGACAACTCAGTCGAATTGTTTAGCATACTTGCGTATCTTTTAAAGTTTAGCTAAATAAGCAAGGTGGAGGTGTTCATCTCTAATCCCAGCGTTTGTGAGGCAGAGGCAAGTGGATTTCTGCAAGTTCTAGGACACCTGAGCAGCCAAGGCTGTAACACAGAGACGCCCTGTCTTTATGATGCAACAAAACGAAAAGTCTAGCTTAAGAAAAGGTGCAATTCTTAAATCCAGTTTTTAAATCCAGCAGTCACTTGTGCTGTTTTTGTTGAATTAGGTGAAAAAAACCCAGCCCTACACAAATGCGGAGAGCATGAAATATAACAGCAACATGTAGCAGAAGTATTATTCTTCTTTGAAATTTTACAACATAGGACCAGTGATGCAGTTTAAATCCGGGCTATACATGGATCTGAAGGCACACTACAGCCCCACACAGTAGGTCTAAATCCACTTGCCTTTCCTGTACGTCAATGTATAATTTGACGACAATATTCAGCGGTCATTTGAAAATTTTAGATGTTCTACATAATGATATGTTTTTATAATACACTATTTAAAAACCATGCTATTCTTTATTTTTACCACCAGAATTCAGACGAATCTTTAAAACTGAGGAGGCTGATGGGTACTCAGTGGAGAGAGCCAATTTTCCAAAGTCCCCATTTTTCACTGGTTGTCTTAAACTTTGTCATGGGAAACAAAATATGGCCAGTTGTTTTTAAAGGCTCACTTGGTTCGTTTTCAAGATATGTCTAGCAAGAATATACATCCGAATAGTTACAGTTGGTTGCATCTGGATGGGGAGCAGAGGGGCCAGGCTTGCACTGTAAACCCTTGACTGTCCCAGAATTCACTTGTAGATCAGTCTGGCCTTAGTCACAGACATTACGCTGCCTCTGCCTCTCCAATGCAGGGATTAAAGGCGTGCACCACCACGCCCAGGCCTCTTCATCTTCTCTTTCATTCACACTTGGAAAAAGGAGTAGCTAGCTTTACAACTGGAATGATGCAGGATGCTTCTTCCTGTCCTATGTACAGTGGGGCTACTTCAACTAGGCACTGTTTCATCATGTAAACCTCTCATCTCATCAACATAAACGAATAATAAAATCAATACTTTTCACTGCTTCATCAAATATATTCTGAGGTGAAAGTGGACTTCTTTAAATTTATTCACTTATTTATTAAATGTGTGAGTGTGCTGCTAGCTGTACACATACATGCCAGGAGAGGGCACCAGATCTCCTTACAGATACATGGTCATGAGCCACCATGTGGTTGCTGGGAATTGAACTCAGGCCTTCGGTAAGAACAGCCAGTGCTCTTAGCCGCTGGGCCATTTCACCAGCCCCCAAACTGGCTTTTAAATCATGAATAGAGAACTCTGATGATTTTCGATCCCTGCTGAGGTAACAGCAGTTAATTTGTCCGCTACTGAATCCCTGTTGGTTTCATCCTTCCAGTGCACATGTTGGCTACAAAAGGCAAGTAGCACTTTATGATTTTAAAAACACTACCCTCATAAACGCTACAGAAGGGCCACAAGAGTGCTCAATGCTCACAGACCACTTTGCAGAACTGCTGCCCAAACCCACTATCTGTTGGATAGAAGGGCGTGATGGTTTGTATATGGCTGGCCCAAGGAGTGGCACTATTAGGATGTGTGGCCTTATTGGAGGAGGCAGGTCACTGTGGGTGTGGCCTTTAATACTCTAGTCCTAGCTGTCTGGAAGCCAGTCTTCTCTTTGCCTTTGGAACAAGATGTAGAACTCTCAGCTCCTCCTGCACCATGCCTGCCTAGACACTGCCATGCTTTGCCTTGATGATAATGGACTGAACCTCTGAACCTGTAAGCCAGCCCCAATTACATGTGGTCCTTATCAGAGTTGTCTTGGTCATGGTGTCTTTCAGAGCAGTACAACCCTAACTAAAAGAGAAGTTAGGCAGGGACTAGGGTATTGTTGTAAGAGGCCTGACAATGCTTTTGTTTAGAAGAACATGGATTTGGAAACTGTATTTGGAAAGCAACTGAATGCTTTAAGTGGGGCTTAATGGAAAAATCCTACTAGGAATATGTAAGTCTTTTGCTGAGAGTGATTTGAACTGTGCAGACCTGGCTCAAGAGGTTTTCAGTGGAGAAGAATTTCAGTATGTGGCCTAGAGACTGTTTTGTAGTATTTGGGTGAAGAATGTGTCTGCTTTATGCCCTTGTCTGAAGAGTCTACAGGAAGCTAAGGTAAAGAGATTTATGCTAATTGAATTGACAAGGGAAGTCTGAAAAGAGCCCAGGAGAGACTGTTTCTGGTTTAATCTTATGAGGAGCATTTTAATGAAAAGGAGCAAGCTAAAAGAGAAAAAATATGAAATGTATGGTTCAAGTAATGAAGGGGCACCAGGAGGTGAAATGGAGCAGATTCCTATATTCAAGGAGATAAATTAAGAGTGACTTGGGGGCAAGATCCCACCCACCTAAGATTATCTAAGCTTTTACTGTTGAATAAGGGATATGGTATCTAGGTGTTGTTATTACTTGGATATTGTTTTCATTTTGATTTTTAATCTGGGATAAACTATAATCCAGAAGTGGAAGGTACACTTGTGATCCAGATCTTTAAGTTGGAACACACAGGCTTTTTGATCTGGATCTTGAGGAATAGTGGCCATGAAAGTTTAGACCCAGGCAAGATAGTACACGCCATTAATCTCAGGACAGTTGGGCTAGCAGATTTCTGAGATCAAGGCCAGCCAGAGACAGAGTAGGGGAAAAGCTTAAGTCTAGGCATGATGGTGCATGGCTTTAATTCCAGTATTCAGGAGACAAAGCCATGCTGCTCTCTGAATTCAAGGTCAATCTACAGAGAAAGTTCCAGGACAGTCGGGTTTAGGCAGTGAGAGAGCTGTAAAACTGTAAGTTGGTAACAGTATAACGGCGGGGATGGGTGGGAGAGGGAGGATGTTCCAACCCCAGCAAACAGCAGAACTCAGCAGCTTGAGCCATCTGGCTCTGGATTTAGAGTCAAGAATAGAAGGAACCACTGGGACAATTGATGCTGGTTAGATGGAGTAAAGAAATTAGCACTGATTAAGAACAGACTAGCATCACTGAGGTGAAGTGCTCCAGTACTAAAAAGGGCAGAGCTGGAGAAGTTATTCAAGCCCTTTGGGGGAGCCCAGAAGATCGTGTGCGGATCCCAGACATCAGAGCAAGAAGCTGTGACGCTGAAGTTGACTTGGAGACCCCAAAATGTTAAAGATGCCAGAGTGGTGAGCTGTCTGCTGAGGAGAGCTGCTAACAGGGAGAGGAACCAGTCCAGGGGAAAGAACTTTATTCCAGTTAACGAAGATGAAAAAGGAGCTGGAGATCTGAAGCTCACTTTACATCAGCCAGGGAGAGGCAGTTAGGAGTTTGTCTAGCTGGTTTCCTAATTGCTTTGGGGATTAAAGTTAAGTGATTTAATGAATCTCAGAAGAAACCTAGAAATTTGGACTTTTAACTTTTTTTTTTGAGCTGGGGACCGAACCCAGGGCCTTGCGCTTCCTAGGCAAGCGCTCTACCACTGAGCTAAATCCCCAACCCCGCTTTTAACATTGTTAAGACTACTATAGACTATGGGGACTTTGTAAGTTGGGCTAAGTGTTGGGCTACTTTTTTTTATTATACCATGGCTAGGTATGCACCCCAACCCCATAGACTCATATGTTTTTAACAAGCCTATAGTGGCCGAGGAGTGGAATGTGGTGCTTTATATAGGTTTGGCCCAGGGAGTGGCACATTCCAAGGTGTAGCCTTGTTGGAATAGGTGTGGCCCTGTTGGAGTGGGTATGTCACTGTGGGCATGGGCTTTAATACCCTAGTCCTAGATGCCTGGAAGTCAGTCTTCTCCTCTCTGCCTTCCAAACAAGACATACAACTCTCAGCTCCTCCTACACCATGCCTGTCTGGATGCTGCCATGTTCCCACCTTGATGATGATGGAATGAACCTGTAAACCAGCCTCTATTAAATGTCCTTATAAGAGTTACCTTGGGCATGGTGCCTATTCACAGCAGTAAAACCCTAACTACAAATGTGGGGTACCACTTGGCTAAGAGCAAGACTCCCTGATTTAAGGCTGGTTGAGTGTGGGAAAGAGTAAGAGTAAGAGGAGGCAGGAGTAGCATCACCTTTAGGTAGTTTCCTCTTGTTGGTCTGAGATATTGGCCATCAGGTCGTTGAGGTCAAGGGCTGTTTGTAGTCAAGGTGCATGCTTGTTGGGAATCAAGTGAGGGGAGAGAATGAGTTGACAGCTGTCACCCAGATTCTGTGATGTTATTTTGACGTGAATGCAGCGACCACTAAATAACTGCTGTGTGTTCCTGCAGACACTGCTCGACATGAACGGGGTTATGCTCTAAAGCACCTAGGGAGAAATGTGATTGAATAAGAGGCCTACTGAACTGAAGAGATCCAGTTGGACACTGGGAATATTTCAGAAATAAGTCACTTATACCTTTGCTATTTAAGTTGCAGTGTGACCTGTTACATAAGTGTTGGGAATTAATTGAACCCTGGTCCTCTGTAAGAACATTCAGTGCTCTTAACCACTGAGCCAACTCCCCAGCCCCACAGTGTGTCTGTCTTTTTCTTTTTTTAAGTTTTATTTATTTTATGTATACAAGTACACTGTAGCTTTCTTCAGACACACCAGAAGAGGGCACTGAATCATATTACGGATGTTTGTGAGCCACCATGTGGTTGCTGGGATTTGAACTCAGGACCTCTGGAAGAGCAGTCAGTGCTCTTAACTGCTGAGCCATCTCTCCAGCCCAGTGTGTCAGTCTTTAGAGATGTCATTAGCCCTTTTCTTCTGTCATGATTCTTTATGCAACCCACGCTAAAATGCATGCACAGAAATTAAGTGCTTGCTTTAGGTGCCTGTCACTGAACATCTGGATGTCTGAAAACATCTGGAAATGACTGAAGTTTTCACAGGACTGTTTAATAGTAGTGAAACATCAGGTTCTCGGCCTAGTGTCTTTCCAGCAAAGATAGACCTACTCTTCATTGAGAGAGAGGGGGTTAAGATCACTACAGAATCCATTCACTATTACTTTATTGGAGTAAAGTAACAGGGTTTCAGTTGAAAGTGTCCAGTATGAACATTTCATTCTTAAGTTCTTAGGACTCCTCAGCAGGTTCAGAGTCTGCTTCTATCACAATAGTCATTTGGAAAGTGTGTATGAAGTAAGAGGTCCTGGCAGCTACAGAGTCCCCTAGAGCAGTGGTTTCACTGGCCACGAAGGCCATCAGACTGCTTCTGTTTGCAAGAGAAGGTAAAAGATGCTTTTCAACTAGAAATAAGTATAAAATCATGGCTTGCTTCATACGTCCTGAAAAAGGAAACAACAGCAGGCCCAAAAGGAAAGTCTACTGAGTCATAAGAGAGAATGCCTTGCAATGGTGCTTTCCTGCAGGGGCTCTGCAGGTCACGTTACTGTGACAAGAGAAAAAGTACTTGAAACAGGCCCCCGGTGACATGGCACGAAGAAAACACATAAGCAAGGGGCCCTTAATTTTTATATAATTAACCCAGAAGTATTTACATTCAGTCCTCAAACATGACTGTGTGTGTCTGTGTGTGTGTGTGTGTGTGTCTGCATATGAGTCTGTGTGTCTGTGTGTGTGTGTCTGTATGTGAGTCTGTGTATCTGTATGTGAGTCTGTGTGTCTGTGTGTGTCTGCATGTGAGTCTGTGTGTCTGTGTGTGTGGCTGCATGTGAGTCTGTGTGTCTGTGTGTGTGTCTGCATGTGAGTCTGTGTGTCTATGTGTGTGTCTGCATGTGAGTCTGTGCGTCTGTGTATGTGTGTGTCTGTATATGAGTCTATGTGTCTGTGTGAGAGGTGGACACAGGGCACCCTGGGAGCTGGCAGTGGCTACGGGGTTAGTATGAATAGTCAGTGTCCTCGGTGAGGTTGAAGGTTACGTGTCTGTATCTTACCACAAGAAAATGTTCTTCATTACAAAACTTTAGTGATACCTTCTTCCCTCCATTATGAGCCTGTAGGGAAATCATCCCCTACCCCTTCCCACCGTTAGAAATGCTTTAAACCACAGTCCTCTTGGCACCCAGGACCTTGGCTGTATCCAAATGGTTTGGGTCCTTTGGAAATGCCTTTAACAGATGTTGAAGAATAGCATGATGATTTGGGCAGGGACTGCATTTGCTTCCTTCTCATTGGTGGGGATGTCTCAACCTCCATGGGGCAGACTGTTTTATTTAGGCAAGGCAGGATTTAAAGATGGCTCAGTGGTTAAGAGCACTGAATGCTCTTCCGGAGGTCCTGAATTCAAATCCCAGCAACCACAACCATCTGTAATGAGATCTGATGCCCTCTTCTGGTGTGTCTGAAGACAGCCACAGTGTACTTATTAAATAAATAAATAAATAAATAAATAAATAAATAAATAAATAAATAAATCTTTTTTTTAAAGAAAGCAATTTAACTGGGGGGGGGGGGGGGGGGCTCCCTTGCAGTTTCGGAGGTTTAGTCTGTGGTCATCGTGACAGGGAGCTTAGCAGCAGGGAGGCAAGTATGGTCCTGGAGCAGATGTAAGCTCAAAGTATCCAACTGATTTGCAACATGGATACAGGCAGGCAGGCAGATAAGTCTGGTTTGGGCTTTTGAACTTTCTGTGACACAGCTCCTCCTTAAATAATCCAATAACTAAGAACTCAAACACACAAAGATTCGACCCCACGGAGGTCACTCTCAACCAAACCACCACACAGTGCTGTCTAATCAAAATGCCCTTACTTCATAGCAGAGCACTTGCTCTTCAAATGCATGGGCTGTGGTTTGCTGCAGATTGTCTCCACTCTGGTAGCCCTATTGCTAGCAGGAGAAATCCAATTCTGGACGGAGTAACACAGTGCCCAGGAGAGCTCCTTGCCAGTCTGCTTGGCTTAGACTTTCTGAAGCTCATCAGGTGCCCCACCCAATACCGACTCCCCGGATCCTCCTGTGGATGTGGAGCACTGAGGGCAAAGCCAGTGGAGGAATGAGGCCAACTAGTGAATGTCAAAGTTAGGAATAGCTCCAGGCATGGTGGTGCCTGCCTTTAATCCCAGCGCTCAGGACCCTGAGGCGGCAGGCATATCTAGGCCAACCTGGTCTATCTACATAGTGAGTTTCAGGCCATTCAGGGCTATGTAGAAAGATCGTCTCAAAATAAATAAATAAATAAATAAATAAATAAATAAATAAATAAATAAATGTCAAGAACAGCACATTTTGGCTGCAACAGAGTATTTAAACCAAACAAACAAAAATGGCTGAATGCATGAGGTATGCATGCCATGGCGTACATCTGAGGGTCAGAAGACAATCCTTTCTACCCTGTGGAACCCGGAGGATTGAACTCAGATTGTTAGGTGGTGCAGCAAGTGCCGAGCCATCTTCCTGGACCCTACTATAACGTTTTTATTTAGGTGATTTTATATCTTACAATCATCTGTGGGTCTTGTTGGCAGATGGAAATTATATGCTGTGATATATAGCATGCAGTCACTATCTGTCTGTAACGATGCTCTGGTTTAGGCATATGCCTTTTAATTTTTTATTTATTACTGTGCGTGCACGAGTATGCATGCATGCACATATGTGTTACAGCATACACATAGCAGTCTGAGGACGGCTTTACAGAGCCCGGGTCTCTCCTCTCACCTGGATGTGAGTTCCAGGGTTTGGACTCAGGTTATCAGGCTTGTGTAGCAACTGCTCTATTACACATGTCTCTCACTGGCCTTGACAACCCTTAACATTCTTTTAATGGCCAACATGTGAATTCTGAAAAAAGATGGAAACCGGTTTCTTGCTCTCTCACCCTCGGCAACTTTCTAAAACCAGGCTGGAAGGAGAGAAGAGATGTCTTCTTTCAACCCTGTTGGTCTGGTGCTGCTGTCTTGAAATGCAGCGCACTCTCTCACATTTTTGTTGTGTAAACCATCCTCCCCAAGTTAACTAATAAAAGACTAAAGCCTGTGATTGGCAGTAAAGAGGGGAAGGTAGGACTTCCTGGGAAGAAGAAATGAACTCTGGGAAGAAGAAAGAGGAAGGTTCTTTCATCAAGAGACTTGGGAGGAGATGGATGTGACTATGGGCCTAGAAGGTATGGCTAGCCCTGTGACTAGATGGAGCTAGGTAGTCAGTAGGGGCAACTCAGATGAGCAGACTGAACCCAGCTAAAGCCTATGCTTTGAAATATTAAAAGGTCTCTGTGTGGTTATTTGAAAAACTAGCTGGTAAAGGGATAACTGCTGCCATACTAATTTCCAGCATCAATTAATATATACAGACTATTAATAATCATTTTTTTACATCTTGATTTGACCAAGTGTGTAGGGTGGTTTAGATGTGAGCAATGTGTGGGACACAGCATTTACCACCCTTCCGACACACACCTTCCCAGTTCCTGTGGGATTGTAAACTACACCTGTGTAATGGCTGCTCATGTCATGTAGACACAAAAGTGAATCTGGTTTGCATGCTTCTTCTCCCTCAGCAGAAATGAAGGGGTCTCTGCAGCCCATTCCTAAGGAACCACGTCAGAGAGTTTTGCCCGATTCATTACTGAGGAGTGATAGTGGAACAATGTGAACCTGAGCATACAGGAGTCTGAGAGAGTCAGGAGCAATCATTCACGCTCTTCCATGGTTTCCAAGCCATGTCAACAGCATGTCATGGCGGATATCCACCAAGCAGCTATACATAGGAGCTATTTAACCCATTAGTTTTAAAGATTAATATGTTTGCCTCTTTCAAAGCATCTTGACCTGGATTTCTTTGCTGGCAGAATAAAGGATTCAGAAAGAAAAGAGAAGAGAAGAGAAGAGAAGAGAAGAGAAGAGAAGAGAAGAGAAGAGAAGAGAAGAGAAGAGAAGAGAAGAGAAGAGAAGAGAAGAGGAAGAAGAGGAGAGAGGGAGCCACAACCACTCAAAGCTCTTTTTAATGTCTATTTCTGTTGTGTGTACCAGGCTACCCCAGTGCTTTGGAGGCATCTTTAACTACCACAGAATTAATCTGTTATTACTCATTCTGAATTCAACTGCTATCCCTATAGTGGTTTGAATAATAATGGCTCCTGAGTAGGACATGGTAGTGCATGCCTTTAACCCCAGCACTCAGGAGACCGGCAAGCAGATCTCTTCAGAGTCTGAGGCTAGCCTGGTCTACAAAGTGAGTTCCAGGAATCTAGCCAGGGCTGTTACACAGAGAAACCCTGTCTCAAGATAATAACAAAAAAAAAAAAAAAAAGGAGGTAGGGAAGTCCTCCAAAGCTACAAGCCTTTAAGTCCAGGACCTGGGAGGCAGGGCAGAGGGATCTCTGAGCTGGAGACCACCTTGGTCTACAGAGTGAGGAGTGAGTTCCAGGGTATCAAGGTCTACACAGAGAAACCCCGCCTTGAAAATTAAAATGGCCGCCCCCATAGTCTCATCTATTTAAATGTCTGGAATGGGAATGGAACACTTTGAACAGATTACAAGGTTTAAGAGGTGTGGCCTTGTTGGAGAAGGCATGTCACTAGGGGTGGGTTTTGAGGTTTCAGAAGCCCAGAGTTTCTTTCTCTGGCTAAGGATCAGGATGTAACACTCAACGACTGCTCCAGTGCTGCCATGCTTCCCACCATGTTGGAAACGGATTAACTCTCTGAAACTGTAAACAAGCCCTTGGCCAAATGCTTTCTTTTAATCAAAGAAATCTTCTCATCAGAGTTGCCTTGGCCATGGTGTCTCTTCACAGCAGTGGAACAGTGACTAATGACAGTCACTTTTCATTAGCTACTCAAGTGTAATCTGTCTTCTTACTGTCCGTTTGTCCTTCCTTCTGCATGGAAAAATCCATTCTCTATTGCTCTAGATGGAACCCATGGTTAGCTGTGAATTACCACAATACAAAGATACCTTTTACCTATGCCATTCCTTGTTCACGGTCGGTCAGTGGGTGAATTCCTGCTCAGATATATCATGTTCCCCATGATACCCCAAGATAGTAACCTGGGCTTTTTGGTGTTTCTCAAATGCAAGCAGAATGGAATCTGTGATGGAGCTATTTAGTCTATAGTCAAAAGAGCTGGTTTAACCATATGAGTGCCTCAGCTACTAGTTCCCCAGTGAAACTGCCTAGAAACCTTGAATGCTTTCAAAGGCACAGATTCCTAGTCTCACTGGTGGAGGTCCTCAGTCGATTCTCGATTTAGAGACCAGGAATCCTCTCTGTTTAGAATGGCTACCTGAGATGTTGGTTGTCATTGACAGGATACCTATTGTGATAAAACTTCATAACCAGAAGCACCTTGGAGAGGAAAGGGTTTATTTCAGCTCAGTACTCTCAAGGACACAGACCATCACTGAGGGAAGTCAGAGCAAGATCTCAAGGCAGAAACCTGGAGGCAGAACCGAAGCAGAGGCCATGGAGGAACACCACTTACTGGGTTGCTATGGCTGCCTTTTTAGAGAGCCCAAGACCACATGCCCGTGAATAATTCCACCCACAAATGGTCTGAAACCCACATCAATCATTAATCAAGAAAACATCCCTCAGGCAATCTGATGGAAGCAGTTCCTCATTTAATGTTCCCTTTTCCCAAATGACATTACCTAGTATCTAGCTGACAAAACACTTAGCCAGCACATTGGAACAGGTCAAGACTTAGATACAAGTGTAATCCTACAATATTTAATTATGGTTTTCATTGATGTCATAATTCTGGAGAGATTTAAGTATTGCCTTTAAAAAATATTTTAAGATTTTAAAATGTGTGTGTGTGTATGTGAGAGAGAGGGGGGGGGGGGGAGAGAGAGAGAGAGAGAGAGAGAGAGAGAGAGAGAGAGAGGGAGGTGGGGCGGGAGGAGGGAAAGAGAGAGATAACGTACATGCATGTAGATGCCTTGTAGAGGTCCTAAAATGGGTTGAGATTCCTTGGAGCTCTTTGTGAGCCACCCACTATGTGTACTGGGAACTAGGGTCCTCTGTAAGAGCAGCAAGCCCTCCTGAGCACCAGACGTCTATCTAGTCTTATAAGTGTGATCGTAAATGGAGTGTGTTTATCTTAATACTGAGATCTGTGGGTATGATGGCTGAGGTTGTCCTTTAGGGACTTGGTTTGCTACTCTGGGGACTTCTCCTAGGACTATTCGATCTTACCTGAGTGCCAATGTCATTAGTGAATTAAAGGCATCAGACTGTCACATCTCGCTTTTAACTCTTGGCATTCTTTGATTTTAAGACTCTATTTACCCTCCTAAAATTGTATTCTCTTTGTCCTACTGACTGCTGCCTCTTCTAATTTACTGCATGCCTATATCATCAACAGAGCATTGGTCAACTGTCTACTTAGGAGATGAGGGAGCTCTTCCCAACCCAACATGGCCTCATGCACTACCATTACCATCCTCCCAACAGGAGACCTAAAGCAAAACATTCTCATCAACTGCCAAGTGAGTGATGCTAGTCTTCCTTTGGGAAGACAGGCTGGTAAACACATGAGGAAGCAACATGTATACTGCCTGTATTTCCAACCCATTGTTTCCAGAGCCTGGACCTACAGTCTCTGGAGGGGCCAGCAGGACGTGAGGCAGACTGTGGTATGTGTTTAGATCTCTAGACCTCAGCCTGTAAGGACCATCAAAGGAACCAATGTGACTTTAATGATTTTTTTTTCCTTTTTAATTATTCTTGTCTACCTCTGTATCTACAAGAGTTTGCCTATGTGTGTAGTACCCACAGAGGCCAGAAGAGAGCGTGGGATGCCACAGAACGGGAGTTACACATGACTATGAGCTTCCATGTGGCTGAAGGAAACAGAAGCCTGAGTTCTTTGCAAGTGCTCTGAACCACGTAGCCACTGTCCCAGCATCCGTGAGCTTTTAAAATGATGCTTGCCATTGTCACCGCCATCCCGGTTGGACTGCTGAGTTAGAGTCTCCAGAGACAAGTGTTTTTCAAAGGCACAGTTCCCTGTTGGAGATTCTGCTCTTTCCTCGAATGGGGCCACACTGAGTTCTTCTATCTTCGGCAACAGTTTTAGGGCAGTCACAAATAAATGGTAAGTAGTGATCACAATCCTGGAGCTCTGTGAACGCTAACCGTGTTAACACTCGGTCCCTAAAGGGTGACAGCTGTTGGCCTACTTTCCCCAGGATCACTCCAGGGCCAGGAACCTCCACTAAGGACTCAGACCCTTGTCTGAAGCTGTCTGATGGTGGTTCTCTCTAGAGCCACACATGATGGAACTGGATGCTCATAGGAGACATCTGAATTGCAGAATTTAGAATATAGGAGATACCTAAACTCTCCCCTATCTGTAAAATGGGGAGATGTTATCCTAATCAACCATGTAGTCTTACTTACACTGTCAATCTCTATTCATGAAATTTTCTCCACCAAATCAAGTCCTTTTTTTTTAAAAAAAAAAAAAAAAGGATCCAGCTTAAAAGGCACCTCCTTTCTCACTGGATCCCTACAAATTGCTCGTTCTTCCATGAATTTTACTAGTAATTTAAAACCATTCCAAGAATCTACCTTATCTGTAGCTATTTTTATTATGTTTGCTCTTTAGTGGGAAAATATAGGGACATACTTAGAAAGTGCTTGGGGTATAACAGCATGTCGTGTAAGACTATATAAACCCAGAGCTGAACGGTGACAGTCCCAGTGGGAAGCGGATTAGAATGAGGGCAGACCCACTTACACCGAGGCCTCCCTCCCTCTTCAGTTCTTACTCACACCTGGGAACCAGCAATATGCATTGGGCCTGGGGGCATTAACTAAACAATATATAGCCAAATGCTTATGCAGAAAACATTCTAGTATTTTCTCTACTTTAAACCATATATATAATTCATACATAAGACAGATTTGTTGATATTTATAATATGAGAGAAGAAGGAAAGAATCAACAATTGTATTCATGTCTTTTTTGTGAAAGTTACTACTCATTGTTATGAGAGAAACCATGACACAAAACCCTTACATATTTATTATGGACTTCTCATACAAACATGTTTATGTTTTATAAATGTTTCAATTCCAACTGAAATTTTAGTTTGACTCACAGGAAGTCAAATTTAATAAGTTCCTACAGTTAAATTATAATAATGAGTTGAAAATAAGCAATATTCTGTACATTTGGAATCTGTCTCTCTTACTGTTGATCCTGGTGCACATGTACTCTACCAAATCCCTTCTGCAGGCAGGTCTACCTTTAAAAGTCAAGGAACCTTTGTAGGACACCCACCATGCCTTCTATTGTCTGTCAAGTTCCCCAGTCCCAATGACCAGACTTCGTTCATGCTATGAAATCTGTACACTGCTTAACAACTCCCCAGACATTTCCATGACCTCCGAGCTTGTTTAGTAGTTCTTAAGGAAAGGTGGTAAGGATAAATGGTAAATAAAAGGTAACCAGCCATTGCTAGGAAAGAAAACTAGATGTATAAAATGTAGGTGATGGTCTAGTCCCACAACAGAAACCAACATACTATATTACCATATTACTATATTACTATATTGCCAGGACAGCCATGGCCAGTCTTGCCATTTGTGCTCTAGGGTTTAATTGTTACTCATACAGTATCTTTGTGTAATTAGGCACATACTAACACACATGTATGAGAGAGAGAGAGAGAGAGAGAGAGAGAGAGAGAGAGAGAGGAGAGGAGAGATGAGATTCTTTCTATTTCAGGCATCTGATAACTTGGTGTGTGTATATATAAATACATATGTGTGACTGTATATACATATAGACACATACACATATATGCATACATATATATATATTCATATACGTACAGGCAGACACACACACACTTCATACTGCCCTCGTGTCCTTTAAAAACCTCAGAACACACAAATGTCAATGAGCCAGTTCTGAAAGAAAGTTCCAGGCTTGAAGACCAGCGCCCAAGCCTGTGAGACCCAGCATATGTCGCCAGAACACAGCTCTCGATGCTTCTCTCAGGGCATTCTTCCAAGAATATAAAATGAGGACACAAGTGCCAACTGCTTTACAGTTGCCAGAGGGCATGGGGTTTAGAAGGGGTATTTTTATGTGAGTAAAAATACAAAGGAGGCAACACCCTGTTTTTTATGTGGCTGCTCCATTAGGAAAATGAAGCTCCTCTTTGTCGAGAACTGCAGTTGGGCTGGGGAGGGGTCTGCATTAAAGTCAGGATGAGCAAAAGCGCCTGCATCACTGTGAGCTAGCCAGGTCACCAGATAGCTGGGTGTGCCTCTGAGCCCCTTAGTCCTCTCTGCTTTCTCTTTTCTCGTTAGTTATTTCTCTTTTCAGTTCCCCAGGTCCACAGAGAATTAAGGTCCTGCAGATTTTAGAGTAAATTCAAACAGCAGCAGGCTGTTGGTGCAGGAAGAGACCAAGGACCCTGAAACATCAGTGGCAAATTCTGAAACAAGCGACATAGGCCAACCCATACCTTGTCCCATCTACTGATCTCATGCTGGGTCCACTGTCAAGGGGCTCTCAGCTCCAAGCCCAAGAACCAGTCATTTCTTTACTAATGGAAGCTGTTTAAAGAGCCAGTGATTGGAGAGTACATTTCTTTTGCTGCCCCCTCACTTTGAGGCTTTGGAAACATGAAGGCTGTGTGTATTCTTAGCCATGGCCTCTTTCATGAGCATTCCCCACTTTCTCTTCTCAGGCATGGGGCAACTTCACTAAAAGACAATCTTGATACGAAATGGCAGCCTTAATTCTCTTTACCTGTATGTTGGTAAATTACATATTCCCTGCACTAGAGTATCCATGTTCCCACCCTGGTACCGTTACCTTATTTGGCATAAGGTGTTTCATGGACACTGAGTAAGTGGAGGAATATGAGATCAGGAGACTATCTGGATTGATCTCAAGGTTTCTTAAATAAAGGAAGCCAAAGAATCTGAAAATAGGTAGCAGGGAAAGAGGCAGGTGCTTTGAACCAAGGAATATAGAAGGTAAAAAACGAAGGACAGGCTCTGTTCTGGATTCTGTAGAAAACTACTACATTGATTATTTGCTACTTTGATATGCAGGACCACAAGACTTAAAAAAAAGGCGGGGAAGCTTAAAGCCACTAGGACTATACTTGTCTAAGACAACAATCACCTGAGGGTGACAGGCACAGAGGCACGCCCCTGTAACCACCTGAGGAGCATAGAGGCACACCCCTGTAATCACAGCACCCAGGTGCCTGAGACAAGAAAAGATAAACTCAAGGCCAGCCTGGGATACCTAAATAGTCGGAGGTCATGTGTCAAAATTAATGATAATAACAATGGTGATGCTACCTAACTGATTCTTCTTAGATAAAGATAAACTCAAGCACCATTTGCCTCACATTTCTTCTGACTCGTCTGCCTTAAACACAGACAGACAAACAGTCAGACAAACAGATAGACACACCACACACACACACACACACACACACACACACACACACACACACACACACACCCCTTGTCTTGATCTTCATCTCCTTGGCCACCGTCTTCCATTTACCTTTTGAGAACCTAGTACTTCAACTGTCAAATGTATCTACTTCTTCAACTTGCCTTTTTGGGGAGGACTACAGGTTACTTTTTGATTTCCAGTGTTTACCAATGTCCCTGACAAAAAGTTGCCTTTGCATTTTCAGTAAATAAGCATGACTCATCCCATCACCAGCAGGATAGTGCTGTTCATTCCCTACTAGCAGATGAAGGCGCTTGTGATCATAACTTCATCATTACCAGGAAACTCAGAACCCTAGACAATGCTTCCCTTCCCTTCTGGGAAGGCTCTCAAAACCACCCCCTTGAAAGAAGCATTGATCGCCCTTCCTAGCATCAATCAAAAAGTTAATCAAGCTTTTTATTATAAGGAGGAGTGATCATTGTCTTGAACAAAGAGGAGAAAGGAAATAAGAAACAACTAAAATCTTAGGCAATCCCCTATAGATACTAAGGCAAACATGATGCTTGCTACTGAGTGTCAACATGCCTGCACAGAGAACGTCTAGTGCAGTTCAAGCATTGGATGTGTTATCAATGGAAGTGTTTCCAGAGGGGACTGACGTGTGGGGGTAAGTGAGGGGGAAGCCCTACTCTGAATGTGGGTTGTACCATCCAATAGGCTAAAGACTGGGAAGTGAAGGAATTAGAAGAAGAAACTAGAATATGCATCATATGCATGCAAGCACCATTCTTTAAGTATGAATACGGCTGCTGCCACCATCCAGACATTACACTCCAGCAGCTTTGGTGTTTCAGTGTGGACTCAATACAAACAGTTCTCTAGGGAACTCTCGACTCTAGAGTCCCCATCAACTCTATCACCTTTGAGAGACCCTAGATAGATACAACAGAAGTGGAGGCAGTCTCAGACATCTCAGTATTTAGCATCTCAGACCCATAGCACCACAGAGCTTAGTAAACCTACTGCTAGGGTCACAGTGTGCTATCCATTCACTGACACCACATAAATAAGATCATGTAGCCATGTTAATAGGGCATATGACTTTGCTACCCATACCCAAGAAAATATAGCAGCCAGACAGGCCTGGTAAGTTAGATAATCTAGTTTATGGCTAATGGAATGGAATGCATACACACTCTAGGACTATGTCTTAGAGAGTATTCTTTGTATCGAATACAAAAGTATTCTTCCTTCCATGTTTAAAATGTTTAGTACTCCCAGAGTTACTTGGATGGCCCATGCTAGATTTATAACTCATGCCCTCAAATACTGATGAAGTCAATGAAATTAAACTCAGAGGGATTCTGGGAACACATCAAAATGTCTGTTGTTCTTCCTGTCTAGTTTGAACCACTGTGAATAACTCTTGACAGGCTTTCTTAAATCAAGTTAATAATGCATAGTACAAGCGCTTTCAGATGCCCAGTAGCTAAACCACATCAGCCTTCTTAGGAAAATGTCTAGCATGTGGGGGAGGCGGACAAAGGCTACTGCCAAAAGCCTTGCATACAAGAGATCTGGTGGCCTTGAGTGACTCACTTTAGAAGGCTTGTGTGTCTATACTGAAGTTCAAAAGTGGGAGCTGTTAAGGTGTTTACTAACCAAACTACAGCTTTTGCCCCAAACCAGATGTTAGTTATAGAAGCAGTTGAAGACAGTTATAACTGATTTGGAATCCTGAGGGCTTCCTGGGATACCTTCCAGCATTCTGGAAGACACGATGGCTCAAAACCTTCAAGGTTTTATCAGTGGCGTCACAGTAGGCTGTTCTAGTGCAGTGTTCTGAGTAGTTTTGCCATCACAGCAAATGGAAACTTTCTCTGGTACTTTTTATAGTATCTTTTACAAGTAGGGCAAGCTCTCAACAATAGATTATAATGGGGCATGAAATGAGGAAGGATAAAGAAAAAGAAAAGAAAGTCTAGGTTGAAAACTCACAGGAGTTGAACTAGATAGAACCTTTCTGAATCTACAGTGAGGGCTGGTCAAGGCAGTTGGCAGGTTTTATGAGCCCATGAGTTACTAGGCAAGGTCCATGACGCTTGGGGGAAAAGAACACCAAACAGAGCTGAGGGTGCCTCTCTCAAGGATGAATGCATAGGCTATCCATGGGCTGGACACACCAGCAATGCCTACCCATCTCTAAGGCCAACCACACCAGCAGGCTAGCCATACCAGGAATGCCTACCCATCTCTAAGGCTGGCCTCTAGGCTCCTTGTCCTCCTTTGGTATGTTAGAAAAAAAGACCCTGAACTAATATAAACACAAAGTATTTCTGGAATTCCAAACATGGTTTTTTTTCCTATCTCAAAGACTCAACACTCAAAATATATAAGACAGAACTTCAAGAAGATGGCTGCATGTCTTTTCATATGGATAAAGGGAACAATGAGGAGAAACAGATGGTCCTTGTTCTCACCCTGGTCTTCATTTCAGGGGTATAAATTTTCATGAGGAGACACTTCAACACCAAGCCCAGATGTGTGACTTCCTTTTACTTAATTGTTCTTAGAGCAAAGAACTTAAGGAGTGCTGTGGTTGGCTATTAATGAGCTAATCTCCAACTACTCATACCCTTGCTGTAGGTACAAGCTACAAGCTGCCATCGGAAGTTCTATCACTGAAACTCACCATCATACACAATGAGGTAGTAACACATGTGCTTGCTCAGTGATGCTGGCTGTAGACCAAACCTCATCACAATAAGCCAGCGGTTCTCAACCTTCCTAATGTCGAGAATCTTTAATACAGTTCCTCAAGCTGTGGTGACGCCCCACCATAAAATTATGTTTGCTGTTACTTCCTAACTTAGGATTTCGCTAGAGATATGAGTCATAATATAAATATTTTTGGGAGACAGTAGTTTGCAGACGGGGTCGAGACCCACAGATTGAGAACCACTGCAATCAGCAATATCCCATAAAATTGGGTTAATATCCTTCTCCTTCAAATTTCATTAAGTTGTGCACTCTCTATTCTTAAGCACATACTTTAGATGTGAGAACACGGAGGGCAAGACTCTTTTGAAAACAAAATGAGGACAAGCAAGATGCTTGGTAAAAGTGCTTGAAACGCAAGCCTGGAAACTGAGGTCAGTAACAGGAAGAATCAGTTCCCATAGTCTGTCCTCAACCCATCCCATCTGTCATGATGTGAGCATTGCTTTGACATCTTCCCCTTCCCCCACCCTCACTCTCCTGACCCAGCACTCACATACACACAATAATAATAATAATAATAACAACAACAACAACAACAACTTTAAAAAAACAGAGCAAGATTGCTAGTATCTTTAACATTAACTGAACCAACCATAAGAAAAGAAGTCATCATACGTGTCAAGGGCCAAAAATCTATTTGCTTCATTTTCCATTCATATTAACCTGTACAACTGGTCATATAAGACAGAATAACCATATTGGTTTAAGACAGAGAAGGCATAATTCCTGCTACAGACTAAAGGTGAGCAGTCTCTGTGTGGCATAGTGCTCTCAACCATGGGTGGCACTGTGAATGTTATCTACTGACCAGCATCCTGCAAACAGAGACATGATGTTTCATAAAGCATTAGATCCTAGCGCCCCAGAAGTCAGAAGGCTCCAATGACATTTCTGGCAACACAAACAAACAAAACAAAACAAAAAAACATAACAATACCATTTGCTTTGATATGTAAGAAAAGGACTGATTCACATAGAGATATGAGAAAAAGAAAGGAATTTAAGGAGCACTGAGCTGAATGGAATTGTATTTGGACCCAAAACTCCAGTCAAATGCAGAATAGAAAAGGGATTCCAGAAAGAGCTGGTTTTGTTGCAGCTTTAAACACATTCAGGTCATAATACCACTTTCAACACTACCTGCCAGTGACTGGATTTAGGAGATTTCTTAATAAGCATTGATGTCTCCTAAAAAGCTAAAACACACAGAAATACTTTTTTTAAATTTATTTATTATAAATACATGCCTGCATGTGTGCCTGTATACCAGAAGGGGTACCAGATCTCATTACAGATGGTTGTGAGCCACCATGTGGTTGCTGGGAACTGAACTCAGGACCTCTAGAAAAGCAGCCAATGTTCTTAAACCTCTGAGCCATTTCTCTAGCCCACACAGAAAACTTTTAACACAGAAGATCTGACTGGACTCTGCACGCCTGTGTCTTCTATGTGTAAGTATGAGAAAACAAAACCAAAGCACCTTCTATAAGGCAAAGTTTAAGTCAGATCCAATATAGTTTTTTCTTAAAATTTATTTATTTTATATATGTGTGTACACTGTCGCTGTCATCAGACACACCAGAAGAGGGCATCAGATCCCATTACAGATGGTTGTGAGCCACCATGTGGTTGAACTGAGGACCTCTGGAAAAGGAGTCAGTGCTCTTAACCTCTGAGCCATCTCTCCAGCCCCTGATATAGTTTTTAATACATAATTTGACTTACAGTATAATCAGATGGTTATTAAAGTTGTATTTCAGCTATGGTCATGAATACATTTACAGTAAATATTTTCAGTGTAGACAGGACTTGGCATGTGATATTCTCAGTATGAGATTGAAACAACATGTGATATTTTCAAGTCTGGACTCATGCAAGGATTTGGGGATTACATCAACAAACATATGCTATTTATCTTGCATTTTAAAATCATCCCCCCAATATACCCCCTTATTTGTAGATGTAAAATGTGAATACATTTATCTATGATCTATAGAGTCACAGATATGCATTTACACATTCTTCTTTTTTTTTTTTTCCCGGAGCTGGGGACTGAACCCAGGGCCTTGCGCTTGCTAGGCAAGTGCTCACCACTGAGCTAAATCCCCAACCACATTTACACATTCTTACATTGAAAGTTCATTTGTTTTGGGAGCCACGCATGAACATAAGGATTCCCTGTTACTCATCATCCTTTGAAAACTCAGGTATGATTTCACTACCACTGAGGCTAGATCTATTTTTAAAGGCATTATTTGGTGGTCTTCTCAGGTGCCAATAATTACACAGATATGCATCAGATTCATTAAACACTGGTGAGGACAAGGAGCAACTGGCCAAGGCCAGTAGTGTGCACCCCACTGCTCACAGGTTAAGAGCTCCCCAGCCATGACAGACTCACAGCGCTAAAGCATACCTGGGCTGAGGGTCCTATCAGAACCTGGGGCTCTAAGTGCTTTCAACATTCCAGAGTTGTTTCCTAACCTAAGTGGTCTGAGATGTGGGGCATAGGCACTAGGAATATAGAGGCAGTCGGCTTGGTCACAGCACTGCCCACTATACCCAAGGAAAACTGGATCCTTCCTTAGTAGAGATGTCTTGTTATTTTCATGGATGCCTGACTTGTATAATATTACCTGTGTGCAATGATCTCTCTTGTTCAGATCAGTCTTCTCTCCCCTCGACTGCAGGTAACTGAACCTACAGAACTCTGTACATGCTGGCAAATGTCATGCCACTACTACTGATACCACTGAACCAAATCTCCAGCCCTCAGTCTCTATTTCAATCATATATGCCCATTGCCTCACTGTTGGTGGTGGTGGTGGTGGTGGTGGTGGTGGTGGTGGTGGTGGTGGTGGTGGTGGTGGTGGTGGTGGTTTCCTTGTTGGAGGAACATGTACCTCAGACTAATTTGGAACTCACTATGTAGGCAAATTATTTTACAACAACTCTACCCCAGATATCCCAGTGCTGGGACTGCAGGTCTGTGATCCTCTATACACAGTCTTAACTTTCCTATGAGTGTGTGTGTAAGCATGTGTGTGTTTATAATAGCACCTCTCTTTAACAGAGATCCTCCAATACAAAATCCTCCAATAAGTGTCCCTATTTGGCAGGTTTAATGGGTTTGTTTTACATAGATAGAATCCAGCAAAAGAATGAAAATAAATAAATAGGATTGGGGAAAAGTAACTATGATGAAAGAGTTTATAAAGCTTACTGGAATTTACACTGTAAAAACCTTAACTCAATGTGTGCACATCAAAGCCTGCTTGCCCAATGACTGTCGCCATGCTCCAAAGGGAAATGATGACTACAAAGAGTTTTAACATAGGATAGAAGCGAGACACCCAAAAAGAGCTTTCTTCAGCCACATAAACTAAACTGAGCTAAAGTCACTGCTCCCCTCTCAGTAATGCCTCAGGAAACTTAGCTACTTATGCTCCCTTAGTCCTAGGATCAGTGAAAGCGTGAATCACTCTATTCGAAGACGGAAGACATTTGTATACTCTACCTCCTTGAAGTTATCAAAAGCTGATAAAATTATTTCATGCCCGCCTCTGACAAGACAAACAGCTGCCAACAGCTCCAAGACAAGAGCTTTTGTTCTGTCAAAACAAGAAGGGGAAAGAAAGACATAAATCACTGAAGAAGACAGGATGAGTCGTCTGCTCCTTCCAGGATGAACACTCGAGGAGTAGAGCATTGGCCTGCATACTCATTAAACCCTCGGTAACTGAGGGACACCAAGCACATTCTGGAACCTCCCTAAATACACAGTCTGTGGTGACTAGAGAAGGTGTGTGTGGTGGTCAGCTTTAACTAAGAGTCTAACAGGGCAAAATTAAAAATCAGCTGGAATTAATGCTTTTCACTTCTCTTGCAGGAACAGAGCCATGAAAATTCCACATGACAGGGTTCTAGTATTTCTTCTTATGCAGGAGACCGGAAAAGTACCAGGTTACAGCTGTGCTCATAGAAAAATATTTTCTCTCACTCAACAAAATAAAGTTGCATCTAAAATCACTTTGGAAGAAGAAGCCAGAGATGAAGTCTGCAAATAAAACGTGAACAAAGAAACAGTATTGGGTCTTCATCATGAGACTGCTTTAGCATTTCGTCTTCATTCTGGAATAAAAACTGCCAACCTCTTTAACAAAGAGGGTTCTGATACCCCACAGTGTCAACTGTCTTAAGAAAAATGAATAATGACCTCCCTGTGGTGAAGGCAGGAACCAGGACTCATATGACTATTTTGGATTTTCGTAAACTACAAAAGCAACCACAGAACCAAAATATCCAATATGTATACAGGACTTCACAATTTATATTCTCTTCTCCATTAAAAGATTCAATTTATCCTCAGGGTTTCTTTTTTTAAACGAGAATCAATACTTTTTTAGATAATTCAGTTCTTAACTATGTATTTGAAGGAGAGGTACACAACTGAAATGCAGACATCACCAGAAGATGAAATATTTATTGTACATCAAGCAAAAGGCAGATGTGAGTGAAAGAACTGCAGTACATGACTCTGGTCTTGACGGTACACATAATGGGAAGCCATGCACGTACCATTAAATGTGTGTGTGTGCTTCTTTTTCTGTTCATAACTAAGCTGCATGTGTCAGGATAGCCTGGTGGGCTGCTTGGCTTTCATATTACCTGGTGTATCTAAAGCTTTGTCAAGACGCTCCCGGTCTCCATGCCTGGTGGACTGGCAACCCAGTCCTGCCTACCACACATTTCAGTAGAGCTGTAGAGAACCAGGTCACCCAGGGATTGAAAGGTAACAGAGAAGACTGGGAGCTGTCCCAAGTGCTCAATTCTGTTCCCTACAGGAGAGTAGCCAGGCGAAAGTGAAAATTCTACACAGTCATAGGGTTTACAGCCAGTCTTGCCTGGGGAGAGCCACTCTTGGAAGGATTCCAGTTCTAAAATGGCTGACTCTGCTTCCCTGAATGTTACAAAAGATGCTTACCTGGGATTCTTGTTGTTCAGACTTAGTGCAATCTCATTGACGGCGTGTGGATGAGACATGACCATGTTGAAACCATACTGAAATGCAGAGGGGAAAAGCAAAGCATTATATCCAAAGTTTCAATGTTAACTAAACCACAAACACTTGGGCTGGCGGGCTAGCTCGGTGTAAGTCGGCCTCCCATGACTAAACTCCAGATCCAATCTCTAGCACTGCCAAACCCCACGACATTTGCTACTTCAGATGACTCGTGTCCTCAACAAAGGCAGTGGAGTTCCTAGCATGTGAGCATCAGAACATGCATCCTTCCCAAAATTTTGGAAACACTGCCATCCCTTCAAAGGTACTTGGAGCAAGAGCATCCTTGAACTATATGAATGAACTTTGTGTTTTTCTTTATTAAACTAGTGAAAAGACTACTCTAGTGACTCAAAAGTTGTGCATGCACTGAATCATTTTGAAAATGAAACAAAATCAAGCCCCGACTGAATTCCCGAGATCCACCCAGGTCATTTTACTCTGCATTTCTACCACCAAGCTCTGAAATCTGATTTTTTTCAAGCATCCAGGATGACTCCATGAGACAGCTAGGGTTGACCTTTCCCAGCTTCTGCTCCTCCTCCCACCTCTTCCACCACCCCTGGCAATGGCCATTTTGGTGCACACCTTCCCATAACTCCATACAAACAAGCTACCCCACAACAAGAATCTGGAGCAATGACTGTGTTTTCTAAACACACGCACAGTTTAGCTCCTCTTCCTCTCATAGTGAGACAATCCTAAGCCACCCACTGACAAGTGAAAAATAAAAAGAAGAAAAAAAACTTTTGAGGCTGAGGCAGAAAAATGAGGTTAGGGGTCAGGATGGACTCATAGCAAGGCACTATCTCCCCAAAACAAAACTTTCTAAAGCTTCAGTCAATCATTGACCGGGGTATCTCCTCTCAGAGATAAACACTTCTGTGCTCCAACCTGAGGCCAGCCCATCCACTTGAATCCTTGAGGTCACTCCCTCTCATCGACTCCACATTATAGGAGGCAGCACAGTGACGTGCAGCTGTAATCCTAAAACTTTGCAGGTGCAAGCAGGAGGAGCAATTCAAAGAGTTCACAGCCAGCCCGGTCTACTCGAGATCCTTCCTCAAAAATACAAAGAATGTGAAATGTTCTGAATGCTCCACAGGCCTATTTGTCTCTCTCCACTGATTCATTACCATTAGCTTACTGTACAACAATACCCTAGCTTGACAGCACGGCCAGTGTGCAGCCACACTGTCCCATTTGGGTGCTATCCTTTACAACAGCAAAGACCCCTCAAACATGCAAGGTCTAGAGATTTCTTTCCTTCCTCTCACTGTGTGTTCTGGAGGCCACTCCTATTCAGTCTTTCACCTCCCACCCCTGAAGCTGTTCTTGGCTGGATCTCCACGTGCACTTAGCTAAACCCTGGGGCTAAGCCTCATTCATCTTGCATGACTTAGCAGAAGCATCAGACACAGCTCGCAGCACTTCCTCTGGATGGATGGCTTTTGCCCTCTTGGCTGTTTCTCACTCTTTTCTTCTTCTCGGCTTTTCTCTCTCTGACATTTAGGTGGAGTGCCTTAAGGGCCCATATTAAGAACCTCCTCTCTCCCTACTAGCCCAGTGTCATAGTTTCTGATACCATTTTTATACTAGGCTTTCAAATATCTATTTTCAACCCACACATCCCACTCAGTATTCAGCCTGGCTTATCCCACTTCAGCTCACTCTCTGGAGGCCAAATAGACATCTCAATTAAAGTCTGCCAAACAGACTTCCTGCTGATCTCTAGCAGACCTGCTGATCCTGTAGTAGCTGGCAACTTCATGTTAGAGACCCAGGATGGACTCCTGGTACCAGCTCTACTACTCACCTTCTCCCTCAACACACACCCAAATGCTGTGACCCTTACTGTCCATCCAAGGAGAGCCAGAACTTGACCACTTTTCTTATCTTTCCTCCTATAACTCTGAACATACCACCAGCAAAACTCATCCAAGTTAATGCCAGGCACTTCTGAAACAGGCCACCTCCCTTTGCCTCCACACCCAAAGGCCAACGCTGTACAGAAGCCATAAGGATCCATCCCATAAAACCAGATATCACACTACACCCTCAGAACACCTTGTTTTCTATTTGTGGCAAAGCCGTGTCTGTCACCAGTCCATAAGATTCTACATAGTCCCCGTTGTTATTTCTGCTTTTATCTTTACTTCTCCTAACTCCTTTTGCCCCTGCCATCCTGACTTCCCTTCCTGCTCCAGAACCCTAGAATCATCTTTCTTTAATAGCCCTTCCTCTGTCTGCAGGTCACTTACTTCCTAAGTCTCATAATTACTACATCCTCAGTGACACCGTCCTAGCAGCCAATCTGGAGAATCTACATACATACATACATACATACATACATACACACACACACACACACACACACACACACACACACACACACAAATACATACATACATACATATATATGGCATGTCTACCCCTTTTCTGATTCCTTTATCAGTAGTATTTAGTAGCAATAATTCAAAGTCTTCCTGGATTAGAACCTTGTACAACTCACTAGCCATATGGAGGGTATTGCTTAACTCTCAGTTTTCTCAGAAACAAAATATGTGTGTGTGGAGGTGGGGTGGCGGGGGTGGTAACACTGTCAACCTCACAGGGATATATAGTTGCAAGAGTTTACAGGCATAAAACCCTGAGAAGTGAACAGAGCAGGTGACCAGCTTTAGTTTTATTCATCACCATTACGGTCTGGGATACTCCGTATACACGCTATCAGTGCAATCTTGCCATGATTACGGCCCCTGGAAAGTAAGCTCTTGACATGGTTTTAGGGACTGCAGCATTCTCAGTACTTAGAAGACTGTCTCTGTCTGGCGAAGCACCGAAAAACTCTAACTGGTGGGGGGAAGACCAAAGCATGCTTGATCCACACTCCAATATTGGGTTTGAATGCTAACATGGACCCTCATGCATCTGGTCCCTGACCTGGGAATCTCAGTTTTAAGCTGAATCTTTTTTTTTTTTTTTTGGCTAATCTATTCTTACAGTCCTATTCATTTACCCTAGATCCTGAACACACTCAGTTTCCACGCTGCTATGACATGTAAGGAATGCACATGCAACACTAATTTCCAGCCATAGCATGACCAGCCAAAGCAGGGATGTGCCCTGTTAACAGTGTCCCACATGCTCCTTGTGGACACTAGGAAACACCAATGCTAACACATAATGATAACTTCTCGATTAACCACCACATCAGCCAGTGTACCCGGGGCTCATTACTGCTCTTCTAAAGTGCTCCATCATTACTCACGACTAGAGGCTTAGTTCCCATGGTACTCAGACCTTTACCAACTAACAGGACAACTTGCCATTTTGTGATGAATTATAAATACTGAGATATACAAACATGGAAGTTAATATTGGACATTAGAATGAATTGGACTCTTCTAAGTAGAATCTCATTAAATTAAGATCTTAACTTCAAAGAGATATATGAATATCAACATACATGGAGGGAGGGAGGAAGGGAGGGAGGGAGAGAGAGAGAGAGATGGTCAATCTGGGTCTTATTCTATCAGAATCTTGTACAGGACTGAAGCAAACATACTTGATAATTGAACACATACCTGGTAATTCATGATGGCCCGTAAACACATGATACAAACATGAACATCATCTTTCTTACTCACTAATCTTGAATTTTTCAAGGTTCTTCTGCTTGGCAAGGTATTATATCTAAAAAGAAAGGGGGGGGTAACTTATAAAATGACAGACTACAGTCAGTACAAAGCACAACCACTTAAAGAGATTCACATTGCTCTCTACTTTGACAAGCACCTAGGTAAGAACTGCAGGCCCAAAATATCAACACCGACCACTGCAGAGGGCAAAGCCCCCATGGTTCTGTGAGCCTGTCATTGTCTTTCCAGGCTATCTTCCTGAAAAGTCTTCCCACTTCCTACTATCAACCCATCACAGAAGAGAGAGCATATGAGACCGCTGAGACCTTGGGACAATCACAGTCAGGGGGCTGATCTGGGTTTGCAGAAGCACATGAATGCAGATTACACCTGCTAATTCTAACAACAGATGCGGGACTGAAATTTAGCTCAGTCCTTGCTCTCCATCTACCTGACCAGATTTTAACCATTTCCTCCAGTTGCTGCTCTCACACGTCTCTGCTTTAAGAGTTTAAACCTACTGGAAGTCACACATTACTGCTTCCGGCTTCACCTTGAGATATTAGACCCTGGAGCATTAGTTCTCTATAAATGCCTCCAAACAGGACACATGCCTGTCTGATATGGCAGCTAAAACAAAGGAAAATGTGCTAAAACATCAGAGTTCAAATGCTTTAGTGTTACAATGAATTTAATCAACTTTACAGTACTTAAGTTTATTTTACCTTGCAAATATTACAGAGCAGATAATGTGATATAATGCATACAAAGCAGGTAACGCACAATGTAACACACTGCACAAAAAAACAGGTGACACTAACAGCTTCAACTGAAGCTTTGCCTCAGAGCAGAAACACAGGAATGTCAAGCCCATATGTAACACATTCAAATTTGTAACCGGATGGGGTTGGGAGGAGTCTGAATGTGGAAGAGGGAATGCTGGGAGTGGAAAGGAGTAAGAGCAGGTTGAAGTCAAACCAAGTTTCAAGGATGGTTCCACACATGTGAAGCAAGCAAGCATAGGGAATAACTTAGCAGCCCAGGACCCTCTGTGGTTGGGCCGTGTATACACGCCCTCTCTGAATGATATACTTAGCAACCTAGGGCCCTAACCTCTATCCAGCTACACCTGAACCTTCTTTTTTAAATGATGGAAATAAGTCACTGACCTCTCTGACCTCTTGATAATGTCCCACTTTGGCACAGAACTCACATGTCACTTTACCATAACTCCAGCCAGCACATGACTAAGGACACACTTCCTGGGGGTTTCCAAGGCTGGGTGGATTCAGAGAACTGCCATCCAGCCAGCTCATGTAAGCACATGAGTTATAGAGCAAGTGTATCATCACTGCTTTATACCAAGGAATACCACATAGAACTGCTATTAGGCGGGAGCAAGGAGGAGCTGCAAATATGTTTTTCGGAATCAACTTTTAAAATACATTTATTATGTATGTCACGTGCATCTCAATAAAAAAGGTTATGGGAATATAGTTCAGGGGTAGAGTATTTGCTTAGCATGAATGAGGTCCTGGGATCAATCTCTAGAACTTATTTTTAAAATGTACATTATATAAGATCTCCTTTGGAAAAATCAATGAAACATATTTATTTATCAATGAGTCCCTATGCTCAAAAGCAACAAATCTATTTTTTTTCCCAAAATGTACACTACCTGGCTTAAACATTCCTTTCCCTGATTTTTATACAAAGCTGCAGAAGGAATGACAGGTAACAGTAGAAAATGTGTTTAAAAATCATAACATTACAAAGCTGTAAAAACCCAATAGGACGACCAATGATAACCAGCCATAGTGATAATGACTAAGGGCGACTTGTATCATTAACTCCAAAATGTTCTCCACACAGGGAAGAAAACTGAAGCTCAGAGAAGTTATATCACATGGCAAGTATGAGACAGAAGACCGGACCCCAGGCCCTTTCTCAGACTGAGGGCCACTGTGCTCTACCAGTTGCTTTTCAACAGCACAGGACAGCACAGCACTGTTACCTTGTAAAGACTGCAGCTCCAGTTCCTCCTGTCCAGTCCCTTCATGTCAGTTAGGACAGGCTGATGCTATTCCTGTCAATCACGTTTAGGTCTCACTGCCTGCCCTCAATACTAATGGACGCTTGATTAGGGTATAATTTACCTCCAGCGTTGCCTCAGGGCGTTTTTTGAAAAAAAAAATTATATCACTGACTGCCTAAATAAGCAAGGATTTCTCTGTTTAAATCTTAGTCTCATGCATTATTTTCTAGGAAATGGAGTTGGTGTGTGTTTGCTTGTTTGCTTTTACGTGATGGGATATTGTACTTGCTATTGTAGATGTCGCATTCTAAACAAATTTCTTCAAGTTAAATAAATGAAACTTGTAAACTATCATAGTATTTTCAAAATCTGTGAGGTAAGATTTTAGAGAACGTCAAAGGTTAATATAATACAGTCATAAGTACATTTTTCTGTGTGCACATCTCACAGAACTTCATAACTTCATAATTAGATTTTTATTTCATTTGATTTAATTCCTGTCTCAAGGAATTACTGTCAGTTGTGCTAGGTTTTAAATCAATCCCTGTTTATGAGTAAGCAAATATTATTTAATAAATAGTTCTCTAGGGAGTTGGTTCTATAATACCGCCAGAATGACCCTCAAATCCCAATAATATTGGGACTAAAACTCTATTGGTCATTTATTTTTCTACATAGACCCAAGGACAGGGTGAACAATCTAAAAAGAAACCTAAGTAAATTTCTTGCTTCTGTTTCTGTTTTTCTGATGTTTTTGGTTTGTTCCATTTTTACTGAGACTTAGTCTCACTCTATAGCCCAGGCTGGCCTGAACCTCACTATGTAGCCCATACTTCCCTCAAACAAATGGTATTCTCATCTTCTTACTTTAACTTCTCAAATACCGGACTTATAAAACTGGCCAAGTCTCTCATTTGAGGCATGTAAACATTTTTAAGTCCTCCTGTTTATGCTAATCTCTGCTAAATACCAATAGAAAGCAAAAGATAAAGATTTTCTTTCTGTGGAGTTTAGGAAACAATAGATAAATAAATATACAAGTTGGGCACTGTGCAACAGGCATTTGGAGACCACCATCTGCCTGCCTGCCTGCCTGCCTGCCTGCCTGCCTGCCTGCCTGCCTGCCTGCCTGCCTGCCTGCCTGCCTGCCTGTCTGTCTGTCTGTGTTATAGCCAGGATGTGGGAAAGAATAAGTTCCTGAGACATACGAACTGGAGAGAAATTACTGGAACAGTAAAGGGAGGAACAAAGTATGTGACACAATGAACAGCACAGGGAGGAACAAAGTATGTGACACAATGTATTACGGACCCCAAGGTTGGTATCTACTGCCACGCTGACAGTCTTTGGGTCACAAGATGACCATATGCAAAACAAGAGTAGCCCAGAAGCAGAACAGTCTGGTTGCTTTCTTTAGAATTCCTGCCATTAACAGGAAAACACGAGGGCTAAAGATAATTCTCTAGAGAAAACAACATCCATTTCTCATACATCACTTCTAAGGACTGCTTTGCTATCTCCTCAAGCACTGAACTAAAACTGTAGATGCTACACTGGCATTCAAGACAAGATTCCATTCTGGGTGAGATGCCCAATGAGAATTCAGAGACAAACCTATACAAATACAGTAAATTATTGGAAAACTGACTTGATATCAAAACTAAACAGAAGGTGGACGTGGGACTTGGACACATAATCAGAGAAGAAGGAAGATAGAGGCAGAAGGATGGATAATTCAGTGTCACTCTGGGCTAGATGAAATCCTGCCTCTTAACAAAACAACACATACGTCACAAAATGGGCAGGTTATATAGCTCGAGGGGCTGAGGGGAATGCTTGCTACACAAGCCTGGCAACTTGAGCTTGACTCCCCAGAACTCAAGTAGTAATAAAAGGAACAACTATAACAAAGTTGTCCTCTGGCCTCCATACACACGTCATATGCACACATTAATAACTTTTAAAATGTATTCCTGACACTTGCATCAGTTTCATGCGTATCACACCAAGCATCAGTAGTTACATGTGTGCAAGAAGTTCCACAGCAATGCTAACATGAGCAGGGGACATAAAAACTAACTGGTATTTGCAAATATGTTCTGCAAGACCATATATTTACAGAATGTATCTTATTTACTTCTGCAGTGATACCTTCCACCTGCACCACCTACTTCACTCATAAAAATGAAGCTGCAAAGAGGCATACAGCAAGTACCGCAAACTGCACAGCTGGTTTTCAAAGTTAGAAACAAACACATTCTTCAGATAAGAGTCCATAATAAATTTAAGAACAAGTAACATGTCTATGACGACCCTGAGTACAAGATAAAGCCTCCATTCTAGAGCCAAAGCTATATGACAGACAATGCATTTGTTCAGAGACCTGTATTTACAAAACCCAAACAGTTAGTAAACAGGAAGAATCTAGCTACTGTTAACCCAGTAATCTCTATGACTATTTTTTAGATTTATTTATTTATTTATTTATTTATTTATTTATTTATTTAATGTATATGAGTACACTGTCACTGTCTTCAGAAACACCAGAAGAAGGCATCAGATCCCATTGCAGATGATTGTGAGCCACCTTGTGGTTGCTGGGAATTAAATTCAGAATCTCTGGAAGAGCAGTCAGTGCTCTTAACTGCTGAACCATCTCTCTAGCCCTTCAGCTAAGTCTTAACCCATCTATTGTTAAGTTATTACAACAGCACACATTAATTCATATACACATGAAGTTATTCCAGAGGATTGCTCAGTGGGTACAGGGCTCTAGGTTTGGTCTCTGGCATACATACATAAAAATTAGTTGATATGTTGGGTAAAAATTATATCTTTACTCTATGCTTCTATTATCTAATAATTGAGTACAAAATAGAACCTTGAAAGACTCCTTAACCATGCTGTTCCAACATCTGGAGAAAGATTTCAAAAAAAAAAAAAAAAAAAGAAAAGAAAAGAAAAGCTCTATGCAGGTTCATTGCCAACAATTTTGGCACTCTTACATTCAGGCACTATTAGCCAAAAGAAGGGGAAAGGGCATATAATTTTTCTATTGCAAAGGAGCATTCAGACTTAGATATCAAACAAGTACCTATAAATACAGGAACTAGGACTGCCATGGAAGCTGAAGGGAAGGTTCAACCCCACTGGAATGCAATCCTCCACTAGGATGTCACATCATTTGGCAGGACTAGGCTAACAACCATTCCAAAGTTTGTGCTAACAGCACTTTAACCAAAAACTGGGGAGGGGGATTGGTTTCCTCTTTTACCCTTTAGACATGACATCACTTGGGCATTTTTTTCTAAATCAATTAAACATAATATACATGATGCTTAAAAACTGAGCCAAATACTTTGCTAACTAGCCCCATAGCCAAAAGAAACAAAGCTGAGATAGTTATAGGAAGACAGTTCAAAGTATAGGAAAGGGAGATGGGAGAAGAGAGGAGGAGTCGAAGACACTGAGGGAGAAGAGGGAGGGAGAAATGGAATGCTGATTCTTTTTAATAAGGGCTGTAGTGATCAGTGTGTTTTATATTTCCACTCGGAGACCCAAACAACAGCTGGAACTGCTTTTCAATGTGAGTAAAAGTGAGGTGTCAGCTCAGGATATACAGAACAAGTCTCTGATCACCTACAATTTCTGACTTCCTGTCGTTTTTCCTTTGAAGGCATGGACAGCAGGCTAAGCAGCAAACAGCCCCGTGAAGAGTGTCCAAGAAAACCAGCTTACTTTTGTCATACTTTGACACTAAAGTCAAAGTATATCCATTTATCCTAAATTTTTTATAAGCTTTCAATAAATCATTACTGGCAAGCACAGCCTAGCCTCAAAGTACAACATGAAGTCTAGAATACTCTTTTCAGACTTACTGACTTATTTTTCCCTAAATGGACCACTCAGCACAGCAGTGACAAGGTGGGTACTTTCTCAATTCATTTACAGTGTTATCACTTTCTAAATCAGGTGACAAAATTTATAATCACCTTCTGCCACCTCATTTGCTGACAGATAACATTCATGGTTTGAGAAGAATATTTTTTCTTGTTAAATGATATTCTAGGCCAACAATAAGTCAAGTTGTGTTAGAGGGACAATTTTAAACAAATGATAACAAGAACAGAGTAAAGTTCAGTTGACAACCTAAAACCATAAAATCAGAATGATGATCTATAATTTGGGTGGGAACAAAGGGGGAGTGCATATGAGAATGAGAACCTCAGAGGAGATTCTCTCCTTCTCTAAGATGAAAACAGAGCAACTGGCAACTGAGTTCAAACTTTTTGGTTTTTTGTTTTGTTTTGTTCGTTTGGGATGTGTGTGTGTGTGTGTGTGTGTGTGTGTGTGTGTGTGTGTGTGTGTGTGTGTGTGCATGTGAGAAAGAAATAGAGACAGAGAGAAACTGACGCTAATAGTTGAAGCTGAAACTGTGGCAATTTCCCCAAAACAAATTCTAGTTGAAAGTAAAATGTTACTTGTTGAAACCTGAAAGAGAACCTTAAGGAGCATAACTCACAAATAACCTTGTTTTACAAGCAAAATGGTCGGGAGTTGTTGCTACCATGCACTTATTTCCAAGTAGTATGAAATACCTGAGTTATGCTGAAGATCTCTCCTGGGTCATGTGGCTCTAGTGTGATACACTGTCTGAGAAGGATTACAAACCCTCCGTGGGCATTGATAGGCAAACAGGACATTTAGTGGGAGGAAAAAAAATACATTTCATATGAAGGAAGAGACAGGAGAGCACAGTGGGAACCCTTTCTCCTCCATTGATCTCAGGCAGAGAAGTTTAGCCCTTAGAGATAAGAATGGTGCCATTGCCAATGGTCCCTGTAGACAGTTAACCACAGGAAGCTCTCAGCACAGTGCCCAGTACATTGGCTCACTTATTGAAAGCTTTTTTGCCTGCATAAAAGTCATCGTACATATGTCTATGTTTTATATTCCCTCCTTAAACAACATGAGGAATGAGATGCCCAGGTCAGAAGTGTAAACCATAAGCCTAAACTCAGCTCTTTACTTAACCCATGGAAACAGGTATAATCTGTCGGATGACAATCTTTTTGTGAAATACTATTCCACAGAAACAGCAGCTAGAGGGGAAAAAGTGACATCTCATTCAGGCAGAATATTCATTTCAGAAGAGCTGCTAGTTAGTAGTTAATATTCTAAAGCAATGGGGCCACATTCATCCAAGTGAGAAGGTCAGCTGAGCTGGTCTCCATAACATTTCCACCTTTGAAATCTCTGACCTCTCTCTACACTAGAACTATCTCTGCCATACCACACAGCTCGTCTGTGAAAGGACAGTGTACTCCCCCTTTCCCAAACATGCCTGATCCTTAATGCACCATGCCCCATACCTTTTCACCTTACCTCACTGTACAGTGGCCTTTTCTTTACCCTGAAATCCAACTCCATCCATCACCAAAAGACCCAGTTTAAACTTCCAGGTCCACATTAGCTCTCCACTCATTCCTTAAAAACTCAAAATATTTGTTCTGTCTCTACCATGTCTTATTTGAGTCTAACAGCATTAATCTTGACTGCCTTAAAATTACTTTTTCTTGGACCTCAAATTCCACAGCCTTGGTCTTCAACACATGAGGTACACACATGTGCAGAGACGATCAGTTAATGAAGCTGGATCTGTAGCCACATTGGTGGAATCCGTCTCAACCAGAACTGGAGACAGGACATTTTCTGGCAAAAGCACAAGCCAGGTTTCTGCTTCATTGACATCAACACTTCTGTGGCCAAGCTTCAGATATACAATGGCTCAGAACCCAGCCACAGGAACAATTCAGGTGTGTGCTGTGCCATACGGTGTTTCACAATCAATATGAAATAGTTTGAAAATATCAAGTTAAATCCAAGAAAAAAAAATTGTACTAGCATCAGGATTTTGTTCAAAGAGTTTGTATTTAATAATGGAGTATTTTTATTTTTATCTAATCAAGATTTATGAGTTGTTAAAATTTGCTGAAATCTCATTTCTTCCAAATTTGACAAGGGATACTGGTAAGAGGTACTACCTAGAGATGGGACAGAGAAAACTGTTTTATATCAAAATGTGTTTGGTACAAAGATTTATTCATTAAGCAAAACTACCAGAATAAAACATCTCCAAAAAAACACCATATTTTCAAAAGAAATTTGATATTATTAGAAATGCATTCACCTGCAAAGAGTCCAATTCTTAGAATGAGGAGCTATAATATGATAACACAATGAATGGATCTGTGTACAAGGGAGCAGGGTGACACAAAGGTTACCATATTGTAACATGAAGAATGGTCGTTAAGACCAGGCCACCATGCACTGTCAGCTCCCTCGGGTGTTTTCTCCAGTGACTTACAAGATGCTCCAGGTGGAAGCCTCATCATCAGTGTGTAAACTGAAGCTGCTCCAAAGGCAGCAGAAGGACAAGTAGCTCAGGTGGCACTGGAGCAGAAGAGAGCCGGGCAGGGAAGCCAGCCTGGTGGTGATGTAAGAGGTGGATAAAACCAGAATGAGACAGTGGGACAAGAAAGGACAAAGCAGAGACGACAATCAGAAATGAGATGGCAGAATGAGAGAGAAAGCAATAAGATGAAAACCAGAACTTGAAGGAGTGTTGAGAGCAGAGGAAGAAAGGGGAGAGAAAGAGGAAGAGAGGAAAAAAATGTAAACAACCCTTGAGTATATGAAGAGTAACATGTAACACACAGCTGGGCTCCACCCAACTGCTGCTGACTCACAACAACTAAACTACTATTGATATACATTGTTTAGAACCATTAATTATGAATGAATAAGTAAATGGCATTCAAGTAGCCACCATGTTGAGCCTCTGATGAAATTCAAGTATCCCCGTCCCTGGGTTTTCAATCTATTGAAGCACAACACCTTCAATAGTGATGGCGGCTTCCTAGTTATCTTTGAGCATGCCTGCCAGAAAGGTCAAGTAGCTTCCATGTCTCTCCAAACAATATTCCCATTGTGCCTACCACTATATTTTTTTTTTGGTGTTACATTCTAATTAAAAATGTAGTTAGGCAAGGTCTACCCTGAGTTAACTGTGAAGCAGTCTGGGATAGTTCTGATGTCCCTGAGTCCTGCCTTTCAAGGTTTAGAGCATGAATTACTTAGAAAAATGAAACTGTGTTAGACAGAGATTAAAAAAAAAAACCTAAATTTTACTTCATAAATTAAATCACTTTATGTAATTATAGTCAAATATTAGAAAGCATTTTTATTTGAGTATCAAGATGCTTATGGAACTTCTAAATCAGAACACATATTCCTCTGCCCATGTGCGAAGCTGACACACACTAGTAGGTTACATAGCCATTGGCCCATTGCAAACACTGGGAGGTGAGCTACAACATTGTTCTTTTATTTCTGAATCAATTTATCCTAAATCTATCAAAACTTTTGGCATTTGCTAACAAGGAAATCTGAAAGGTTTATTGGAGCCCTCACAGTCACACATCAAATTCATCAGCAGAACTGATGTTCATTACAGAGAGGGACGACATTCTCTTAATCATCTCAAGACTAAAACTCAAGTCAAAGAAGTAAAAGTTCATAAAAACACAATCCAATGTGAAATGTCCTGGAAGCCATAGGCTCATGGGCTCCAACCTGACATTTGCAAACTGTGACCCGAACCCACAGTGATCTGAAATACTTATATGACATTGCCCTGCCAGGTGATGTCAGAAATACAGGAGGTTTTAGTAAGTCACAGAAAATAAGCAGCACTTGGGAATGAAGATCTTTACCACACCAGTCTGTATTCAAGTCATGGGTTTGAGAAAAGAACCTTCAACAACTTGGTTTAGGTATGACTTCCATCTTGTTAGCAGGAGGGTTAACTTCCTCACCAATGAGCTCTAAGTACAGTGCTTCCAAAGTTATTCCACTAAGTGAGTGATCACAGGTCTGAGTGAGCAACATGAGACTGGACACAGCGTTGGTACAGGAGGTCAGTGCAGAGCCTCCTGCAGCAGCCTACCGTTTCAGCAGGAGCTGTAAGACGAATCATTAGTAGAAAATGTGAAGTTGACATGACGCATACCTGACCAAAGGAACATGGTTAGTAGCCCTTCGTTATAAAAACATGTCTTCCTAACATAAAAATACGTCTTGCTAAAACCTCACCCTGCACAGCACACACATGAACTACCTGTGGAAAGAGAGGGCAGCACAAACAGATTAGGAGCTACAGGGGGCTCCTTAGAAGCTGACACTGTAACGTGTAGCCTCTGTCCTGCAAGTGGTATTGTGGTCACTCTGTCCACACCCATCAGAACTTACCTGCCAGAGACTACTTCACTGTGTTATTTGGCACAAGCTTCTCACCTTCTATGCTGAATCACAACGTAGCACTTCTAAGAAGGGTTATGTAAAGAGAGAGAACACGACCAAAAGGACGGGCCATGAACGCCTACGACATTATCAGTTAGATTCATTGGAAAAGAAAGGGCCACGCTGGAAAGACACACGGATGTCCGCACAGGATCAGAAGAGGAGACATGACCCTGCCGTCCAAAGCATCTGTTTAAGGCACTTACCGAAGTGCAGAATGTCTTCCAGAGCGGGACACACTGTTGCCCACAGGGGAGGGCAGGTTGTTCCCTCTGTGCAGGTCCTCGATGGACCTGCTCCAGGGCTTTGATTTGTCCACCGTACTCTCCACGGTACTTTCCACACTTTCAAAGTCAAAACTAAAACAAGAAAGGAATGCTACTCAAGACCGAGACACTAACTTTCAGACACAGACGAGGACAAACACGACCTGCTATTCCTTCGCCACATCCTTCACCGTAACCAGAGAAGTCTTTGCAGCCAAAGGAAATGCAAAAAAGAATGTCTGTGGTCTCAGTGTTAGTTTTGAGAACGTGAGGATTACAAACACTGGGTATGGCAAAAGAATCATTAACAACCAACAGCTAACACTGTATATTGTGTGCATCCTGCTGGCTTGCTTACCAATGACTGGCCCTGCCATGCTGGAAGAAGGAAAAGAAAGAGCTCTCACAGCTGTCTTCATTTTGCTTTAACAAGCAGATATGTTAGGCTTGTACTAATTCATTCCTACCCATCAATTTTTCACTGAGCGTTTTCTCCTAGTGTGTTAGCGAGCCCTTTTCCAACCATATGTGATGCATTACTAGTGCAGCTATGGACTGGCTTTGATTTTGGACTCTCTTCCCAATGCGGTGCTCTTTAAAGTGAGACTGTTGTTCCTCTGACATTTTTTGAGGTTATTACTCATGTTAACCATGTTGGAATAAGTGGCAAGTGGAGTGGCTCATTCTCGTGTAGCCGTAGGAACCAAGTCTTTAAACAAGCAGGCCTTTGTATCCCGTGCATTTCCTCCCTCACACAGTTAGTTACTCCGCTTTCTCCTAAAAACACTGCAGTGTTTCTAGCCTCGGTTCTGCCCCATCAGACGGCAGAATAAAGAGACAGCAGCTACAGTTAATATTCTCTAAAAGACTATAAAAGAGCAGGAAGAAAAATAATGTGTGCTGGAAATCATCGACAGCTGCTTATAAAGCATGGTTGTCAGAAGAAAACCAGCATCAGAATGGCTACGTAAAGACTGGGGATACACTCTAACTTTTACAGTTAGTCTCACAGCAAGGACAGGTACACAGGGCCCGCACACAGGGCTGATCCCAGACTTTTTTGTCATACCTCTGGGTTCGGGAATAAGGTTGAAGAGGAGAGAGGCGGAGTGGGGTAATCTAAGAAAACCTGGATATGGAGAGAACTGCAAGAAGCATATGACAAGCTCTCTCATGGTGTGAACATGTCACAAGTCACTCCTCCCTATATGCCCGGGACCAAAATGCAAGAAACACGCACTTCAGTGAACTGGTAGACACTTCTAGTTCAGACAGAGTCAAAACCAGTTGTCTGAAACCAGTTCCATGGGTTGGGGAATTACTACTACCAGGGAACATCAGGAATTTTCAAAGTAAAACACAAATTACATAACTTATCATCTAAATGAAGCAAAACAAAACTAAAACCAATACACAAAGTGGTTAAAACTGATGTCCTCAAACAAAACCAAAGGTTCGAGTTCAGCTGACACAAATTCCAAGTGCTAGCATTTAGTTATTGCCTTGCCCTGTTAACTGCAGAATTCCTGCAGAGCACCACAGACCTGCCCCTACTAGACCAACATGAGGCCATATTTGAGAAATCTAGCTTCCAAGCCCTCTTGTCAAGTAAGCAAAGGACTCATTAAATACAGCAAACAACTGTAATATGTTATTTACTTACTCCTAATTTTTCTTGGTCTGCCTTAAATGATATATTTATCTAGAGTTTATACTTTGTGTAAGAGGGAATATTTTTATCATAATATATGATTCATCGTGGAGCTTATCAGATTCAAAGTAACAGAAATAGATGATAGAATTCCTAGTGTGTATGGCATATCCCATCTCAGAGAACAATTTCTTATAGTACTATCAGAGGTATCGAAATAGAAAGGCACCATAGGAGATTTGGTTAATAACCATGAAACTCTAAGAAAGAATAACTGTAGCTTCCTCTTTACAAGCACTGGGAAGGGGTGGGAATCAGAGAAAAACACCCAGCCATGGATTCAGACTCCTTGGAATGAGGAAAGATTAAAAACAAGTTGTTATTATTAAAAAGAAGAATGAATGGAGGGTCTGGAGAGAAGACTCGGGGGTTGAGAGCAGCTGATGCTTTCTCGGAGGACTTGGTTTGGCTCCTAGCATCCATGGGACAAGTCACAAATGTCTGTACCTCTGGTTCCAAAAGATCCAATGCCCTCTTCTGTGCATGGTCATGGTCACATACAGGGAGTGCACATGCATGTGTGCAGGCAAATACCCACACACATAAAATCAAACTAAGTAAGTCTGCCTTTGAAAAAGGAAGTGGATGCATTCACAAAGTGGAGAAGTGGAGGCAGGAAGATTACCACAGGTTTAAAGCTAGGAGAGCCTCTCTTTAAAACAAGATTTAAAAAACAAAAACAAAAACAAAACACCAACAACAAAAATCACACAGCAAGGAAAAAAACAAACAGCTCCTGGGCTGTGGCATCTCTCTTGTCTAATTAAAAACACAGCATCAATCCTGCCTCCCCGGGCACATGTGAGACGATCTGTAGGTTTTTCCTGATTAAAGGATAAATGTTGAAAGGACAATGTCTGGGGCCAACTGCACACTTTGTAGTCCTGTTACATGAATGTGGAGAACGATGGGGAACAATTTGGCTATGCAACTTAATTTTCCCTTTTCTGTTCCAAGTTCTTTTCCTGCACGTGGCAGGAAACCAAAGGCTGCAAACACATAGACAGTGAAAGGGAGCACCAGCTTTCCCTCCTCCAGGGCCGCTATGCTGGTGTTTGACACTGCGTCCTTCTCTGCTCATTGGCCACACACAAACGCACCTCTATCATTCCCCCTCCATGCTGAGATCGAACACATGAAGACATGGTAAGCAAAGGCTTTACTACTGACCCACACCCCGGCTATATCACAGGGTCGGGTTGTGCACCACTGGTACAGCATGGGCTTAGTATGCACAAGGCCCTGCTTCAATTCCCAGCACACTGAAATATAATAAGAAAGTGAAAGGGCACTCATTTTTCGGTACTTCCTTTGCCTACTCAGCAATATGTCACCTACCACTCTACAGTTCTACCACGTACAGTCATGTGACCCACGCACTTAGGGCAGTCTTTTGCATTATAGCTAGAGCTCAGCAGGAAAGCCAAGTCCTGGGTTTGATCCCTAGCATAAGACAGAGGTCTGCAAGGTGACTTTTTTACTTACCTGTCTCATTTCTAATACCAGTTGTGTGATTGGTTTTAGCTACAGAATCAGAGATAAATCTCTGTAAGCTCAACCCGCCCTCCTTGTGGGTTTCTGCCTTCAGCGCGGTATGTGATTTTACCACCAGGCTACACCTTACCCTGTGAAACTACGTTTACTTACGTGACTGCATACTGTGCGAAGGACAGATACTCCACAAGAACATCAAGGCCTTTGTTTTCCTCATTCAAAAACTCTCTGACCCACCTGGGGAAAGAAAAAAATGGTGACATTGATCACAGGTCTATAGAAAGGATACAGTGGATAGTACTCATTTTTTTCCCTCTCAAAACTTCCAAAGTCTCAAAGGAAACACAGAAGAAGATATTGACTATTTTGCAGGAAGTAGGCACTTCTGGATAGGGTACAAAAACCTTAGGTTATGCCAGAAGGTGGTATTGCACACCTTTAATTACAGCACTCAGAAAGGAGAGGCAGAAGGATCTCTGAGTTTGAGGCCAACCTGGTCTACAGAAGGAGTTCCAGGACAGCCAAGGTTCCACGGAGAAACCCTGTCTAGGAAGGAAGGAAGGAAGGAAGGAAGGAAGGAAGGAAGGAAGGGAGGGAAGGAGGGAGAAGGGGGAGGGAGGGAGGGAGGGAGGGAGGGAGGGAGGGAGGGAGGGAGGGAGGGAAAGAAAAACATAGGTCACTGTATGAGAAATAAGGAGAAAAAAGCACTCCCATGTCAGCCTTGAATTTTTCCATCTGAAGACTTAAGACGACCTATATTTCAAAGAGATTTCTAAGAAAAGGAATTCGTCTAAACGTCCTTTTTTCAACTATAAATGATCCCTAGCCTTGTTGTTGAAAGAGCCAAGACTAGACAAAGAATAGGCAGACTGGGGACATGCTGCCACAGCCACTGCAATCCAGGCACGCCTCCAAACCCATGCTCAATCCTTCTTGGCATACCCAGCTGGAGAAACCACTAAACCACCAAAGACAGGCCAATCTTATGGACTTCTGGAAATTCAATAGGGATAATGACTTGCTTAATTTTTTCCATGAGTATGAAAACCTTGAAAAGACTGCAGGTACCACAGACCATAATCGGGGCTAACACATGACAAATACGTTTAAGGATCCTTCTTAAACCTTTTTATAGCTTGCATTTGAGTGTTGTGTAACAGTTCACCAAGAAGACACACATCTATTCCTGCCATACAGAGTGACTCCAAGAGACAAATACATCGACCTTTTTAAGGCCTGGGGATAAAATCCTGTCACCTGATTTTACACAGTTCTTCCCACCCATTCCTCATCAGAGACTGTGCAGATAGCAGGGACTGTGCGGATATCAGAGGCCATCACTCACTCAGTGTGAAACTCTCAGGCACAAAGCATGACTGCGATCACTGGGACAACACAAGAGCCACGCGCACACACTGCAATCCAGAGTACTCATGTCCCTCTGGGAACACCGTGTCAAAGGTTGCCTGGCTATGGGTGACCAGAGCTACTGTGGAAGCCATGCTTACTTAGCTAGGAAAACATTAGCAGAACAGTGGTCCCATGTGACTAAAGAAGAACCGTACCTTGAGGTTTGTGATACAAGAAGATCCTAATAAATTTCAGGTCCCTTGTTTGTTTGTTTGATTGGTTGGTTGGTTTCTTTTCTGTTCTTTACCTTTTCTCCCATCTCCTCTCTTTGGATCCTTCTAATTTGATGGTGCGGATTCAAGTATACAGTAAGTATCAGAGTTGGGAAGGTAAGAAACCGGACACCCTGACTTATATTCTTCCAAGTACTTCAGTCAGCCACCACAAAAGATGTGCATTTAACCATAGCTATGTGTAAACATAACGTTTAAGAGGAGCCTAGAGTGGCAACATTGGCAAAGGAACCCCATCTGTTGGGTCTCCCAGAGCAGCTTTGTTAGTAGACCTAAACACAGCTCACAGGGCTGTCTTCTGGTGGAGAGAGAAGTTTCAAGAACAGCCACACATATACTGTCACCACTTTTACTTATAGATACTTTATTCATTCATTCACACACACACACACACACACACACACACACACACACACACACACACACACACCTATGCAACGAAGTCTCCAGGGACACTGGAAATTTTAAAATGATAGTCAGAAGCTTAGAAACAGTGAGGAAAAGCTATTTCTTATAACTGGCGGGGGCTTGGGAAGGCCAGCGCTCCTGTGCTAAGAGGTAATCAGGACCCTGTGCTCCCTCCTCTTCGCTTCTCCACCGCTCTGGCCCAGGGCTCTGACAGCACAAGGCAAACTGCTCCACAGAGATGGGTGTCTTTTTAACATGAAAAATAACCAATAAGATCCAAGTTTTCCAGGACAGGCTCAGTTTCACATGTTCCATTTACTTGCTCATTAATGCGGGAGTTCAGAGAAACAGCCCTTGAGGTCCCTTCTGCAGGTACCTCCACAAAGAGCAGAGATGCCCCAGGACGCCCTGGGTACCCACTACCATACACCACTGGCACCACCATCTCATTTAGATAGCCATACCTGCCCAAGGAGGAAACTTGACCCAGACATGAGGAACGTGACCTCAACAAAGCAGCTAACAGCTATGGACGGCGGGTCTATAAATCTTTTGATTCGATGTGCTCGTGTACGTGGTAGATTCTGATGCAGGAACAAGTGAAATTTGCTTCTTTGCTTCAACATCCCAACCGATAGATGAGTGAAAGGCCCAGAAAGGCTCATTTTCAAAGGGAGAGAGGATCCCATAGGATATATCTTAAAGTAGCATGAGTTGCCCCTGTTTTAATATCTCAAAGTAGATTCTAGTTCTAATGTTATAGAATCCTCCTTGGGTATTTAATGTCACTCCGATAAGCCTAAGTGATGTAGGAAACTGAGGCATTCACCACTGATCAGCTTGTCTCATGATGCTCTCTCACTTAGCTAAATTATGCCATAGTAAGGTTATGGGTTATAAGAAAAGTTGGCCCCCTCTCCTTCCCATCCTCTGACTGGGAAATTCTGCATGGGGGAGAAGAGTCCAGAGTGATCATCTATAAACTAGACGGGGAAGGAAACAAAATGGGTAAAGAGTGAAAGAGCAGATGTTAACGCCATGTCTTAAATCTCAGGGATTGAAAGAAATATGGGGGCCAGAGACTTGGCTCAACAGGTAAAGACTCTGCCTCCAAGTCTGACAACCTGAGTTCAAACCCTGGGACCCGCACAGTGGAACCAACTGCTTTCCATGACTGTCTTCTGACTTCCACATATGCCCTGCTCCCACAGGCGAATAGAAATAAGGGGGATGGGGACACATACTTTAAGCTGTAGTTTATGTATCTGATCATACACGGGGCCTGGCACATTTGTAGAGCTCCATTCTCCTCTCTGAGCATGTTCTACGCTGTTTTATATGCTGCCAATAGGCAAACAGTTCAAATTGAGTGATTATAGGTTTGGGGAAACACAATTATTGCTGACTCTGACAGCATGTATTACTTCCTGAGTGCCTTGCAAATTCAAATGTGATTACCATATGTTGTAAATTTGAATTTAGGCAAATTCCAAATCAGACACTTAAAAGCTTAGAGAGACAGGGATAATGAGAAAAGGTTCTGGGGTGGGGATGTGGGGGGACTGTAGCCAAAGAAGGGCTTTATGTGCAAACACAAACAAGTCAGTACTGAAAAATAGGCTGCAAACAGCCCGGTTTCAAAGTTTTGTTTTTCCCTGCCTCCCAAAATTTTAGAGCCAAATATCTTCACACAGAAAATTGTCTTAAAAGTCCCTACTGGGGCTAGAGCACCGACTGCTCTTCCAGAGGTCCTGAGTTCAATTCCCAGCAACCACATGGTGGCTCACAAATATTTGCACTGGGTTTTGATGCCCTCTTCTGGTGTGTCTCAAGACAGCTACAGTGTAGTCTTATATATAAAGTAAATAAAGAAATCTTAAAAAAAAAAAAAAAAAGTCCCTACTGGTGTACAACTTCCATGGTCAAGCAAAGGGCAGGATGCACAAAAGAGAGAAACGAATGTTATTCCCATTGCCCAGGCTCCTGTAGAATAAACTCTAAGCATCAGAGGGACAGCTGGAATGAAAATTGCTGGAAAACTATAGTGGGACAAGAGAAAGGTCAGCATTACTCAGAGCTCACCTTGGTCACCCCCGAACTACTGCACCGTGCCGTGTAGCAGCCCAGGTCTCAAAGAGGAGCCATCACTGTTAAGAGTCATAAGGGTCTCTCAGTGTACCTTTAAGAGTTTATCTGTTTGTTGAGAAGTATTAAGACTTGATACATGCAAAGCCTTGGGTTTAAACTACCAGCACTTTCTTTTTTTTTTAAGGTTTATTTATTTATTATATATAAGTACACTGTAGCTGTCTTCAGACACACCAGAAAAGGGCATCAGATCTCATTACAGATGGTTGAGAGCCACCATGTGGTTGCTGGGATTTGAACTCAGGACCTCTGGAAGAGCAGTCAGTGCTCTTAACCACTACCAACACTTTCAAAACAAACAAACAACAAAACTAAGTAAAACTAATAAATAAAACAACCAACACAATGGCCCCAACACACCGAGACTCTGTTGCTGTAAGAAAGACTGAGTAAGACAGCTGAGACCACATAGGTGTGTTCATTACATCCTATACTCTATGCAATGCTGCAGGGAAAACATTTCTGCTGCAGAACAACCTCAATCAAGTAATTGGATGGTGAGCATACATCTTCCTGTTTCTTTATGATAGAATCAGAAGCCACGTAAGAAACATCTGCTGCCCACCAATGCAGATGCAGACTGGTGAGGGGCGAGGAAGGAGACATTTTTCCATGGACTGCCAGTTCACTTGTAAAAATAACTTACAAACTGTGATGGTAACATTTGGGGCATTGAAAGACAGCACCTCAAGAATAATGAAGTCAGCCTGTTGCCTCGGGGAAAACAGTATTGGTCACTAAAGATACATTTTCAGCTTAAACAAAATTCAGGAAACCCTGGGTTTATACTAGTTTGATACCTTTTACAATAATTAAAAGTGTATCCTGATGGTAATGGTGATTATTAGCCAAAATGATTTTTAAAAAAAATTATCAGGGGCTGGAGAGATGGCTCAGTGGTTAAGAGCACTGATTGTTCTCCCAGAGGTCCTGAGTTCAATTCCTAGTACCCACATGGTGGCTCACAACCATCTGTAATGGGATCCAATGCTCTCTTCTGGTATATCTGAAGCCAACTAGTGTACATACATAAAATAAATAATTCTTTAAAAAGAAAAAAAAATTATAGCCAGCCAGTGGTGGTATATGCCAATACTCAGAGGCAGAGGCAGGTGAATCTCTGATTTCAAAGCGAGCCTGGTTTACAGAGCAAGCTCCAAAAATATACAGAGAAACCCTGTCTCTATCAACAGCAACAAAAATATTACAGAATGGTGTTTCAGCACTGGAAGAGCAGAGTCCCTCAGGGAGCCTGCTTTCCAAATGATCAGCTGAAAAATCCTATTACAGGATCCATGGGTAAACACATCCAGCCAGGGCATGAGACAAGGAGATTATAGCACAATACAGCAACAGCACCGTTGCTGTGGGTCAGGGCTAGCTGGAGCTGGACCTGGTCAAAGAGGAGGAATCTCTACAATGATCAGAAAAGGCCACTTAACTCTATTTTCCAAATGTTCTTCATCTGCACCAAATAAAAATAAATATCAAAACATGCAGTGTTGGGAACGCCCAGCTGCCTTCTAGTGCAAAGATATGAAATAAGAAGTCTCAAGACTTTTTATGAGGAAATAAATAAAGCCGTTCTTTACAGGGAATTTTTTTTTAAACAGGGAATTTTTATTACTTTGTCAAATAGTTACACTTCACAAAATGTTACATGTGCCAATAGTCAGAGGAGAATGTATGTTTGTATATGAAAAGTTTGCTACTAAATATTACATATTAAAGGAACTTAAAATTTGTCAATTTTAGTTTCTAGCATAGTAAATGTTACTAGACAGGATTCATATAAGCAACAATAGTTTACTCAAGTTCAAAACAATTAGCTAGACTAAGAGTCCAGAATGTCAAAACGTTTAAACTGTTACTATAGAAAATAGGCTTAAATGCAGACAAATCCTGGTTCAAGCCTCAGTGCTTCTTACTAGTATGTGTGGAGTAAAATTAGCACCTGACCTTCAGTTTTCCCATATGTACAACACTGGCTCCAGGTACAGAGTAACAGCCCAAACACTGTTCTGTGAAACGATGCAATCGATGTGCCTGACACTTGACAAAATGCCGTGACTTAGAGGATTTCCAAAGCAGCACTGTGGAAGAACGAACTGATCACAGAGTAGCCCCCACATGTGTATACACACACACACACACACACACACACACACACACACACACACACACACACACACACATTTGTGTATGTCTTAAAAGAGTATATAGGCTATTCTCTTTCCTCTTTGACCAGGTCCAACTCCAGCCAGCCCTGACCCACAGAAAGCCTGACAGTCTAGGAAAAGAGGCCTTCACTAAGCACTTCCTGACTGCCTTCTCTCTTCTACATACTTCCCACAAGCCCTGGGAAATTTGCTTCGTGCCTGTTGTCTCAAACACCTACAAGTGAAAGTGTACCTCTTTTAAAATATCTGTGACCTTGCATTTGGACTGAAAAGTAACTTTCTATAATTATAGGCAGTGGCATTAAAAGAAAGCACCTACACGGCAGTTCCATGGAATGAAGCTGGCAAACCTCTCCAGCTCACCCTTCTCCACCACAGCCATCGCCCAGACATCTGACACACCTTGGCTTCTGCACACTCGTATTGCTTGCCAGGGCGATGTAATGGTACTCAGTTCTTTTCAAGAATATTTCAAGTAGTGTCAGGGGTTTGGGTAAGTCATAATCCAATCCTTCTCCAGTGCTATAGCTCTTAACAGTAATGAATGGAATTATTCCTAGCCAAAGTCTTATTTCAACATCCCTCAAAAAACTTAATTTTCTTTCTCGAAAGATGGCTCCATTTATAGAGTTTTAGGCTTGTGGGAAACTCAGAACAAACCCTTCACTTGACAAAGTTGCAGCTGAGACTGTCACCTCAGCAAAACCCACTCTCTAACCTTGAACTCCAAGCATGTGCCAAGAATAATTTTTTTTTTCAGGACAAATGGATTCTAAGTGTAATTTCAGCTTTTAATTTCTGGAAATCATGATCTCCTAACACTCAGGTCACTTTGGGTAAGCAAGACCACGTTCTACACATGGACTTCCTTAGAGTGATGTTATAAATTGCTGGCGAGTCTTTCCTAGATATTCTCCTCAGCAAGTGTAGGAAGCAATAGCTGTTAGATGTTGAGTCTCCTGCATGAGATCCAGGGACTTCATTCCCATGAGCTAAGCACTACTGCTTCATTTAATAAGTCAGAGGCTACTCCGGCTCACATAGTAAGAGCAGGAAGCTTGTGTAACTTAAATTTCTCAAATGTCAAATTAATAGAAGGGGTCACAGCAAAGGCCTGCACTAAGACCTCTTCATTAGACAAACAGGTGCCCAATTACCTTTCTACTATCTTATCCAGAGCACACATGCGTGCGTGCACACAAGAAACATGACCCATGGATCGTAGCATACAAAAATTCCTCATGGTAGCCACTGATAATTTTCATCAATTAGTAATTCTTCAGAATTTGTTCTTATCAAATGAGGTCAAGACACTAAGTTGAGAGAATGAAGAGACGGGTTCAAGCTTGAATCGTCAACATAGACAAGAGAAGTCGCAATTTCCTCCAGTGTGAGCTTGTGCAGGAATTGTTTCATCTAGACAATGCATCCCATGAATTCCTCCACATCTATAGCCACTTTTCCAGGGGTTTCACATAAATAGGAGGGAAAGGAGAACCCAGCTGGTGAGGAAGGAAGGAGGAGACATCTTCCCACATGACTAGCAAGTCGCCCCAACTGCTCAGACTGCACAGGCTCTTCTGGTCCTCCAACTTTGTATTGGAAATGACCATGGTGCTCTAGAACTTGATAGTCAATTTCACATTATCTCAATAATGCTTGGAAATCTGCTGTCAATTATTCCACTACATTCAGTTGAGAGCTGCCCAGGCATAGAGTTGGGCCATATCAAATGGAATCTAATTCCCCATTCATAATAGCAGAAGCTACTGGATTTCCTCAGTGCAGATATCCAATTGAATTAAACAACCACTACCTTCATCCCGAGACAGACAAGCTTTACTGCTCTGAGCCCAAAGCCCCAAATGCCTTAACTCTTTCAGAAGGGTCTGCTAGGAAAAACAATTTGGGAAAAAGACCAGAGTGTCTTTGAGCCAAAGCACTGGCCTTATAGCTGTGGACTTCCGGTAGTTCACCCGACCATCTTTGTTTCTCCATTCTTTAGCCTTAAAAATGAGAGATTAGACTATTTCTCCCAGTTTGAAAATCAAGCTTTCATTATTTGTTTTTTTCTGTGGTCCATTTTCGGAGACAACAAGAATCAGTTAATGTTATGGAGAGTTGGTTCTCAATGGGCATTCTACCTCAAAGTCTCCCCATGTGACCCTACATGATCATCTCCATACTTAAAACATCTAACTGGCTTTTATCAATCAAACTAAAGTAGAAGTAAATTGCTATTCATGTCACCCATCTATTTTACAGAATACTCAGTACCACCATAGAATAATACTGGCATATTATTTCAGTTCAACATTTCTGCAAAAAAATGTCAAAGGAGAACATTGGAAAAGATATAGAACCCTGTAGTCTTCATTCTTCTCTCACAGTAAATGCACAAAGCCAAAATCCAAAAAATATGTTACCCAATGTTCTACTGTGCTTTGCACATGTCTATATTCCAAATACTTGAGAGATTAACAGTACGATTGCTCAGCATTTGAAGACAGCCTGGCCACATAGTGACATTGAGGCTAAGTAGAGAAAGACTTGTCTACAAAGCAAGAGTGCAAAACACATTATCTGGTGTCACACAGCCTTGGCAATAAACGTACTATGCATTATGCTATCCCAGGAATAAGGGGAAATGTAGTAGCCCTTGCCTGAGGAAAAGCAACTATGAGGTTGCATGAAAGGAACAGTCAGAAATGTTTAGTGAAGTAATTCCATGAACTTCATTTTCCTTCTATGGAATACTTCGGTCTCATCAAGTGTTTGACTTGAAAGAGACACAAGCAATGTCTCAAATGCTTCAAAGGAGGGTTAGACAGCAGCACTCCAGCTTCCATTCTTTTGTGAATGGAAAGAGATTAAAGAAAGAAAACCAGCAGAAGACTGAGACAGCTCAAGGATCTCAGCTTACACTCATTCTTGAGCATTTCCCAGTGGCTAGAGCTGTCATATACATGAAGCCAAGCACTCGTCACGAACTGTCCAGGCTTACTTCATCCAAACAAGTAAACACAGACTTGCTATAAATCCCCAAGTCAAGGGCGTCCCATTCTGCTTCCACTGATTCTCAGTTAGTGATCAGAGGACTAAGGAAGACTTCCCACATATGAACGTTGGTCCTTCAGTAAATATAGAAGCTCAGTACCTAGGTACAATTCAGTCACTTTCTAACATAAAATGTTAGTGCTATCCCACGTTATGGAAACATACTTACCCAATGTGGTTGGTTCTTAATGAAATTTCCAGTTCTCTTAGCACTTGCGTAGATTCTTGAACACGCCTTCTGAATTTCTATAATTCAACAAAATATGACCTTAGTACCTGGTGCTACTTAACTTATAATAAATTTAATTTGATATGGAAAGATATTTTATTCTAATGTATAATTATGTTTCTTTTGTTTGATTTAAAAGCGCACAAACCGGGGTTGGGGATTTAGCTCAGTGGTAGAGCGCTTGCCTAGGAAGCGCAAGGCCCTGGGTTCGGTCCCCAGCTCCGAAAAAAAGAACAAAAAAAAAAAAAAAGCGCACAAACCTTGGTCATGAAAAGTAGCTTAGAAGAAAGGAGACTTATTTTACATAATATCCTAAAGGATTATTTTCCCTATCCTACATATACTATTACTACTACTACTACTACTACTACTAATAATAATAATAATAATAATAATAATAATAATAATAATGAGAATAATAATGACCATTGTGCCTATTGTTTAGGAAAACTTCCTCCAGTTTCATCGATTCATCAGCATAAAACACATGCATACCCCTGGCAATGTATTGAAATGAAAGAGTAAATGGTAAAAACAATAAAAAGATGTGTCTATGATGGTCTGAGTGCATAGGAAACCAAACATGATTTCAAGAGTGTTCTTGCCCAAGGAGTCACTTATGAACTCAGTCATGAAGCTCAACAGAGACTTGGTGGCCAGGGTTCTCATTAGAGGCTGATCTCATTGGCAGACTGCCTCACTCAGGCAACAGTTCCAGACTCCTGCAATAAATCAGGTCTTCAGTATAAACTGCTGTTTTCATACATTATTTAGGCACAGAGAGCTGCTTTTATAGAGCGTACAAATGAACTCTGATGGCCAACTTTGTAAGCATGCCCTTCTAAAGACAGCAGTCTTGAACCTAACAGTCTCCAGTTGACCCAACATGTTCCAAAAACAAACATTCAGAGTTAGCTCTTCCAACTAGTCCTCACTTGCAAGGCCAGTCAGGAAAGTTCATGTACACATGCACATGCCCAGAATACCCTTCCTTACTCTAGCCTATCAAGATCCTGTCTCTTTCTACAATCTCCGGCCACTCTGGGAGAAGGAAATTCGATGTGCAATGCCTTCTTTTAAAAGGTCCAGGCTACCTGTGCTGTGGCCTAATCCCCTCAAGCTTCTTCGCTCACTGGAAAAAGTACCATAAGAATAGAGGCCTCCATTCCCAGGCCGCTCACCATGGCTCCCATACTTCAGAAGAACCACATCGAAAAGGTAAGAAAGAAAAGCTTGGTAGCACAATTCCAGATGGTGGGGTAGCAAGAGCTAGGCCACATGCCTGTGGACCATTAGCCAAAGGAGACCAGCAACACCGCTTGGCACAGGCAGGCTCCTGTTGCCCCTTCTCCTCTTCTCAAAGTCTCTTGCTTTCTTAAAGTCGCTATAACTGTTATTCTCAAACACTATTTAAAAAAGAGATCTTCTCGGATTTTTGTGATCAATGTATGGTGGGATATATGAAACATCTGTCCCAAATATAAGTAAAAAAGAAAGGTGTTACGCCTCTGCTGCCAAGAAAGACTTAAAAATGGCAAGGCCATCGACAGTTTGGAGAGAGATGCAAAACTGGCTCCCTGCAATGAGTCCAGGAAGCACAGGGTTTGTCAGGTACAGGAAGTAGGATGGGGCCACATTGTAGCTAGGTCCTTGGTGCTCTCTACTGGTCCCTAAGTCTTCTTCCCAGGCCTCAAAGAAATCATCCCCGAAGGGTCTTCTACAAAGAGCACAAGCACAGTACTTAAAACATAATGAAGAACTAGGGAGGAAGAGGGGGAGAGAGAAAGAAAGACAAGCAGACTGATATGGATACTAAACAGACTCTGTGTACACACACGTACACACACACACAAATATAATATATATATATTTATATAATATATATATGTGTGTATGTATATATATATAGAGAGAGAGAGAGACACACACACACAGACAGACAGACAGACAGACAGACAGACAGACAGACAAGAGGCACACCCTAACCATGCAACTAAATCAAAGCACTGAGCTAGCAGCAGCAGCAGCAAGCATTCATCAGGCATTGGCTATGCTATGCACTGTAGCCCTGCACCTGTCTGGCACTGAGACAAACTAAGCTGACTTCACTGCTGTGCTGCGTTCTGCAAGGAGCACCCCGGTTTCCGGTTGGAGTTTGGAATGCCTTAGCATCCACTTTGCTAACACATAAACAGTGAGTGTTAACATTAACACTCTGCGCTTCTAAAATGCCATCCACAAGACTTTAAAGCTCTTCGAAGAGTGGTAACTTGAACCTGTAGGTCCGAGCAGAGAACAAGAAAGGGAAAGGTCCAGCACCAAGCAATCCCCATCTTCTTTCTTTCCTCCCAGATATAGGACAGCCAGCTACCGCCCTGGGAGGCGGCTGAGACAAGTGAGCCACACAATAGGCTTCTCCTCACAAATGCCGAGTCAGCAAAGAACCAGACTCCTTTCTTCATGGTCTGTCCAGGCCAGACATGAGCACAGCCTTCCCTGAGGCTCAGGCTAATAACTGCTGGTACAAAATGAAGAGGCCGGTTTGCGAAATCCTGGGCTCAGAGATACCTAATTTAGGTCCTTCCTGCCCTACTCTAGGGGGTTTCCTTTAAAGCTATTCTAAGCAGAATGTGCTTGGGTACATTTTTTTAAAGGGCAAATTAAGTATCTCCTATTCAATTTAAAAAAAAAAAAAAAGATTAATGAGTGAACTATTTGAGGACCCTGACCAGCGTTGGAGGAAGCCTACTCAGCCTAGACAGTCTGGCTAAAATTTAAAGGCCTGGCTTGAACGGTCCCCAACACCATACCACAGCTGAGAATTTTAAGCTCATTTTTAACCAAAAGCCATGCCTTCTTCCAAACAAATCTCCTTTTTTCTGGGGCTTAAGCACTACAATTACAGATCCTTTCCACTGCCAGCTCCTGACAGAATCTTATTACAGCAGGGGGTGGGGGTGCTAATCCTACCTCTGGTCCATTTCTCTGGAGCTGAATGACAGACGTTGAAAAACAAGGCACAGACCAAATGAGACCATTCAGGTGAATACATGGGTCAGGACAGAGAAACCATGGTCCACACGACCACCATCAGGCCCATTTCTCCTTATTAAGTGATCCGGGAAGAACTGAGATGTTTAACAAGAGGGCACCCTGGTTTCTTCTGCTGGGTTTTCTTTGTCTCCTGAGGGTGTGGGGCTGGGAGCCGAGGCTGTCATTTCTGGAAGTGTGGGTATCCCATGCTCTGTTTTTGGAATGAACTGCGCATTGTATTGGTGGGGGTGGGGGAACGGGACGCACTCATCTTAAGTGCTACCCTCTCTCCCTCCACTCAGTTCACATCAAGTGTGCCTAGGGCCTGTGGAGCGCTCAACCATCATCTCAAGTCTATGGATTTCTAAAGGACTAGTAGAGTTACTCTTCATAGACTGAGTGCCCGCACAGAAATAAAAAGTATAGACAGACTGCCTTTTCTTCATTCCCAAAACTGTGTTTCACAGGTATCCCGCATCACAGCATTCCCTAACCTGTAAAATTAAGGCTACTCTGCCCAGGGAAAGAAACGAATCTAAGAAATTCACAAGAATTAAGCAGCAAATGTTTTTTTAACCTGGGGGCAGTGAGGGGGTGGAAATTGTTGAATGCGGACCTTTTTAAAAGTGATCACCACGTTTTTGAGGGGGAGAAATATTACCAACGGCATTCACAGAAGATTCGGGGAAACCACAGGACATGCAAGATTTGTATGGCATGGGGGCCACAGCGGGGATCTCAATTTTCTTTTCATTTTTCTTTTTTAAATGTGCGTGTTTTGCCTACTTGAAGGTAGGCACACCACTGCATACCTGGTGTCCCGAGGTAAGAAGAGACTGGTGAAACCCCAGAACCAGGGTTACATTTGAGTGTGAGTCACTGTGTCTGTGCTGGGAACTGAACGCAGGTCCTCTAAAAGAGCAACAAGCACTCTAGACCACAGAGCCATCTCTCTAGTCCCAGAATCACAAAGTTCAATCATCATTCCTATTGTTTAAATCCCATAAACCATAACTTGGAGGCTCACGAAACTTCCAAAACAAATAGGGGCTATATTTGCATGACACTTGGGGGGGGGGGGGAGATAGAAGTAATGAAGAGTTAGAGTGGCGAAGTGAGGAAAAGAGAAAAGTCAGGAGGGCAGAGTGGAGTGGGAGAGAGACACATAAACACACAAAGTGAAGTGTGAGCCAAGACCCCTGGAAACAGCTAAGCAGGTAAAGTGAGCTTTCCTTCACCCAGGAATCACCATTGACACACACGGGGAATTCAGCGTGGGAATGTAGAAGGCGGGAAAAGACATTGTGCTTTACCCACAATGCTCAGGGACAGTTCTGCCCTGAGCCATCCCTGGGCTGACCGGGCCTGCAGGGCTGTGCCAGGCGACAGGCATAACCACAAGGCATCAGTTCAGGCCGATTGTGCGACTGCACAAAGCAGGGCTTGTTTGTAAAAGGAGAGATGGTTAAAAATCACATCAGCTATTCCCTCCTCACCTTCCTGGGGTCAGGGGAAGGGGAAGGGGAAGGGGCCGGGGTTGGGCGGGGGAAGCTGTGAAACATCAACAAACAATGTCAGCATGCAGCAGGGAGGACAGCCTCAGTGATTTTTCAGGGTTCTAGAAGTGCACAGAGTCACAAAAAGACAAGCATTGCATTTGCAAGGCCTGCTTTGTTAGCGACCTAAGCAGTAAGGACAGCACTCGCTGCTCTGTGCAGTGGGAACTCACTTTTGTAAAGTGAACCATTAAAGGAACTCACTTTTGTGAAGAAAAGTTTTTTTAAGGACTATAGACACACACACACCCCCCTTTGTCTTCTCATGATGATGGCCTCCAAAGTTTTGTTTGCTTGCTTGGAGCTCTGGCAAACACTAAGAGGAAGGAAAGAATCCTCTGATGTGATGCAGGACTCTGAGCACTGACGAGGAAGGGACAGTCAGGAGTGTAAGCTTATCCACCTTACCTTCCTGGTTACGGCTGGATCCAGGTAGCCTTTGAGCTTCTGTATGTATGTATGGGGAGGGTTCTTCACCTGGAATCGTTCCTGCAAGAAACAGAGTTACGTAAACAGCAGAAACAGTATGAAGGGATACCACAGCCAGCCATATGAAACACATTCATGTCGTTACGCATGACCAAACACACTCTTAGGCCGATTTTCTGTCTTCATGGGCTCTCCCTGCATAGGGAGACTGGAAGAAAAGGGAGTACTCTCTTTTATACCATAGCTAGTGAGGTAGAGTGGACCTGAACCCATGTCCTCCCAACTCCAGAGTGAGGACTGCTTTCTCTGCAGCCTCCCCAACTGTCCCTCAAAGGCCAGCATTGCCCACTGCCTTTCAGACCCTAGTAAATTCATTGGGATATCTTCAATGTTGGCAAATCTTTCACTTTAGAATATGTTATCTTTAAAAATAACCACAGTTGAATCAAGATTGGATAAAACTAATGTGTTTCAAAAAAGGAATAATGAGTTAATTGCTGGTAGATAGGTTAGGGAGTTTTGGAACATGAGAGTATGTAAACAGGGGGTTGGGGATTTGGCTCAGTGGTAGAGCGCTTGCCTAGCAAGCACATGGCCCTGGGTTCGGTCCCCAGCTCTGGGGGTGGGGTGGGGAGGGTGGGGGGGTGGAGAAGTATATAAACAGGAATGCATGTTAACATTACTAGGTCTAAAGCAGCCTTTGCACTGAAGAGCCCAAACAGCTCGCATGTGTGGGCACACAGACAGACAGATAGACACACACACATACACACCACACACACACACACACACACACACACACACATCATGTTTTACATGCATGAAAAATTTAAATACATCATTCTAAAAAATAGTCTCTTCGGGCTGGAGAGATGGCTCAGCTGTTAAGAGCACTGACTGCTCTTCCAGAGGTCCTGAGTTCAATTCCCAGCAACCACATGGTGGCTCACAACCATCTGTAAAGAGATCCGATGCCCTCTTCTGCTGTATCTGAAGACAGCTACAGTGTGCTTATATATAATAAATAAATAAATAAATCTTTAAAAGAAATATCTTTAAAAATAGTCTATTTTTTTTTTAATTTGGTTTTTTCAAGACAGGGTTTCTCTGTGTAGTCCTGGCTGTTTTGGAACTCACTCTGTAAGCCAGACTGGCCTCAAACTCAGAGATCCCACCTGCCTCTGTAGCCCTGAGTGCTCAGATTAAAGGCATGTGCCACCACTCCTGGCAAAGAAAGCGTCTTATCTACCCTATAACCCAAATATATATGGTTTTGGTTGTTGTTTTTAATTTTATTTCTTCTTCTACAGGGGAATTTTCCTAATATCGCAGCAGCAGCAGCTGACCACAACAACTAGCAGTTGTGTGCTTTATAGAAACGTGTATCCGCCGGGAGTGGTGGTCCACACTTTTAGTCCCAGTACTCCAGAAGCAGAGACAGGTAGATCTCTGAGTTAATAGGTCAGGCAGGTTATATAGGGAGGGAAGGAAGTTGGAGGTAAGAGAGGGAAAAGGACAAAGAAAAAAAGAAAAACTGTATTTTTCCAACACAGAACCACCACATTCTTCCTGACTCACTCAAATCCTGCTTGGTTACAGACTTAAAATGTTAATTACTTTGCTATGTTGAAAATGACATCTCAGACCTGACTATCTAGTGAAAACCCTATACTGTACTGGTCAGAATGAAGAAAGCAACGGACCGTGAAGTGCCAGCACCAAATGACGCAACTTCAACACAGTCCCTAGACCTAAGACTCAGAGTATCACGGAGGGGGAGAGGGATCATAAGAGGCAGAGGACCGGAAATTTGCTAGGAGATTGTGTCCTCTACATGTGACAGGGTCTTGAAAGTAGCCTCTACGTCTTCCTACTTCAGCCTCCCTTAGACAGGATTCCAGGTATTTCACACCATGCTCAGCTAACGGATGAGTCTGTAAACGTATAAGAGTACCCACAAGCTATAGTAAACACTGCACAGGCAATATTCACAGCAGGCTCGCTGCACAGTAGAAATCAGTCACATTCATATTAGCACTAAAGGCACATGCGGCTGAGCCTATGCTCCTCTTGGGTCCATGACTGTCAAATGCTTTCATGATTTACATTTCTCATTAACTGCCCTCCCCAACCCCAAAAGGCAAGTCCGCCTAGGCGCAGACCTGCTCTAGAAAGGATGAAGAATTTTCTTGAATCCACTTATTTGCTAGAGATCAAGTTCGCTGCCACCAAGTTGGAAAAGCAAAGCCATTCCTAAACGAAGGAAATGATGGGGCCACAACAAGGGTGTATTAAAGTAATTAACGTCTTAGGGTTTCTATTCCTGCACAAACATCATGACCAAAAAGCAAGCTGGGGGGGAAGGGGTTTATTCAGCTTACACTTTCCACATTGCTGTTCATCATCAAAGGAAACCATGACCAGAACTCAAACAGGTCAGGAAGCAGGAGCTGATGCAGAGGCCATGGAGGGATGTTACTTACTGGCTTGCTTCCCCTGGCTTACTCAGCTTGCTCTTTTTTAGAACCCACGACTACCAGCCCATGGATCGCATCACCCACAATGGGCTGGGTCCTCCCATTCTTGATCACTAATTGAGAAAGTGCCTTTACAGCTGGATCCCATGGAGGCATTTCCTCAAGGAAGGCTCCTCTCTCTGTGATAGCTCCAGCTTGTGTCAAGTTGACACACAAAACCAGCCAGTAGAGGTTGGGTGTTACAGCACAGGAAGAAGACTCAGCTGAGGGCTTTGCCTAGAACTCTCTCGAAAAGCAGGGGTAGTTCCTTTCAAAGCAGCTGAGCTGTTTCCTTGGGCCCCACCCTCCCCCCTCAACATCTAAATCTAGGAAAGTTGCTCACTGAAGCCCTTCAGCTGTAAACATAATTGACTGCATGCCACGCATTTAGAAAACTATTTCCAAACTTTATGCCTCCTCAAACCCTGTGGATCATTACAGAAATTAATTGAGGTTAATCTGGTGTAAACTGGCTTTACAATAAGCACGTTTCAATCATTTCTTCTCTATAAACAGTATTTGGAGAAGTGATCCCAAGATCAAACAAAATTCCATTCAAGTTCGTCTTACACCTTAACATTCTGAGACCTAACGCTATTATAGCAAGACACCTGAACAAGAGTTTGCCAAGAAATTATTAATGACTGTTAAGACTGACTGCTGAGTCTCTCCCCCATTCATCCCTAATTCGGGAGTATCAAGAGTAGAGCTATACGCACTGCTTCAAGAACCCTACGAATTAGATGTAAGCATTATGATACTTTAATGCTTTTATTATACTGATTCCATAATAATTCATTCTAGTGAAAACTCAGGAAACCTTTCCTTGGGTTTACATAAGCTTTTCTACACAAATGATCTATTCCTCTTCTCCACGAAGTTAGAATTATTTTGGGTTCAGTATCATTTCCAGAGGCTAAGCAAGCAAACTGTAGTCTCTACTAAGTCACAGTCACAACCAGTACAATTGCCATGAGTGAGTTCTAATCTGATTTGCCTGGTGCTGACAGTGAGATGGTGACAAGGAACCTCGCTGTCTCCTAGGATGCTATGCCACTCTCTCAAATGGGAAATCCTGACATCAGTAAACACTGAAGAAATTAATGCAATCGTGTATGTAGGCAAACATGATTTACTGTAGAAAAGGACAAGTGTGCACCAGCTAGAGATGAGTGGGTTCAAGAACAGCCAGGGTTCCTTAGCCCAAGGGACTGCAATAAACCCTCAGAGCTAACTTATGCAAATAAAAAAGAATTCACACAAGTAGACCTGGACTCCCAAGGGATAACAGGACCAAAATCCCCAAAAGAACATACAATTTTTTATTTCCAAAAGAACTATAAATTACAGAGGAGTTGGTGTATGGCACCACCTCCAGAAGGGAGATATATATATATATAAGCTATGTGCACGTGTGTGTGCATGCATGTGTTTGTGAGTGTGTGTGTGTGTGTGTGTGTGCGCGCATGTGTATGATGAGACAGAAGAGGACAATGGGGAAAAAAGAGGCATAATCATTAAACCTTTACCTATTTGGTCTAACTAATGGTGGAGAACCTGGGACCATAGGACAGCCTTGGCATCATAATCTCTTTGGGGGTTTCTACCAGATATTTATGTTATGATTCATAATAGTAGCAAATTTACAGTTATGAAGTAGCAAAGTGATAATTCTATGGCTGAGAAGAAGGGGTCCAGAACACTGTATTAAAGGACCACAGCACTTAGGAAAGGTTCAACACCACTGCCATAGGAGCGGCCAATCTAGCCTATTGAGAAGAGCCCCTCTGATGGTGATTAGATTTAAGAAGCATTCTGCAAAGCAAGCCCCTGTCTCAGAACACCTTCAACCCTGCTATCCTATTTGGACCATCCATTTCAAGTTATTCACAGGAATATCAGTTTTTAGTGGTCATTTTATTCCTTCCTTCATTGGGAACACATAAATAGAAGGTGCTATTATTTTAAAACTCAAAGAAAAATAAATCTAATTCTTCATGTCCAGGGTGGTAAATCTCATCTCTGTGATACAGCATACGGAGTTATGATACAAACTAGAGCATGATAAGAGCCATATGTGATCCTCCTCAGTTCAAAGAGAGGTGAGGCGTTGTCCAACTGTGCGGATCAAAGGGATATCCCTGGAGAAAGAGGGGTTTGGATTGAATGCTGAAGGAGAGACAGCACAGAGCTATCCCAAATCTCTTTGCAAAGCAGGAGACAAAAAGTGTTCCAGATGAGGAAGTCCAGGAACAAAGGCAGAGGTGCATGGAATATAACTCCAGGGCCTTTAAAAAAAAAAAAAAAAAAAGCTGGGTCCCAAGACCTCAGTGCCAGAAAGGTCACAGCACAAAGAACCTCAGGTCACTGGAACAGGCAAGAAAGATGCCAGAGAACAAGCTAACAAACAGTGGATAGTTAACAGAGCCAATGCAGAGTTCTAACTAATAGAAAAACACATGGACAAAACTGTGTAACTCTCCTTTTTCCTTTCCCAACACTAAAAGCCGTTCATTTCTGCATAAAACTAGAACTGAAAAAGATCAGCAATGCCAGATTCCTTCCCGAGCCACGGTTTCTTGGAGAGCTCTGAAGCATTCTTTAGCTCACTATGAAATCACTTTCCTAGCTGGGGGAGGGGGGTATCCAAGTATTCCATTACAGCTCCCAGACTGAAACCACTTTGAAGAGACTTTTCCAAACAGTCTCCATTATTTAGACTAGCAAAGTCTCTTCTAGTTCACTCTAGTTCAGCAGGGCTTTCTTGATCAAAACATCCCATAGCTCCTCTTCTAATGCGCTGGAGAAATTAAGCAGGCCCAATCCTATCCATCACTCAACATTTTTCTCAATGTGAGGGTTCCCCCTGAATGCTTAACCTTGTGATAGAAGAGGAGGCCACTCTGACAACATTGGTTCATGATTTCAGGTGGGGCCTTGCACAAAGCTGACCAACATGATGCATGGAACACAGCAGTACTCACCATAAAATGCTCTTACTGTGACTAAGAAGCTAGGAACTAGACACAAAAGTGTAAGGTCACATGGGCACTGGAAGGAGCTTTCAACTAGCCAGATTCTTTACTCTCCTATTTTAGCAGCCAAAGATTTTATTTTAGATCGATACTTCTTAAAAGACAAACAGCCACAACCCTTTACCCAAGAAAAGCATGGGTATTTATTAAATTGCAAATTCTCTTCACCTAATCCATCAAATACCCAGGACTCTGCATCATTCTTAATCTTAATCCGGGTATGTCTCCTACACAGCAAAGATTATTACGCACAGCTTCACACTTTAGCTTCTCCTCACAATTACAGAATTCCTCTCGTTATGTAATCTAAAATGTAAGTGGGCCTGTGCTTTGCCTATGGACATATCGAAACATGGTGAAAAGCAGGACACCTATCACTGTAGTCTACGCATCCATGACCACCTCACAAAATGGCTGGGCAATAATTTAAGGGTGGGAAGCCAACAGCAGAACACTTGTCTCACATGTGAGGGCCTCTGAGGTGGATATTCAGTACTGTTTTTTTTTAAAGCCCTGTTTCTTCATCTGAAAAGTGGAGCTATGAAAGATTCTACCCCACTTATTACAGAGCCCAAGAACTTTACTAAAGAATATCTTCAATATGGACAAAGACTAGAGATCATTAAAAGCTTTCGAGGGGTGATTGTGTATCATAAAAACAAAATATTGGGTAACAAGAAAAGTGGGTAACAGAGGAAAGGGAGGGGGAGGGGGAAGGAAGGGAGGAAGGAAACATCTAGACCAGTGAAGTGAGCCGCTGGGCATGTCTGTCATGAGAGCCTTCCCAGATTAGATCACAGCAGCTGAGATCTAAGGAATGGACTAAGGATTCATAATACGCTGCTACTGTCCGGAGACGATAGAAGGAAGCAGGTCACTGATGGATTGCACTTTGTCCTAGATTCCCAACTGCATTCCTTCTCTTCCTCTGCTTCTGGTCACCATGATGTGGATTGTTCTAAGTTACCATACTGTCCCCATGCCTGTGACAGACATCTCTGAAAAAATAGGAACCGAGAGAAACGTTGCTCCCCTTATAGAACTGCTTATGGCAGGTATTTTGACATAGCAAAGCAAAAGCCTCCTCCCCATTCCTTTCCTGAGCAGCCTCAAGACTATGTTTCCATCTTCGATCACAAGGATAGGAAAGCAGCAGCTTCCTTCTTGCCTTTTAGAGTGGAGATAAGTCATTAACCCAAGTACTCAAAGAATACAGAAGAAGGGAAGTTGAAATGAGGGCTGAACAAAGCCCTACTAAATGGCCCACTGCAGGACATGGGCTAACTCATCACACCTCCACCTCAGAACAATGTCCATCCTGAATAAATTTAACGGACTTCGAAAACTATCCTCTAAGGGGAGCACCTCTAAGGTGGCATGACCATGGACCAGGATAAACACCTGAAGGACCAACAACATCTTACTGATTTCACATGATCTCTGTAGCTAAATAAGCAAGGATAGACCTGGATTCCATTCATGTCGAGACACAAACTCCATGGTATTCTCCAAACTGACAGCTGCTACATCCTGTGGTCTTATTCAGAGCAAGCATTCACCATGGCGACATAGAATAGAAAGACTTCACACTAGTGCCCTCTACAATTAAGTAGCCTTGCATTCTACTTTGTGAGAAAAATCTGTTGACCCTGACAATTTCCTCCAAAGTTCTTCCTAACTTGATGGTGGTAGCACGTGTCTTAAATCCCAGCAGAGTCAGGAAAATCTCTGTGAGTTTAAGGTCAGCCTGGTATACACAGAGAAACCCTGTCTTGAAAAACAAAACAAAAACAAAACAACAAAAAAACAAACAAACAAACAAAAAACCCTTCCTGAATGTCAGGCCACAGAGAACACAGCTCTGAGAGCTCGATTCACGTGCAGACTCCAGAAAGTAGCGTTTCTCTGAAAGACGGTGTACAACATCTAGCTTGTTACCCTCCAGAGTGGCAGAACAATGAACTGGGTCAACTAGTGAGGCAGAAACCATAGTTACAAGGTGCTCTAAGGCCACCTGCTGGCAATTTTATCAAAACACCGAAGAAAGGGAAAAAAAAAAAAAAGGCTCAACTGTTTACAAGACACTCAGAAGTCATTTGATTTGGGGGAGAGGTTGAAAGATGAGGGGGGGGAAAAAGGGTTTCCACTACAAAGACTGTGAGTCACACATCCAAATGTTAAAACAATATAAAACAGTATAAACACCTCTGAAATTCTGAGCTAACATTCATAAGTTTTTCCAAAATTTACCGTGTCTGTCTCATATCTCAGTGGTTGCCTAGAGAATATGAGCAGGCGCTGAGTTCAGTGCCTACCATCACAAGCATAAATAAGTACATACGATAAAACTTAGATTGAAAAGTCAACTTCAATCAAACATGCAACGCTTCAACTGTTACGTCTCCATGTCCTGCGACAGCGAGTCCAGGACTGCACAATGCAAATCAGAATGGCATGTATAATTCCATGCCACATGCGTCGGCATCAACCAGCTTCGACTTTTTCTTTCTTCCTTCCCTTTTAAGACAGGGTGGGCTCTCTCTCTCTGGCCTCAAATTCACGGCATAGTCAACCTCCTAAATATTGAGAATCTAGGTGTGCCTTTTAAAGAGACAAAGAATCTACAATTCCACTCAGGTGACCAGTTACCAGACAGGAAGGCAATCAAGGCTATGTTCTTTGGGACAAGAGAAAGTCTTTGAGTCGGACATTCTCTGGCATGGATGACGAACAATACTTCTAACAGAGCATCTGTGTAAAAGCATAAGCTCTGAATGTATTAAAAAGCTGGCTGGCCACTCACCTGTGACCCCAACACTGGGGAGGCCTCGGCAAAAAGAAAAAAAAAAAAAAAAACCAGCCTGGAATAGAGAATTATCTCTCAGGAAAAGGAAGAAAATAAGGAGAAAGGGAATGAAGAAGGGAGGAAGTGAAGACAGAGGGCGGGGGACAGGGAGAGAAAGGAAGGAAGGAAGGAAGGGAGGAAGGGAGGGAGGGAGGGAGGGAGGGAGGGAGGGAGGGAGGGAGGGAGGGAGGGAGGAAGGAAGGGAGGGAGGGAGGGAGGGAGGGAGGGAGGGAGGGAGGGAGGGAGGAAGGAAGGAAGGAAGGAAGGAAGGAAGGAAGGAAGGAAGACAGACAGAAAAAAAGGTGGGGAGGTGGGGAAGGAGAGCCATGAATTCCTTTCTCTTTAGGCCATTTCTCCTTTCCTCTCTCCTCACTCTATCCCTATGAAGAAGACCAGCACTTTTATCCCCCTGTACAAAAGCTGTATGACAAAGGAACACTTTAGAGAGGGAGAGAAAACAAACTCAATTCTAAGTTCATATATAGTCTCCCAGGACTCCAGCAATATTAAAACCTAAAAGCTCAAGACACAGGGAGTCACCATCTGCTCCTTTGATGGCTTCTCCAGGGTTTTAGAAGGAAGCAGTTGCAGACCTGGAATGAGTCCTAATGGACAGGAACTGCCTCTGGAAAGGAAACTGGAAGAATCCTGTCTTCTTGGCAGCAGCAACTAAAGGAGAGTCTTCGCCCAGATTGGGAGACATTGAGAAAAGAAAGAAGGGCCCTTCAAAGTTTCAAGCAAAAGAGGGTCCAAGATAAAAATACCTTTCAGAAAACAAAAAGGGACAGCAAAAACAAACACTGCTCTATGGTCAGCTCTCTCCCCTCCACACACCCCCACACCCCACCCCATCCCCACACATTGCTGAAACGCAGTATAAACAAACCGATAATGGTAACCATTTTAAGTATTTCCCAGCCCAGAAAATTACAAAAAAGTATCTGTCTTGGGAAACTCATGCACAATTAGGCACCTCACTCTGCACTGTCTGACAACTAACTTCCCTCCTGCGGTTGTTTAAATTTTGGTGGGTTTGACAATTTTATATATGAGCACCATATTTACATCATTTCCACCCACTCCCTGTCTTCTAACTCCTCCTTGTTACCCCTCAACTCATTCTCAAATCCATGAGCCATTCATCTCTCCCTCTGTCTTCCGTCCGACCATCCGCTCCCCGTCTCCCCCCCCACCTCACCCCCAGCTATTGTGAACAGAGCATCAGTGAATATGGTTGCACAGGAGTCCGTGAAATAGGCTGTCAGGTCAAAGGTCGCATGGGCACACACCAAGAGTGGTCTAGCTGCCTCACGTGGTAGATCTGCTTTTACTTTTTTTGAGAATTCTCCACAGTGGCTGCAATCCCAGCCACAGTGAATGACCTTTTCTTTTGCCTCAGTCCCTGACTAGCAATTACTGCCAGCTGTTTTCTTGACCTTGGCCATTCTGACTAGTCCAAGATAAAAATCTCAGAGTAGTTTTACGTGGCATTTCCCTACGTGCTAAGGATGTGGAGCCCTTTAGATTTGTCGTAGCCATTCTGAGAATTCTCTGTGCACATCTTTACTTCCGTCATTCGTTCTCTTTTTCTTTCTTTCCTTCGTTTTACTTCTTTGCATATCCTGGCTATTAATCCTATCAGAGGAGTAGCTGGCAATGAGCCTCTCCCATTCTAAGGGCTTGCTCTTCTTCCTATAAGGGCTTGATCGTTTTTATAATTGCCCAGGTGGTTTTCATCTTATGAGGTCCCATTTGTCGATGGTTGGCCTTAGCTTCTAAACAAATGGAGTCCTATCTAGAAGTCCTTCCTGACACCTGTAGCTGACAGCAGATCACCCATGTTTCCTAACAGTTTCAGTGTCTCAGGCTTCACACGAATGTCTTTGATCCACTGGAAGCTGTGCAGGTGAAAGATATGGGTCTGATTTCATGCTTCTACAGGTAGACATCCAATTTCCCAACCAATCGTTTGCTGAAGAATCTGCCTTTGCTCCAGTGTATATTTTTGACATCGTTGTCAAATATCAGATGACAAACAGTCATGTTGGTATTTCAACTTTGAAACAGTAACTTAACCAACATCTAGCTTTATCTAACTTCTCAGGAAAACACATCTCTGGTGAATACAGAATTCTGTAGAGTTCAGTGTTTGTTCATGTGAAAATGAAGTCAGCCTAAAACAAATGGGCCAACCAAATTTGGCCATCATGGAAGAGTTAGTAGTGGCCTTTTCCAGACTATTATTTTCCTTTCTTGAGCTTTCTACTCTCATTGTTCTCCATGAACCTTCTCAGTAGAACAAGAGTGGAGAGCAATGTGCTTCCCTCTAGCCTCTCCCAAAATGGCTTCCCATGGGAGCATCTGCCTGTTCACCTTGTTACAGGTCAGAAGATAGCTCTTCCCAAGTGAAGATGAAGCTAAATGTTTAAAAGAGCTTCATATGGGACAATAATGATATATGACTTTGCCCTTGATACCCAACAATATCCAACATTGATCCTTGCAAACAAAAAGCTTATTTATTTTGGCATCCATAGTAGGTTAAACAGTGGGCCCCTAAAGTCTGTGTTCATGTTCTGAACCCACACCAATAAATGTGGTCATAATTGGGGGAGGAGGGGTCCAGGAAGATGTAATAAAATTATGGATCTCAGTATTAGACTATCCTAATTGGCTTGAATCCAAAATGCCCTCATACAAGGCAAAATAAGAAAAAAGACACAAGGGCTAGAGAGATGGCTCAGTAGTTAAGAACACCGACTGCTCTTCCAGAGGTCCTGAGTTCAATTCCCAGCAACCACATGCTGGCTCACAACCATCTGTAATGAGATCCCATGCCCTATTTTGGTGTGTCTGAAGACAGCTGCAGTGTACTTGGATGGATGGATGGATGGATGGATGGATGGATGGATGGATGGATGGATGGATGGATGGGTGGGTGGGTGGATGGATGGCTGGATGGATGGGTGGGTGGATGGGTGGATGGATGGATGGATGGGTGGATGGATGGGTGGGTGGATGGATGGGTGGGTGGGTGGGTGGGTGGATGGGTGGATGGGTGGATGGGTGGATGGGTGGATGGGTGGATGGATGGATGGATGGATGGATGGATGGATGGATGGATGGATGGGTGGATGGGTGGGTGGGTGGGTGGATGGATGGATGGATGGATGGATGGATGGATGGGTGGGTGGGTGGGTGGATGGGTGGGTGGATGGGTGGGTGGATGAGTGGATGGGTGGATGGGTGGATGGGTGGGTGGATGGGTGGGTGGATAGATAAAGATACAAATACAAAAAAGAGAAAAAGGCCACATCAAAACGGTAGCAGATTCTGCACTTACACAGCCAGCAGGTAAAGAATAACTGTGGCCACTAGAAACTGGGACTAGATATTGTGGAAGCTCCCTGACTTCAGATTTCTGGTTTCTATGAGCTTAAAAGAATAAATTTCTGTTGTTTTAAACTATCAAACTAGGTATTTCTGTAACACACAAAATGACCAAGAACATTTATTTTTTTAAGATTCATTTATTATGTACACTGTAGCTGTCTTCGGACACACCATAAGAGGGCATCGAATCCCATTACAGATGGTTGTGAGCCACCATGTGGTTGCTGGGAATTGAGCTTAGGACCTCTGGAAGAGTAGTCAGTGCTCTTAACTACTGAGCCATCTCTCCAGTCCCAACCAAGAACATTTATTCGACATTAATTTTATAACTAATGCTACTAGAGCTGTGATTCTGAATTTTTTTGGACATCTTTATCTTACTTGTTGCAGTGCTGGAGATAGAACATAGGGCCTCCTGCATGCTAGGCAAGCACTATACTTCCCAAACGTTTTTTCGTAATATAGGAAAATATAAATTATAGTAACATTACAAATTATACATTTCAATGTAAAAGTGATAAATATCGAAAAATGGATTAAGTTGATAATAAAATTTTACTTGGAATTATCAGGATGAACTCACAAGCTTCAGACTTATTTTCAAAGTCTAAACACAAGCTGGGGAAAAAAAATGTGTCTGGTACTTGCCAATCTCCCATTTTCCTCTATATCATAACCCCTGGGAAGGGGAAGGGTTCCTTAGGGAAATGGCTTAAAGGCCAAAGAACTTACAAGTTAAACCTAACAGGTTAGTTTTAAACCATGAAATGATTTCTCGGGAATTAATATAGTTGTGTTTAAAAAAAAAAGGACAGTATGAACTTGTTAACTACTGGTCAAAGAAGTGATAATAAAATCTCAAAAAAAAAAAAAAAAAAAAAAAAAAAAACCTAGACTGACACGAAATGATGAAAATCCAAGCATTCTGGGTGATACTTCACAGGAAAAAAAGGAGACTCACCAGCTACTTTGTTGAGCTATCCATTAAGGAAAAAACAAATCCCTATTTTGAAAAATGGCAACATAGATTCCCCCACCCCACCCCACCCCCAAAAAAGTCAGAAATTATACATGAGGGAGAATTAAGACCCAGTTGTAAGTACTAGCTGCTAGCCATACTGGTTGGCTTTTGTCAACTTGACACAAAACAGGGTCATCAGAGAACAAGAATCTCAACTGAGAAATCACCTCCATCAGACTGCCAGTAGACACGTCTACTGATGAATGATGACGGATGGCCAAGCTTTCCACGGGAAGTGGCACCCCTGGACAGGAAGGAGGTCCTGGGTTGTATAAGAAAGCAGGCTGAGGGACTGGAGAGATGGCTCAGCGGTTAAGATCACTGGCTGAGGACCCAGCTTCAATTCCCAGCACCCACAAGGCAGTTTACAAGTATCTATAGATCAAGTTCCTGTGTCTCCAAGTCACTCACACAAATATGCACGCAGGCCAAACACCAAACAAACAAACAAGCAAACAAACAAACAAATAAAACGGGCTGAGCAAGCCATTACACAGAGACCTCCAAGGTCTCTATTTCATTTCCTGCCTTGAGTTTCTACCCTTGCTTCTCTTCACGACAGACTGTGATTGGGACATTTAAGTGAGCCAAATGGACGCTTTCCTTCCTGTTGAGAGCCAGACAGATCCGAAGCATTCTCTCTGAGAGACCCTAATGATGGCTCGTAAGAAGCTTAAGCTCTTTGTCCTTGCTCGAGAGCCGACTCCTGGTGCTGGGGTCAGGGCCTTGAGCAAGGCGTTTTTGTTGAGACTGTCACAAGAGATAAAGAATTACCTATTTGCTTTGTGCGTCAGTGAGGTCACTCAGTTCATCGTGTTGTAATCTTATTGGTCCATTGTCTAGCTGTGTTTTCCTTTGTGTTGGAAAGGGAACACTACCTTGAGTAACTAGGTTTCTTCGGTTGCTGGGAACTTGGCTTTTCTTTCTGAAGAGACTAGAGTTATCAATCCCAAGGCTGCTGCATGCTCGGCCTGTGCTTGAGCTCCCCTGTGCTCTTCTTACACAACATTGTGCTGTTAGTCTCCTGCCGACTTTGCCCTGATGCTTGATCGTTTCTGCCATCTCTGCCCCATTTCTTTCCTGGAGATAGCATAGATGCTGTACTTCTTAGTAAGCTTGCCTGGCATGAGGCATAGCTTCCGCTCCTTTAAGGCTCTGTCCTGAAGAACCCACTACTAGTCTAGGTCACCTACCCAACGTGATCGCGGTTGGAATGTTTTGTCACAGTAATAGAACGCAAACAAAGACATTAGTTTAACACAGAAGGGAATTAGGCAACCGTCCATTTGTAATCCTCAAAGAAATTGATCAAACAGAGATCATCAGTTGGTTTTAAATTCCACTAGCTACAAAGTTGTTCTGTAACTGGTCATATCAAGCTGTCACCAAAGCAACAGGACAAAAGTTCTTTCCTGACACAAGAGAAAACGGAGCTACACAATGGAGCAATTAGATCACAAGCTGATAAACTGAATAAGCTCACTGGCCCACAAAGCAAATAGGCAATTCATTCATTCATTCTCTCTCTCTCTCTCTCTCTCTCTCTCTCTCTCTCTCTCTCTCTCCTAGAACAGCCTCAACAAGACAAAACGCTCCATCCACCCATCACCTACTAAAGCCAAGACTCGTAAAGAGCAAATCAGGACCTAAGCTATGTGTGGTGAAGACAGCAACTAGGAAAATGTAAAGAGAAGGTAAGAGCTCCTATGAAAGGGCCCGGCCAGCATCTTCCGACTGCCAGGAGTAAAACCTGTGCTGGCATCTACACCTGAGACACAGGAAGCCACCGACCCTGTGTGCGTCTGAGATGGAAAACACACGGAGAGAAAACTGGAAAACATAATAAGTGATAAAAACATTATGCGGTTATTTACCTAAATCATGAAGGTTTTGATTTGAGTACAAGAAACTCATTTTTTTACATTTTAAAATTAACTAGAAAACAAAATATCAAAGGAACCCTGACTAATTCACAGGTTAAGGAGGGACTGATTAAATAGAACAAAGACCAAATAAAAAACAAAAGGGAAGGTTGGCAGCCAACTTGAAAAAGAATCACTCACCCACCCCCAAATGAGTAAAAGTAAGTGTCATTTCACCACACACTGCGCAATTTCAAAAGGTAATGTAAAACTGCGAGCAATTTAGCACCAAACAGTATTACAGTAGAGATGTCCCGGGTCAAAGTACAGAAGGTCAGAGGAAGATGGCTGCTTCTCTCCCAACAGTTGGGTAAGCAGGGCTAAATGTAGAATCAAAGCCTCTAAGGAGGGGATAGTGGTAAATGATGATTAAATCTGAAGTCTGGGAGCAGAAGAAGCCACTCTTGCAGGAGGAGGGGATGGAGCCACCCTTGTAAGAGAAAGGGATGGAACCACTCTAGTAAGAGGAGGCGGATGGGACCACTCTTGCATGAGGAGGAGACAGAAGGATTTTGCAGGAGTTGTGTGGGGATGGAACCAATCTTGTATGTGGTGTTCAGTCTGCTCCCCACTAACTCTGCTCCACTCTGGCTGCACTTAAGAGCAGATGTTGGCAATGAAGCAGGTTATAAAGCACTCCCTGAGCCCTGGTCCCTATTCACTCACTACCTCTGGTGTTCTGAGAAGCCCCAGTCACCTAAAGCTGACACTCCATACATGATCAGCTCCCCGTGCCCTTTGCTTACTTGCCAACGAGCTCCAAGTGGTTCATAAATCATGCACAACGAAACACTAAAACCAGGGCCAGTAGATCAGCAGGTACAGGCACCTGCTGCACAAGCCTGGAGATCTAAGTTCAATTCCCAGAACCAATGTGATGGTGGAAGAAGTAAACTGACTGCACACAATTGTCCTCTGAACTCCACACACGTGTCAGAATGCAGGCTCTCACTTACGTTCACAACAATAATTTAAAAACGATAAAGTAAAAATGAACCAGGTGGTGGTTCATGCCTGTAATCTCAGTACCTTGGGAGACTAAAGGAGGAGGATGCCAAAAAGCATGGGTTAGACCTTAGTGCCTAGTGTAAGTTCTCTGTCAGCCTGAGGCACAGAGAAAGATCCTGCTTCAAACCAAAAAGATGAAAGGGAAGGAAGGACAGAAGCAAGGCAATAGGAGATGAGGAAGGAGATGGAGCTTAGTCAAGTCTTTCCTAAAGCATCTGTCTGTCGCTCTGTATTTGCTCCTTCTGGGAAAGGCAGAGCAGGCTCAACTCACAGGGCACTTACGTTCTATTAAAGCGAGTAAACTCTGTACACCAGTCAGGCTGATAGATAACAGTCATCTTGTTCAGAACAATGGCCACAAGTGTGGACAACCTCAAGCCAAACTTTTTCAATGGCAAAAATCATTGCAGAAGAAAAATATGAACCAAAAATAATTAGAGGGTGGTCCTGGATGAGGCTTGTAAACAAACTGTGTCATTAAAATACCAGAGTGGGGAAGGAAGGAGGACCACACATCTGACTCTGAATATTGCAGCAGCCAAAGATGCAGGGAGGAGTGTGCAAGCTCCGTGATTCACATCGCCCCAGTGGTGACTGTCTGTGGAATGGAAACCGAGCTACTTTCTGCAAAGTCTCCTACTATGTTCCAACACTGCCATTCACCAAGTTCCCTGGAAAGTTTGTTTGTTTGGTTTTTTTTAAAACACTATGGCTAAAGCATGTATCTCAAGCAACATATCAGATCAACATGGCTATTTCAAAATGAAAAAAAAATGTATTTGTGTGTCCAGGTGTCTTAGAATGATGTCAGGCATCAATCAACACACCCCACAGTATCCGAGGTTTTACAACTAAGGCTTTCTTAACCTAAAAGCCTACAGTTGACGCTTTTCCTCGCAGCATCGTATAAGCATGTGTTGACAGCAAAAAGTACACGTGGGTAGCATGAGAAGATCTACTCAATAGAGTCCATTTTCCTGAACTCTTAGGAGCAAGTTGGTGACAAAAACAATACTGGTAGCGATGTTTAACATCTTATCCTTCAGCAAGTGTAGAAGCAACCACAGAGTTTATTTATAAAGTGCCTACTGGGGCTAGAGAGATGGCTCAGTGGTTAAGAGCACTGACTGCTCTTCTAGAGGACCTGAGTTCAATTCCCAGCAACCACATGGTGGCTCACAACCATCTGTAATGGGATCTGATGCCCTCTTCTGGTGTATCTGAAGACAGCGACAATGTACTCACATAAAATAAACATAAATCTTTAAAAAAATAGATAAATAAGAGCCTGCTTTATCTATATCCATATGCTTTACGACAGTTACCTCTAATTATCACAATAAACGAGGTGCTCACATTCTTAAATTAATGAGAAAGATTATTCTGCAGTAGATGTCTTTTCTAAATGTTATATAGTGTAATAAATTGTCAAATGTACATAAAAGCTGGGAGTGTCCTAAAATGAACCCTGACATATCTCAAAGCCAGGTTTTAACAGTTGCTGGGATATTTGCAGAGTTTCTTGATTAGACCCCTTATTTTCTCCTTTGATAAAGCATTGCAAAGGAAACCTTAATTATATCTCTCACCCCACATCAGGATCCACGTCTCTAAAGCTGAAGACAGAAATATATATATAAATATATATAAACATAAATATATATATATATATACAAAGCTAAAAATCAAACCCAACAAAGTTGAGCAGCAGCTGCCCAGACTCTTCTCAGCCACTAATCCAATGTTCCCAGTTTTTCAAGAAAATTTTACCTTTAATTTGCTCACAATGGGATCCTAAACAGATTTGGGATTAAAAGAAGCTTTCTAGTAAGTTTCTTCTTCCTCCTTTGGGTTTCCTACCCTGCAGTGTTTAAATAAGTATTTTTGAAACTGAATTATCAATTTATATTCAAAAACGTATACTGTTAAGAACACAGTTCCTGCATATTCACACGGTTGCATAACCATCATTCTGTGCAACCACAGAGCTTTCTGTCAGATCAGAGAAAAACCCACGGCCGACAGCCGCTGCTCATCCCTGGCTGTGTCAACTATTAACCTACTTTCTCATCTACAGGGCTTCCTATTCTAGACACCTCATATAAACACAGTCACAAAACTTATCATCACTACCCATCAGGTAAACACCCAGACAGACCCACATATGTGTGTCATGATCCACATATGGGATTAAAATAAGCACCCGTAGGGAACAGCACATGGCAGATGCTTTCAGCTCCTGTCCCTCGGGTCCCTCCCACATATACATAGGACAAATGACAGCTACACATGAGGCACTCTAATGGGGTAAACATATGCACAAGAAGTCATTTCTGTTGGCTGGCACCAGTTTTCACAATGAAGTATGCATAAGTAACCAATACTGGTTATTGATCATAGCAGCCACGGTGTGGCAAGGCTCGGTGTCAAGCTTCAACTCCCTTTTACTGAAATATAACATACTACAAACAGGAAAACAAAGAGAAACCTGAACGTTTCTCTCTTAGTGCATCCCTTCCATCCCTGCCCCTAGGAATAAAGCTAGAAGGAATCTGCGAATAGACAAATAAGAAATACTGAGAGTAAGAGTAAGTGTTCCCAGGGAAGAGCATGCCCGCTGGTTATCCAATACCAAGTGGTCAGCACTGAAGACATACATTCATACAAGTAACATCATACAGACTGAGCAGGGTATATTTAGGAATGTATAGAGAGAGAGTCAAGAATACAAGAAAGGAGTTATGGAATCAACCTCTAGAGCTAAGAAAAAATATGGAGGGCAGACATATTGGGGGTGTCCCTGCATGGAGGCCCCTAGAGGCTGTTATGTGAAGCTGTATGAGTATGAAACCTGGAGACCCCAGAATGTTGAGGATGCCAGAGATGTGGGACATCTGCAAAGTGTGTGTGTGTGTGTGTGTGTGTGTGTGTGTGTGTGTGTGTGTGTATGATCTGTAGTGGTTGAGTAAGAATGGACCACACGGGCTCATATATTTGAATGTTTAGTTATCAGAGAATAGAACTCTTTGATGGGATTAGGTGTAGCCTTGTTGGAGGAAGTCACACTCGTTCTCAGCCTGCAGACCAGCCCGTAGCTCTCAACTACTGCCCTAGAACCATGCCTTACATGCCTGCGACAGTGTTACATAGGATGGTGATAACAGACTAAGCCTCCAAAACTGTAAGCAAGACCCCAGTGAAACGCTTTCTTTTATGACAGCTGCCATGGTCAGTGCCTGTTGATGGCTACGGAAGAGTGATTAAAATGAGTGGGTTCCAGGGACTGGGATAGTGCTGTGGAAGGCCAGACCACACGGCTTGTTGGTAGAATGGATTAGGAAAGCACTTAATGTTTCAAGTCAAGTCAATCAGTAGAACTTGACAGTTTTGGCCACAAGGTTCTGACATTAGAGTCAAGGATACAATAAAGGAGTTGTGGAATCTATCTCCACAGCTAAGAAAAAATACTGAGGGCAGACATATGTTGGGGGTGTCCCTTATGGAGGCCCCGAGAGGTCATTATGTGAAGCAGTGAATGTGAAACCTGGAATATATTAGAGACCCCAGAATTTTGGAGATGCTGGAGATGTGGGATATCTGCAAAGAAGAAGTGATGACCAGGTGAAATAGAACAGAAAAAGGGAAGTGTATTACAGTCAACAATGCTGAAAAGAGTGAGAGATCTTAAGAGTGCTTTGATATCAGACATGGAGATGAAGAACTTTGAGTTTGCCCAGATGGTTTTTGGTCCAGGATTTTTTTCACTATGCTCACTTTACTCCCTTTTGAGATGGTAATGTATATCCTGTGCCATTGTATGTTGAAAGTATGTGATAATGAGTTCTGATTTTTACAAGGACTTACAGTTAAGAGATTGCCAGATGTCTCAGAAGAAGCTTAGAATTTTCAAATAGTGTTGATACTGTGAAAGACTAGGAAAACTTTTAAAGATGGGATAAATGCATTTTGTATTATGATATGGTTGCAAACCTATAGACACCAGGGAGTGGAATGTGGTAGTTGAACAGGAGTGGCCCTCATAGGCTCATAAACTCACATTAGAGTAGAACTTTTTGAGAGGATTAGAAGGATTAGGAGGTGTGGCCTTGTTGAAGGAAGTGTGTCCCAGGGGTGGGCTTTGAGCTTTTAAAGACACAAAGTCCAGTGTCTTTCTCTGCCTAAAGATTAGAATGTAGCTTTCAATTACGTCTTTAGCACCATGCAGCAGTCAGTGTTAATAAACTAGACCTCTAAAACTGTAATCAATTTCCCAGTTAAGTGCTCTCTTTTATAAGAGCCGCCTTGACCATGGTATTTCTTCATGGCAATAAAATAGTGAGGAAGACACATATATGCATGCAACAACCATTAGTGAAAAAAGAAGCCACGAGTTTGAAAAGGAAATAGATTAGAAATTTTGGAGTGAAGAAGAAAAAGGGAAAATGATAAAATGTATATAACCTCAAAAACATGTGTGTGTGTGTGTCTGTGTGTGTGTGTGTGTGTGTGTGTGTGTGTGTGTGTGTGTGTGTGTGTGTGTGTTGAAGGAAGGAAAGAAGGCAGGTAACTCAGCCTACCTTTGCCTCTGTGTTCTGTATGTCTTCCCCACCTTGGGTATGGAATTAAACCCTAGACCTCATGCATGCTAAGTAAGACGCTGCCATCAAGCCATATTCTAATTTATAAAGAAAAACTCCCACCTGTACAAAGGATACTCACAGACATGGTCACTGGCAAATGTATCAATACATAGAAGTGTGTGTGTGTGTGTGTGTGTGTGTGTGTGTGTGTGTGTGTGTGTGTGTGAAAAGGGGGGCAGATAAGGGGGTGCTGATCACACATAAAAAATAGGGAAAATAGAAGAGGTATTTCTAGGCACTATGCCGGGGGTTGGGGGATAGGCACCTTTTCTTTTGAAGTACAGAGCTCATACTTTTGATTTCCTATGTAGAGGACCCAGAGAACCATGCTTATGACACTGACCACAGAGTAAGATTTAAATATAAAGGAAAGACAAAAAAAAAAGCATTTACTTCTTACTTTATACCCCTCAGAAGGGTGTGAACCATGAGTTAAAAACAAAATAGAAATGGCTGGGAACTAGTTAAAGCGGGCAGCAATGTTATTGGCTACCCATGTCTCTCTATAAACAATTTACCTTCTCCCATGACGGTATGCCAGTTTTCAGGAAGGCCAATTAAACCGTAAGACCTACCACTTGCTACAGAAGGCAAACAGAATGGATAACTCCATTTTGAGTTGTCCACTTAACCTGCTTTCTCATGAAATATTTCAAATAATGAAAAAAACTAACGTAGTAATTTTCTACCTTTCCTCTGTTGATAAGAAACCCAGACACCAAAAACTAGGACGGAGAAACCCACGCATCTCCCAGAAAAAAAGCTCAGCTCACACAGGAACAACAAACTATTTGTCTTTGCTTGCTTCCCCTACAGAAAACGGCTGTTTCTTACCTGGTCACAGATCAGCTCCCATTTTTTCTCATTGTCATACTGCCGCAGTAGCCTGGCTTTGTCAGGAGGTAGGTTCATAGCATTCTGTGAAAATAGAAAGTAAAAAGAGGTGTTACCTGCCACTGTGTGTCACAGGTAGAGAAAAAAAGAACCACTAAGGTCCTTTCATAACAGCATTTCAGTGCCTAGCAAATGATTCAGTCAGGGTACCTGGAGAAGTCATTCCCACATCCCTCTGTGACTCATTTATGTATGAGGGAAACACTCAGACCCACACTTGGGAGATGAAAGTAAGGAGCAGCCTGCTTTAAAACAATCAGACAAGCATCTCAGCAGAAGTGGCCCTGTCCAATCATTTCGTGGTAGCCTCCCTTTCTAACCAATAAAGAGGTCAGAAGCGGCTTTTCAGAAACTATGGTTCCTGTGTAGACACAAAGACACCAAAAGAAGACTCAAAGGCTAAAATCACTGATAGAAACTGTCAAATTTGCATAGATGACAGGAAGAGATGCCTTCTATATCAGCATAGCAACTCGAGTTCATCCACAGATCCCACATGAAAGTGAGGGAGAACAAAATAAAAGGCAGATAAACCAATAACCGTAACTGTCTTCTGGACAGGCCCTCTGTGAAGAAGACATGGCATTCCCTCTGGCTTCCTAACATTAGCCAATCAATTCAACTCTTTTTTTTTTTTTTTGGTTCTTTTTTTCAGAGCTGGGGACCGAACCCAGGGCCTTGCGCTTCCTAGGTAAGCGCTCTACCACTGAGCTAAATCCCCAGCCCCTCAATTCAACTCTTAACTGCTTGCATACAAAGTTGAGTAAGCAGCAAAGGATAGATACCGAGGTCAACAAGATATTTTAGACTCAAACTCTGTGGCAACTAGGACACACATTCTGCAGAGCTGAGCGTGGACTTCCCTGAATACAGGCAAATAACTGATCATACACATTACCAAGATCCTTAACAGTGGGACTTAGTGACGAAGTCAGAGAGCCCAGAAGGAATTCAGATTTGTCTACTTCCTCTCTAAAGGCTCCGTGTTCTAAACACTTGAACTAAGCACTCACTTAAGGTGTTATATCTCTTGATCACCCGACCCCAACATTGACACATTAAAGCCATCCCTACTGAAACAATGCAGGTTCTTGTCTAGGCCAATATTTGGGACAGCAGATGCAAAAGCCTTGACCTGTCAAGACCCCCCAATGCTCTGAAGGCTTTGGCTTTCAGGCTTGCAACTAGACCATCCTGGTGGGGTTTTCATGCTTTTAAAGAGTGGGCAAACTGACTTAACGTCAGGGGAGCCCCATGTGATGACTTGAGAGGTTTAACCCCCAAGTATTTCCCCTAAACTCAGCCCGCCATGCATATTGATAGTTCTTAAATATATCTACCATCTAATTATTTGAATAGAAGCCATCAGACTTCAGAATTTTAAAGGGTTATTCTTTTTAAGGTTTTAATCCCTTCTGTGCTGACAGTGGACTTAGAAATATAGACCCTAGAGTTTTAAGTGGAACTACTAAAACTTCTTAAATATCGAAATACGCAAAATGGGGGAAAGAGTTTCATGTGACCCAGCTCCTTGGAACAGCTACTTAAATTAGAAAGAAAAAGTATCTAAGTGACTCTGTTCAGTTTTATTTAAAAAAAAAAAAAAGCTAAGCAGTCAACCTTGGGATATGGTGAGGAATTCTGTGTAGTTCTCTCTTTGGGGGAGGGGCACGGGTTTATTTACTGTTAGATAAACAGCTCTCCATTGCTTATTTGTGAAATGTTTTCCTCCTAAACCGGTTCGTGGCCCTCAGATTAGTACCCCTGGGGATGATTACATGCAGTACAAGATTGCAAGATAAGTTAAGTGAGTTTTCCCCTCCAGTCCTCATTAATCTCCAGAGATAGGAAGGAATTTTTTAAATGCCTGAGCTACAATGTCCAAAGCAGTGTGTTACGCATGAGGCGTGTCTAATCTCAATCTTCAAGCATGTGAGGTTGATACGATTTCCCCAGTTAGAGGAGAAACAAGCCTGGGTGAACTTGGTTAACCTGCTTAAGGCTGCACAGCCTCACAGGTAACAAACCCTAAGTTCCCATGGTACAATAGAAGAGTGCCACCAAGTTCGTTTCGCAGTAAAATAAAATGCCAAGTTACTTTTCTCTGCTAAGCATTCGAGCAAGTAGTTAGCAACGGTGATTGGAGGGCCTTGTTGACTTAAAAAAGGTTTACGATGCTCCCCCTACACTCTTATTTTGATTAAACAGCCTTCTGTAAGACGAATGCTTTTGAAGCATCCTCTCTGTACAAATGCTATGCAACATGCCAGTGGCCCTAGAAAGTCTTGCATTGTGACGGAAAGACAAAAGCTTTTCTAACTCTGACAAGTCTCCGCAGAGGATCTCAGAAGGAAGCATGGATTGGGTGAGGATACAGGAATGACAATGGAAATTTAAACATGAGCAGAGGTCAAAGTGAAGCGTGGACAGAAAGCTGCTGAGCAGAGCTAACGAAAAGTACACTGTGGGACAGGGGCGTGTGGCACAGTCAAAGCGCTCAGAGTAGCCAGGGTAGCCAGAAAGAGACCAAGAATGAAGGGGAAAAAAAGAGGGTGAGCCGGGGTTGGGGATTTAGCTCAGTGGTAAAGCGCTTGCCTAGCAAGCGCAAGGCCCTGGGTTCAGTCCCCAGCTTCGAAAAAAAAGAAAAAAGAAAAAAAAAAAAAAAGACGGTGAGTCAAAGCCGTTACATGAGCAGAAATGCGACTCGAGGTACTTAAATGTAAAGTGTAACACAGAGCCCACAAATGCCTACACGAATGTCTGTGTGCATGCATGGAGTGGCCATGGAAACCAGAAGAGAGCATCAGCTGCCCTAAGACCCGAGTTACAGAGGTTTGTGAGTCTCCATGTGGGCACTGGGAATGGAACCTGGACCTCTGGAAGAGCAGCCAGTGCTCTTAGCTGCTTGCAGAGCCATCTCTCCAGCCCCTCAAACAGTTGAACCCCTAGTGAACCGTGATTGTTGGGGGTAGGCAGTAATGGAGGGAGGATGGGAGGGGTTAGGGGGATGTTGGCCCGGAAACCGGGAAAGGGAATAACAATGGAAATGTAAATAAGAAATACCCAAGTTAATAAAGATGAAAAAGAAAGGAAGGAAGGAAGGAAGGAAGGAAGGAAGGAAGGAAGGAAGGAAGGAAGGAAGGAAGGGATATAAGCGAGTAGTTTTCTCAAGTCGCTGCACATAGAATGATGCATACAGAATGATGAGGAGTAGCAAACAGAAGCGGAGGGGCCAGGGCAGAGGCTGGGGCAGCAGCACACACGAGTTACGGTTATCAGTGAGGGAGCAAACGTGTACTGAGGGAGCTGAGGAGCTGAGCTCAGCCGGTAAAGTACTTGCTGTATACAAATATGAAGCCACTCAGATCTCCAGAACCCAGGTCAAAATCACATCCATGGGGTAGCCCTTTGTTAACCCAGAATACAGAAAGGAGAGAGAGGGAGCAAGCTGGCTAGCCAGATTAGCCAAACACCAAGCTCCAAGTCTAAAGAGATTCTGCCCCTGTATTCAAGATGGAAATCAATAAAAAGGACACCCAATGATGTCAACCTCAACATCCACAGGCACTGTGTGACGTGCACTCATACCCACTCGAAAATAAATATACACATAAACACCACACGCGCGCAAAAGGGAATGAGGTTACGAAAGACAAGTTCAATGAAGCCTGACTGGATAGACTTAAGGACTGGGAGGATATCAAGACGCAATGCCGTAACTTTAGCTTGGGGTAGATGCCAGTCCGTGGAAGGGAGGAGCACACACAGAAGGCATGTCTGTGTGGAGGAAGTGATAAAGAATCAAATCTCCTGGGCTGCAGAGATGCCTCAGTGGTTAAGAGCACTGACTGCTCTCCCAGAGGTCCTGAGTTCAAATCCCAGCAACCACATGGTGGCTCACAATCATCTGTAATGAGATCTGATGCCCTCTTCTGGTGTGTCTGAAGACAGCTACAGTGTACTCATATAAAATAAATAAACAAACAAACAAACAAACAAACAAGAATCAAATCTCCTTAACATCCCTGTCTAGATCTGAGAACTTATGGGGAAACCAAGAGAACAGTCAAAGCCAATGTCATGAGTTTGGAGGTGGGAGACCAGGTCTGCATTGCCCTGAATTAGAAGAGTCTCATCATACTACTTTCAATTCAAGAACAGTTCTTGTCAGGAGTGGCAGCCCCACACCAGAGTTAAAACAATGGGGACGCAATGTAATTATAATCTCAAAAAACATGTAAGTAATTCAAAAAATTAAAACGACACTCGCTAGTCATCCATCAAGCATCTAAAAACACCAGCCTTTCAGTCAGTCCTCTGGGATGCTCAGGCAGAGTACAGCTAAGTAATCCCAAGGGGACTTACTTTAGAATCAGACATCCATAGAAACTGGCAAAAACTACTCTAAAATTTTTTCAGAGTGAACGCTTCCTGTTCTACTGTACAAGAGAGGACTCTAAGATCCGCCCTAAATATTGATGCAGGTAACTCAGAAAAATAGAGTCTATCCCCATATTCCTTTAATATACAAGTAAGTAAACCAGTAAATCTGATTTGTCCAGATGTGAACATCAATTTCTAGGTTTCCCAGCAATGATATTGCGGCCTCACCCAGAAGTACTGACACTTGAGTCACAGAGCTCTGCTCCCCTTCTCTTACCCATCAGCTCCTGCAGAAATCATTGGGCTCTATAAATTTAAACATAGAGGCACTACAAGCAAATGCCTGCCAACAGTCCACTTGAAGATGCCCTGTGTTGAAAAGCACGGTGAATGTTAATTACCCATTCTATACTGAATGAGTTGCTCGCTACAATAAATTCATCATTAAGAGTGTTCTTTCTGCAAGGAACATCCTTCCCTTCCACTCTGGCTAATCAGCTTGGCCACTGTTCATCGTTAGAACCACTGTGCTACGAGAAGGCACCCTGCTTGAATTCTGACAGCAATACATCCATGACATTTGACACTTTTTTCTGTTAATGCCCAATGCACAGGATGGCAGCCACTACACTTTAAGGAGGTTGTGCAATAAGTAAATGAGAAGATGCAGTCATCCTCTCAATTCAAAGTATCACTGATCAGTTCACTGATCTAGAGTTTGTTTTGAACTCTAAGTACCCACGCTAATGGGGCGTTTTACTTATTACTTTTCAGATGAGAATTCATTGGAAATAGTCTACAATTCTAGTATTTCCCAGCAAGTAAAATGAATGTTAGGGATTCTTTCACTGCATGTAATCCTCAGGAACTCCTGTCTTGTCACCAGTACCTTCACACGGCTATCAACTGCCGTAATTAATCTACTCAAGGACAGCTATACTGACAGCCTCCATTCTAGCACCAAGTGCTTTCCTTAATAAAACCATTTCGAAACAAAAGTTTTGAGAGCAATGGCATATTCACATTTCTGAATATTTTATAAAGACATTAATAATGGCTACAAAGCATCTATCATAGCTATCCATTTGAAGTTATAGTTGCAGATTAATATTGAATGTAACAGGGGGTGGAATGGAGGTACCCAGTTCATTCAGAAACAAACCAACTCACGCTGGACAGTATAGGATTTTCTGATCCCACTCTTGCCCTGGGTACTTGGTAAAAATGGAAACCTGTAAAATATCCTTCTTTTACCTCATATCCTCAGGGTTCAAAGTGAGACACCTACAAGACAGTGTTGAAGGCGAGTAGCAGCACACTATGCTTAGTATTAGCTAGCACAGTGGTGACCTTACCATCTCACAAAGGAAGCCCACGGTTATTAAGCAGAGGATTCTCTAATGGGAAATGTTCCAAAATGACTACTTACAAGATAGAGAAGCCCTGGGTTTTGTAAGTCATGTTGCTTCTGGAAGAATATAAACCAGAAGAACCAGAAGAGGAACTGGGTTGGACACAGACAGTGAAGTCACTGATAGCTGGCAAGTCAGCCAAAGGGAACCTGGGGGGAGGGGGTTTACACTAACGCAGGACAGCACCTCAAAATAGTACAAGTTCAGAGAAAAGACCACTTTTTTCTAGGGATGGGGCATGGTCTGTAGGGAGAGTAGCAATGAATGGTATCCAGTGCCACGAGGGTTATTACTGACCTATAATAACTATATAATAATATATAATGTATAAACTATAAGTAGGCTCTGTCTGCAGATGTAACCATGACTCCTCCACCCTTGATAGTGTGACCTGGGGTAAATTACTGAAACTAAGCCTCAGTTTCCCCTCTGGTGGCATGGAGATGTTCACAGAATGGCCACGAGGGCGATGGTGGTAATGAGGTGGCAATGACACAGTGTTGCAGAGAAAGCAAACCAGGAGATAATGCACCCAAAAGAGCAGTAGAGCACATGGGGGCTACAGACAGACAGTGTTCACAGTGTTGTTACTTTAGCCAGATGCAAAGGTATGGGAGGAGGTAAGAGCCACAACGCACAGAGAATAGACTGGGGGGGGGGGGGGGGGGGGGCGGGGAATACAGAGGTAGCTTAAGGTTAGTGTGAACTCCAGACGCGAAATGCACAAGTTACAGCGGAGCAGAGACAAGTGGCGCCTGGGGAAGTGAATCTGCAGGAAAAGGAAAAGAGGAAAAGCTGCTCCACCTCCTCTTATTCTTCCACCAAGTTATTCTCCCCTGCAGGATGACTGGGAGATCAGGCAGTAAGGCATCCGTTCTCCAGCACAGGAGGACAGCAAGGGATGAGGGCAGCAGGGGGTTGACTGCCAGCTCCCCACTTGGCTCCCTCTTCTTTTCAGCTGAAAAGCCATCCACTTCCACGACCTACATCTGTGACTACCTGACATCCTTAATTGTAACATCTCCCTAACCTAGAGGACACTGGTAAGCTCGCTTGTTACCTCGTGCATGACTCAGGCAGGCAGCCAGCCAAATGGTTCCCCTGAGTGAATCACTATAGCCAGTCGGCCTCTCATTATCACTGTTGCTTTATTTAATCATTGAGGGGATTGATGTCATTCCAGGGAGCCAGAGAAGTCCACTGGGAGTGTAAATAAGTCTCTCCCTAATCTGGTTCCATCTATAAAAATAAAACCTGACTGGAAACTTGTCCTTTGTAGGGAACAAGTCACACTTCTGACCCCCCATTCCAATCTAAGATGCAATCTGTTTTCTTTGAAAGCTTGCTTTCTGTGAGCATTAAATGAAATATGTACCCATTCACAAGTCCGGACCCAAGTTGGGCTTGAAGCTTTTATATCCATAATCCATCCCTTTGGAAAGATGAGGCAGGAGATCACTATGAGTAATGGTTAATCTAAGCCACTTAGTGAGGTCTAGACCAACCTGAGCTATAGAGAGAGGTCCTGTCTCAAATAAAACAAAAATGTACAGAACTGGAAAAATAAGCTTGTGCCCCCCTAGTTCAAACCCTGCTGTCCTTTTCAGGTGAACAGAAACATTCATCGGGACCATGTAAATGCTTGGCACCAGCTGCTGGAGAGATGAGCTTTCATGCAGAACCTACTGTGCATAGGCCAGCTATGCTGACAAAAGTGCACTGGGAATTGTGAGTGAGACCGAATAGGAGAGCTGGTCTCCACAGATGAGTACTGCTGGCAAGGCAATCACTGAGGGTGCATTCCCTGCACACTGGCTCCTTGTTCCTTGTTCTACCAGCTCAGGTGAGTCAATACCCAACAAATGCCATAACCACACAAACCCCTTCTGGCTATAAGCCCAACTGAAGTATAGGTTGCTGTCAGTCAGGCTCATGATGCCCGATGTCTTGGCATGCTCTAGAGTTCACACAACCCTTCACTTCAAGTCTTCACACTGCTGTGCCAGAACTGTCTGCATGTACACATTCATTCACACACGGCCACACGAGAAATGCATGAAATGCCTTCATGGGCAGCCTCTGGACAACAGGAGGCTCGACGTTCACAGGCACTGTGCTGGTGGACACAGACCAAATTTAGGAAGTAGAAATAGGAAGATCAGGAGTTTGAGGCCAGCCTCAGCTACCCAAAAAGTCTAAAAACACAAACACCTGAATCAAAACCCAGAGAATGGCTTTTTTTTTTTTTACGTAATATCAACTTCCTATGCCACAAAATTATGTTGTAAAAATAGCTCAATAGCATAAGTTCAAACTAACTATAAAGCAAATGAGACACACTCAACCACAATCAATGGAGTCTCCTCTCTCTCACCTGATAATTTATGGCAGTGTATTTTTACCTGTTTCTTCCCCTAAAATCCTGAGCCCCACCCTGCCCTCAACACTCCTCCCTCCGGTCTTGGAAGCTTAGGATGCTTAGTCTCCATGCCTTTGCATAGTCGGAGTCTTCCTCATATTCTTACATCTCATTACAAAGATAATCAAAGGGAAAAGGCTGTTTGAAACTACAGTCGACAAAGGGCATGGCTTATGAGGCAAAAGAACAATTATGCCTTTGTCTTTAAAATAAGCATTGCACAATCATGGCAAATAATTAAAGCCCCAACCAACTGAGGCTGGAATACTGGTCCTCCCAGGACTTCCTCACCCTGATCCTAAGAACCAGAGAGGATTTGTCTATTAGGATCTGACTGCAGTGAAGAGCTCATATTGCTCTTCAACTAGACTCAAGTTCAGTTCCCAGCACTCAACATCAGAAGGATCAAGAACACCTCCAACTGCAGCTCCAGGAGATACAACTTGCATGTGCTGGCCCATGCACAGATTCACATGGTCAAATTTTTTTTTTAATTTTTAAGAAGGATCTTAAAATGGAGAGGATCTCACGGAATACTCGAATAACCATACTCAACATACTCAGAATACTCAACATACTCACGAGCACCTATGAACGTGAGAACTTTCCTTAGACGCCCTCAGGATGGTGTGGATAAACGGGACACTTACTCCTACATTACTGTTGAGAATGCAAAACGGCATACCCAGTAGGAAAAACAATGTGCGCGTTCTTCAAAAAGTATCCACGACCAAGAATAGGGGCACATATCCATGACCCCAGCACTTAGGAGGCTGAAGCAGGCTAATCATGAGTTTGAGGCCAGCCTGGAATACAGCAGTATCTGCGTATCCATCTCAACAACACAAAAGGTATATACAAAATTAATAAATGACCCCACAATTCCATCCTACCTACACACACACACACACACACACACACAGAGAGAGAGAGAGAGAGAGAGAGAGCATTTAAGCAGATAACTAATATTTGTGAAAATATATAACTAAAACAACACTAATATTTATAACTCCAATATTCACAATAAGCAAAGGATAAAAAACCCCAAAGATCCAAAAGCAGATGACTGGAAAACAAAACACGGCATATACATGCAAAAGAATATTATTGGCCATAAATTACATCAGATTCTGTAATGGAATCTGATTCCCTCTTCTAGTGTACATGTAAACAAAGCATTCATATACACAAAATAAATTAAAAAATACATTCACACGATGTCCAAGGAGTGTCTTAATTAATTAATTAATTAATTTGCTTACTCACTTATTTGTTTATTTACTTGTTTATGAAGTACTGTGACAGGACAAGGTCCACCACCTTGTATTCTTGGTTCTTTTTTTTTTTTTTTTTTTTTTTTCCCCCGGAGCTGGGGACCGAACCCAGTGCCTTGTGCTTCCTAGGTAAGCGCTCTACCACTGAGCTAAATCCCCAGCCACCACCACCTTGTATTCTTGATGAGGCCGTTTATGTTAGACCACATTTGATCTCCTTGATGGGAAGCCCAATGGAAAATTACCCAACTCTATTCTAGGAACCCTAGGTCAAGGTGCCCCAGCTGACTCATCTTGGCCTCTGTTAAACAGTTTCTTTGTACAAACTTCCTCCTGTCGCTGCAGAGCAAAATGCCAGGATGTGGGGTTTGCCTTTAAAAACCCCTTACTCAATACCTCTGTGCCCAACCTCCGGTTGGGTACAGTAGAGACTTTCATTGCCTATACACTGTGTTTGAGCAGTCTTCACCAGTGGGCACCCTGTACAAGTGTAACTCTATAAAATGCCATAAAAACAGAAGAATGTGTCCACACTCCGAAGACAGAGGCAGGTGGATGGATCTCTGTAAGCCAAACTGGTCTACAAAGTGAATTCTAGGCCTGACAGTGGAGAGATCACTTCAGGACAGTACCACCTGGATAAAATGGATTTTCTCTTCTGCCTCATCTGACCGGGACCCCAACACTGACAAAGATAAGGTAACTTTGGACCACTTTGCCAAGTCCTTTTTAGAAGAACTTGAAGGCAGCTTCGAGAAAACCTACCAGTTTGTCTAAGGTAAAAGAGGTAATACCGTGGTTCTAGAGAAAGGGGGGGGGGGACAAAAAACATGAACAGTAATGGCAGTGTTCAGGGAGACTGGCGAAAAGAGAGAGCCTACAGGATCTCAGAACACAGTAGGTCCAGGAGAGGTGCCACTCAACTTTAAGTGGTAGACTTGGCTATATTTGGGAAAAAGGAAAAAAGCATGCACATGGATACAGGGAAAAGGAGTGTGTGCATATAGTGTGGGGGTGCAGTGGGGGGTGTCAGTCCTCACTATATGGGTTCCCTGTATGCTCAGCTGGGTAAAGTACAGCTTGAGGGGCAAGGCACACAACTCCAGTAGCTGAACTCAGTCCAGCCACTCAATGTGTTCTAGAGGCAAATACTCTTCAGTTTCCTACAAAGCAGTATTATGCTTCCCCAAGAGAGCTGTGAAGGTATACCAAGATACCATAGTGGCCATGAAATCTTTACATTCTGTAACACCCCGATTCCTCTCACTCAAAAGAAAAGCCATGCCTAACTCATACACCCATCTACCCTAATTCCAAGGACTCCCTCAACACTCAGCCACCGAACGATGAATCCCAAGGATTATTCAAGTGTGCCCATGACCCAGGTTTTGTCCTCTATAGGAGAAATTCAACTCCTGGTGCAAATGAACCACATTTGACATTAGGCACTAACCACCAGCAACAAAATCAAGGGATTTTCAAACTCCGACTCCCCTTCTGAGCAACCCTTTAAAAGCAGACCCTCCTACCCTGTTCTGAACTCAGGGTCTGCTGGCCTGCTGCTGTCATTATGCCCTTCCTGAGGCAGCCAGTCACTGACAAGCAGCCCATTCACCCTCTCTCTCCTCTATGCATATATTTATACATGGTAGGCACAATATGTCCTCTGTTACTTCTCGTGGTTGGGCAATAGGGGCATTATTTGACAGTGAGGTGCCACACATACCATGCATGGTTTCTAAGTAAATAGGACTTATTGAAGTTTATCCACCCAAAGCCCGCTGTCACATCTTCATCTTGCTTTAATGACCAAAGAGCCCTACGGATGTCAGGATGCTTTCTGGTTATAACGATAGCCAGGAAGTAGAATGACAAGTTTGGCAGTTGGAACCCTTTACATCGTAATTCAAACCCCAGTTACCTGTGATTCGTTATAAAAATCAATAGATTTCTGAGCTTCATTGGTGTTGTCTAGAAATGATAACCAGAAACACAAAAACAAAACAAACGAATCCCCTGTCAGGGTCACCGTGAAAACACTGGAAAGTACTTCTCCTGGCAGCCATATATGGGTCCAGGTGTAGAGACTTCAGGAAAGCTATGGCAGAAAATGAAGATTCTGTGCAGACCATAAAGTCAAACAGAACAGGCAATGGTGTGTGTGTGTGTGTGTGTGTGTGTGTGTGTGTGTGTGTGTGTGTGTACACAGCATGGCATGGTATGGACACACCATATTTGTAATACATCCTAGGATAACTACCAACTATATATTGACTGGTAACTTCAGTTCTCTCACATCTGCATAATAAGGATGCTACTTACTGTAAAGGAATCCTTTGACGATTAAAAACTAAACGAGTGTTTCATGGAGTCGGCACGTCATTTACTAGGCTTTATCTATTGATTAATAGAACACAGAATACAGCACAACCAAACTAAAGGAGGGAGGAGGGGAGAACTGAGCCTGGGTCTGTAACCCAGTACCCTGAGCAGCTTCTCTGATGTAACAGAAATTGTGGCATCACGAGTCCAAAACCGAGTGCTCAGGACCCTACCGCACTACGGTGATGCCAACTCTGGAATGGATTTTAAGGTTTTGAAGAAAGAATTGGTAAGGAAAGTCTGTCTGATTCCATGGAAACTCCTAGCCTGTAACGTGCTAAGCACTACCATGTGTGCTGGAGTGGGTGGGTAGTAGTGGGTCTGATCAAGGCCAGGGTCTTGCCTTTGCGGCATTCAGCAACTGCTGCGAGTAGAAGGACAGTAACAGGAGACGGTGAGACTCGTAGGGGCCGGGGGCATCGGTACAATCTGAATTGAAAGCTGAAGCTGCAGTACCTTGCACATATACATTTCCTAGACAGTCACACGTCTTTTTAAAGCAGTGCTTAACTTTCCTAAGGCTACAGCTTTATAACACAGTTCCTCATGTTGTGGTGACCCTCAACCATAAAACTGTTTTTGTTGCTATTTCGTAATTGTAATTCTGCTACCGTTATGAATTGCGTGGTAAATATCTGATATGCATCCTCTGTGAAAAGGCTGTTTGACCACCAAAGGGACCACCACCTGGGTCTCCACAGGCTGAGAGCCACTGTTTTAAAGAATGAAAGGTGTTTTTCTCATAGTCCATGTGTGTCTTTTTTTATGTCTTTCAAATGGCCACTGAGTTATCAGGACATGTCAAAACAAAACAAACGAGCTTCCTTAAATACATACTTACTGTTGGCACATAAGCATTTAGAGCTTCTGAAAGTTAGGTTGCGCTTTTAGCCTAGAGGGAACTGCAAGAAAAGGGAACTAAGAGGAAAATTATTTAGATATTAAAGATCTTGTGACCTGAAAAGGTTGCAACACCATCCTGATTTAAAAAAAAAAAAAAAAAAAAACACCATCCTGTTCTCCACCACACTCTGGATCATTGTTTCCTAAAAGTATTCTAAAATAAAGCTGCATAGTTTTACTGTTTCGTCCCGTGTTATATAAAAGAAACTATGTTAAAGTTTTGGATGGGGCTAGTTTAAGAAAAAATGGCCAACACGTTTTTTAACTACATAAATAAAATTTATCCAAAATGTGAGATTTCCCCCCTCCCACAGCCCCGGAGAGGGTCTATGAAAATAGTGCATTACACAGCAGTCAGCAACATTTTGCCTTCATACATGAAGTTCTAATCTAGACTCATTTTACACTATACACAACAGAGGTGTGCAACCTTTGGGCTTCTCTGGGACACAACAGATGAACTATCTATCCTCTGTCACATATTACACTGTTCCAAAACATTTGGCAGAACATACAGCATTACTCCGAGAGCCAACTGTCCTGGCACAGTGTAAACCCTGACTCACTTATACTCAGTGGTACTCAACCTGAGCGATTGAGGACACATCCACCCTAACTTACATGCTCACAAAACCAATGCAGGATCATCTGTTTGGGGCTGGTAAGAATACCAGCATAAAATGGGTGTCACCTTTCAAAGCTCAAGATCACACAAGTGGACACAGTTGGAACCAAGGACCACTAACGTGTTTCAAACCTTTCTGTCTGTCCTGCGACCTCTGTCCACTAGGGGTGGATGATGAATCACCTGCGAGATGTCTACACTACTCGTGAGTCAGACTGGGCAACTTAGAGACACACGCAAGCCGTACTGTTTACTGCAATAACCAGCCAAGTAAGAGCTCTAAATGCTCATTTGTTCATATATCACTTTTAAATGCCCACAATGGGAACACATCCCTAATCCTCTCAGTTCTAGTCGACTATCATCATCTTTCTTCATGCAGCATTATTTCCTGTTCTCCAGCACTGTACTCTGACTTTCACACTCACATTCTGCCATTCCCTTCTCTAGAGGCGGAAGATGTGAAGAATGTTCTCCTGGTTCATGGGGGAGGATATTTAAAACAAGGCAATCTTTTTTAAGGGGGCGGTTGGTTTTATTTAGTTCAATACAGATTCCCAAATAAGCCTTGTAGGGGACGGGGGTGGCACATGCCTTAATCCCAGGACTCCAGGCAGATCTATCTGAGTTCTACATAGCAAGTTGCAGGCCAGACAGAGCTACACACTACAAGTCTGTCTGAATAGGGAGGGAAAAAATCATAATTTGTTCTGATCTTCTATAACACAGGCAGGACAGAAATACAACAAACTCAGTAACAGAGGAAAGTATTATGTAATGTCCCTCTGACCCAGATTCTGAAGAACGGTCTTCCAATGCGATGGTATTTTACGACCATTAATCATTTGCTTTCTCCCTAGTGTATTCTAATCCCAGGGCCATTGAGGAAAAGGCAACACTGCCATGGCAAAGCACCCTGTCTGGCACATTCGAATAGATCCAATTATCAGTGGCTCAGTGCACTGTGAGGGTTTCCCATGAGTGATTTCCACTGAGTACTCCGAGGACAAAATCAGCATTCCTGCATGTGAGCAGGAAGAGTCAAATAAGCAACTACTTCATATAAAAAAAAAAAATCCTCACTACTGCCACCTTCCCCTACACCAGATAATGCAACTATTTATCTCCAGAAAAACTCCACAGCCTAGTGTGTGTGTGTGTGTGTGTGTGTGTGTGTGTGTGTGTGTGTGTGTGTGTACACACGCACCTTCGATGGTTTAAAATCTGCTTGGGCCAACTTATACGTTGTGAAGCTAAACGATGAAAACTACTTTGCCTCCCATACTTGCTACAATACAGTCTGTCACTAGTTGCCAACTATAATTCATAGAACTAAAATCAAGTAGAGAGCACTTATTGTCAGTGTCTAAATCCTAAGGTATGTAAAAGTCTGCCAGAGAGACTGTATGTATGTATGTATGTATGTATGTATGTATGTATGTATGTATGTATGTAAGTGTGTTCCTTTTTTGTTTTTTAAACGTGTGTTCCTAAGACAGACTCACAGGTCTTCCTCTATAGGAACGAGGTATAAGCAAGCTCTCAAAATTTGAAGGACAGATCTAGAAAACAACAGAATCTCTTACTGGCTAATGCTGGGAGCAAACACTCCTAAACTCCCCCTTAACCCTGGACAGCCCGTGGGGGGGGGGGGGTTTGATTCTCAGGAATCCGGACAAGTACAACATGGAGCCTCTGTTCTACCATTGAAATCAAGACAAACTTAAGAGCTAGATGGGAGTTTGGTTCTCCTCTCCTGAGCCAATCCCACTAGCCATGACAGCTCATAGAGAATCAAACCTTAACCTCCAAGACATGTCTTTTAGAAAACTCAGAAATGTATTTCCTAAGTTATCTTTCAAGAGGTTCACTCTTCAGTGCAGGGAAAAGCTGGTCCCACTACAGAGTCACTTGATGAACCTTAATACATCATATGTCAACAGTATAGTAGGACCAAGTCTCAGGAAAGGACAATCCCTAGTGCAAAGTAGATGGCTCTAAGCTCTGTTTCCTAGTTCCAGACCTGTGTGTGGTTTGATTACGCACCAACATGTGTCTTTAAAACGTGGAAGATTTCATACAAAAAAAAAAAAAATCCAAAATTTCATCTGAGCAGGCAAACCTGGAAGCCTCGCACGCCGGCCTGCCTGCCAGCGTGGGCCAAAGCCGAAAGGCGCCTGACTCGGAATTTTTTCTCTGGCTTGCCAAGACCCCACTAATCCCTTCTGTCTCAAATCCAAACACATTATGCTAGTTTAAAGGATTCTCTTTACCCTTGTAGACCTCTGAATTTTGATCACCATTTTAGGACATTGTTAGGATCCTGCCGTAAGTCACAGAGTGGGGATGTATACGAAGGAGTTTGAAAAGACAGCCGAGTGCTTTCTTGGTGGCCCAGAAATCCCCACTGAGTCTTATCATGATTTGTCGATTTTCCTCTGGGTGTTGCCTACAACAACACATTCTCTTCTGGGATTCCCCCACCTAAGCCATCCCACTCTGATGTCAGTACTGTCTGTCTGCTTCACTGTTCGGCTTTCTTAACACTGGGTGAGCTCCAAGAATATGAACCTGGTCTTGTTTCAGAGGTCAACATTCTGTCTCCCCACTGTGCAAAAGGAAAGACAGCCTGACTTCCTTCAGGCTGGGATTCATGAGAGTAAAGTGAGGAGGATACTGAAGTGCGGCAGGAAATAGGCCTTATGCAACACTGTATAACTCAAATCTCCAGAAAACAGTATCAGGAAAGCCAAAAGCAACAAGTCATCCCCCAGTAACAAAGAAAAAACTCCATATACTAACAAGGGAGAAATACACAATGTGTCTGTGTGGATCAGATTGATTCTAGGCTTGTGCTCCCAAAGAGACTCCTGTTAGAATGACCAAAGCATACTAGGCATTTGCCAGTAGAGACTACTGAGTGACTGGCTCTCTCTTCTAGATTAGAACCAATCGGACAGCAGTGTACTAGTTCACATGTGTAACCCAGCCCTTGAAAGACAGAGTGACAAAAGGACCATGTCAGCCTACATAGCAAACTCAAAGCTAACTTGGGCTACACGGGACCCTGTCCAGCTTAAACCATTTTAAAAGATGCACATGTCCTGCCACAGGTTGGTGACATGTGCCTGTAATCAAGTACGTGGGAGGTACAGACAGGAGAATCAGGAGTTCAAGATCCTTTCAGACATATAGCAATCTCTAGGCCAGCCTGGGCTACACACACACACACACACACACACACACACACACACACACACACACACACACACACCTCCACCTCCACTTACCTCTGTCCTAGATCCTAAGTAACCTGAAGCAAAGCCAGGGAAACCTATTCAAACAAAGGCACACCCTTTGTCATGCTTTCTTTGATTCAGAGTTTGGGTGGCCGAGGATACTAACAGTCCTGAATGTGAGAAGTAAGTCCAGGAACTGTATTGTATGAGAGGTGCCCAATACTCAGTTACCCTGCTACAACACAAGCCAAGGCACATTAGGAGATAGAGCCCAGGTGTAAGAATGCACAACCATCCTTAAGACAACACCCACACAGATTCCCACCATTCCCTCATTTATAAGACTACTTTTTCTGGAACCTCGACAGCACTCTAGCTGCAAAGCCCAATATGCTCAAAGGGACACACTGCACGGCCATCTTCTAGAACTTACCTTCTCACCAGTGCTTTGCCAGTTGGCAGTCTTTCTATAACCAGGCCACACAGGAAACATAGCTACCCAAGTTTCCAGAGAATAAAGCTCTTCCTTAACTCTCGGTTCCATTGAAAATGCCATTCACTCACCCCCAACCTTCTCTTGCCCTTCACTTGGTGACACGGAGCAAAGCACGCTCATCACATGGTCCCTTTATCTTTACAACGTGCTGAATCCCTCCACTAGTGAGCACGGTGGGTTCCTTCTTTCCAAAACAGGGCCACTCGCCCTGCTTTCGGTAATGCACATGGACGTTAAGTCTTAGGTCACGCAGATAAACTTACCTGTCCAGCTTTTTTGTTTGTTTTTGATACAGCATCTCACTATGTAATCCTGGCTAGTCTGGAAGTGGCTATGTAGACCAAACTGTCCCACCTGCCTGTGCTTCCCAGTGCTGGGATTAAAGATGTGTTCCACAAAACCCTGCCAACACAGAGTTTGGAGGAGATGAGGCCACTCCTCTATCACCATCTGGCAGTAACAGAAGCTAAAGTTAACACAACGATATAATGAGAAGTCAGTATTCCAAGACCAATGACATTTCTGAGTCCCTGTGAATAAAGGGTTATGTAGCCTCCCACCATTTGACAGAGCTTACCTTTCTCCAGCACTCACTTATGAGCGTGCTTGCCTCCGGTCCTCTTCTACCTCTACTATGTAATGAAGCCTATGGACTAACATCTGTACAAAGCACATGATCTTTTCCCTTGTCACTATTCCCTGAACAACACAGTATTCATACAATCACATTAGTTATAAGTAATCTAGAGATGATTTAAAGTATGTAGAAAGACGTATATAGTCTACCTGTGGCTACTATTGTATTTATGAGCCATAGGTATTCACAAATGTTGGTATCCTCTAGGGGTCCGAGGGGATGTCTTGGTACCAGTTCTCCACACGTGTTGAGTAACAGTCTTATGTCTATTCTGAAGACAAGCATACATATGGACCTTCACATGTCTATGTGTGTCTCGCTACCTCATTTAGGAGATAACATGATCATCTTAGCTGTTTTTACATTCCTGGCTTATCTTATGACGTACAAAAATACACAATAAAACTAAGACAAGATGTGCCAGTTACCTTTTTTCAGAGGGGGCTAGGTGAGACAGAGTTTTTCTGTTTAAGACTGGCTGTCCCTGTGTAGACCAGGCTGGCCTCAAACTCAGAGATCCACCTGTCACTGCCTCCCAGGGGCTGGGATTAAAGGTGTGCACCATGACACCAGGTACTCCTATTCACAGGAACTAATGAGAATAAATAAACTTCCTGAGCAACCTCCTACCTCCTTCTAGTATTATTTTAGGTTTTTTTTTTTTTTCCTAAGAGATCCAACCTTCAAATTCCCATGGCCAGGATGTCAAGCACACAGTAACAGAAGTAGTAAGCGGTCAGGCTGGGCAAACGGCATGTTTCCCTGTGGAACTGACGGGTGTTGTTTCACTTACCTTCTGTTTACAAAACTGAACCAAAACAAGAGTTGGTTTGTGGGGGTGGTGGCTGTGTTCCACTTGTGTCTGAAATCTGTTGCCTATGGACTCTACCTGCTGCCAACTCATTGCTACCACAAAAATGCAGACCAAAAAGTACATGTCAGCTGAACAAACCCAGCTGCACTTTCAGAGCCAGGAGTCCCCAAACAGACCAGTCCCGTTCCTACCAGTCCGATGACCTCAGTCTTCTCTAGCCAAAAGCCACTCATTCACAGAGCCACTACATAAAACTTTATGCTTGAAAGAAAAAGGACGGACAACTTGCAGTTTTTTGGCAAAGGTCGATCCCTCACAATGATTTCTCTATCTTTCAAACATTCCTTAACTAAATCAAAGTAATTCTCTGGTCAAATGACACAAATCTGCTTTGCGTGCTGTGAGAAGAAAAGGTAACCATCTGGAGACTGAAGAGATAGATAGGTAGTTAAGAGCACTTACTGATCTTCCAGAGGGCCCCCCAATTTATTTCCCAGCACCTGCATCAGACTGCTCAGAATCACCATAACTTCTGTTCCAGGGGATCCAACTCCCTCTTCTGGCCTCCATGGGCACTCACGCACATGTAGCAATGTGCACATACACATACAAACTTTAAAAATAAATGTAAATCTTTAGAAAAGAATTTCACGACTCTGGTGGCTCAGTGCTCTCACCACCACATGCTGCATTAGATTCCCAGCCAGGGAAGCCTCTCTTCTGTCAGGCATGATGAAGCCTGTCTTTAATCCCAGAACTGGGACAGCAAAAGCAGGACCATTTACGGTTTGTGAACAGCCAAGGACAGTCAAGGCCATATAGAAAGACTCTGTCTCAAAATATAAAACAGGATTTTGATATCAGACCTGTTCTTCTTAGGCCAGAGCAGTAACTGTTATATATACAACACGGAAACACGTGAAAAGGATCAAGAACTCCCCAGGAGCCCTGAGAACATTGGGGCACCATTAGGGGCCTGTTTCCCTACTCCCTTGGCTCCCTTCTAACTTTTCATGCTTTCTAATCCTTTTACTCGGGTTCCTCCTGAGTTTGATTGTTTCTCTCAACCTTGTGCTCAGCTCCTGAAATCCCTGCTCCTTTGTGTCAGACCCTGAAGGACACACAGGGACATGGAAGGCTGAGGACTTCACAGCGCACCGTCACACAGAAGGTGAAGTCCGTTCCGGCTTCCTGAGGATGGATGGTTTTCCTCCTCTGTCCTAATACTTGGATGACCCCCAAGACTCCCCTCACTTCTGGAATCACTGCCTGGTCTGGCTTTATCCTGCCACTCACGCACACATTCTGAGAGAAGTGGGGAGATGGATCCCCAGGAAATGCTGTAGGCTGCTTGCAAACTACCCATGTGCACACTTCTTTGCTAATAATTTAGATATGGAGGTCGCGTGACTGGTAGTGTATGAAAGCGCTATCCAACATACCCATAAAATAACCGGAGGCAGGGACCAGGCATTGAACCAGCCTCTTGATTTGTTCCTGTATTAAACTCTCCTATAAATTAGGGTGGCTTGTTTTCGTTTGTTATGGTGGAATTCAGTTTTGTTTAATTTCTGACATCTTTCCTTTTAATTGTTTTCAAAATTCTGAAGTTCATTTTGTGAAGGAGACAAAGATTGCACTGTGAACCTGTCAAACGCTTAGGGAGAAGTTCAGTAGGAAAACAGTTTGGACTCACTGCTCAGGGTCGATGTGTCCAACTGTAGTGCCAGCTCTTACTTCCTGAAGTTGCCACAGCGCTCACTGGCTGTACCACCTCACCATCCAGACTCAGTCCTCCCAGTGCTGATCTGATCAACCAGTGCTGCCAAATGGACCCCTCGAGACGCAGCTAGACTATACGGTGTTTAAGGCAAACAAATAGGCATTTGCCATGACTGCAGATGGCATCAAACTGGGCAGTGATAGGTACACAATTTCTATTAGATGTGTCCATAAAATCTGCTACTGCAGCAACAAGATAATTTAATATAGAAGAGGGAAAGAACAACAACAAGTATATCAACTGTTTCCTTGTCATAATCCACAAAACAACCAAGGTCCAACTAGAAAATTCAAGGGAATACCCAAGATCTTAGAGTTCACCACCAATCTGCTCTAGTGAAAAAGTGTCACAAAGAACAGGAAGTAGCAACTGAGGGATAGATAGATAGATAGATAGATAGATAGATAGATAGATAGATAGATAGATAGATAGATAGATAGATGTATATACATATATAAATCAAAACTAATTCTACAAAAAATACTAATTCTAAAAAAAATTATGAAGGTTCTAATAATAGACACCTTTCCTGGTCCCTCACTATACTTGAAACAACCAACTTACATGTCCACTGATAAAAACAGGAGAAAAAAAATTAACTTCAAAGCATAAATAGATAGAGCCTAGCTGATAGAGCCAAGATGACCACAGACCACCTCTGCTGCTGGGAGAAGGGCAAAGTCAGAGCACTGAGCTCATTCCCCTGCCGGAAAGCAAAAGGATGAAATTAAGTCCCCGCTTTTTTATATAATTGTGTTCAATTTACCTACCCCAATGACCTTTGGGGGTAGAAATTCCTCTAACATAAAATTACAGAAAATAAGGAAACCATTCTAGAGACAAAGGACAGAGGACAGAAGGAAGAGGTGTCCCACAACAAGAACCATATTAACACCAAGTCAGCCATGTTTGTACAAATCCACTACTGCTTTTCTTAAGTGACTGAACACTTCAGAAGCTGGAGAGATGCCTCAGCAATGGAGAGCACCTCCTGCTCTTGCAGAAGACTGGGGTTCAGTTCCCAGCACCAACACTGTAATCCACACCCAGCTACACCTCCAGTTCTAGGCGATCTCATGCCCCTTCTGGCCTCCATGGACATCATACAGTGCACACAACATAAAGACGTCCATTAAAGAGTCATACAGCATCCATTAAAGAGGCACGCACTACATTAGCTTAGCATCCTTTCCTTGTACTACAGAGTTTGCTTTGCCATTACTGTTGGCGGGGATTTTTGTTTTGCTTTTGAGCCTAGGCTGGCCTCAAACTCCAAATGTATCCAAGCATGGTCTGGATTCTTCTGCCTCTCCCTCTCAAACACCTGTATCAGCAGTGTGCCAACCTTTCCATACTTAGCGATCAAGCCAGGGCTTTGTGCAAGCACTTGACCAACAAGCTACATTTCCAACACATTCATTCGTTTAATTGCTTGGCCTTTTGGGGTGTGTCCTTATTATTGCCTGAAGAGGTGGTAGAAATTTGGTTTGGTTGGGTTTGGTTGATTAGGCTCCACGATGTACCCCAGGCTAGCCTCGAAACTTCAAAGAGGAAGCTCCTTGCTGTTCAGCCTCATAGGTGCTGGGATTAGAAAAGAAATCTAGGCATTTCTGTAAGTATCTATCCATATTCAATTTAAAACCGTCTTAACAGGAAAATAAAAGCACATTGCATAGTACTGACTTAACTTCAAGGAAAACAAGTTACTAAGGTAAAATCATGGGTGAGAGCATGTGGTATTTATTTGGGAGACTGAAACTTCTCATGGCCAACCTAACTAACTCTGATTGCTAAATGGGACAAGTGCACACCCAGTGTCCTTTCACAAAACCGAGTCAGGAAGGAAGAGCATCAAAAAGCCAGAGACCAAGCTGACACTGTTTATCTGACCCAGGGCTGCGATCCTAACGGCCCCCCTCACCGTGGCTCCCTGACCCCAGAATGACCAACAGTGCAGCAAGACTTCACAGCACAGTTCACACGAGAAATGAAAAGGGCATCCATAACCCTAGCAAACTCCTTCCTGAAACCAGGAGGTATCTATCTCTGCCAGATGTCCATTTTCACTGACTTCTTCCCACATAACAACGGAGTGGGGCAGAGAACATGGAGCAAACCAGTGGATTTTCAGCCATGCCAAGAGCATCCCAGGAAGGTAAGGTTAAGAGCAAACTCCCTTAGCCTCCCACCAACAGCGCCAGCAGGAGATAAAGCTGGCAAGAGAGCAGCTCTACCAGCTTTGTTTGCCTCAGCTCAGCCGTGCGGAGAGACTGATGGAGGAATGCAGCCCAGCCGTGCTGAGAGACTGATGGAGGAGAAAAACCATCCTGATGAGCGGAACAAAAACAGCATGGCTCTGAAGACGACCGCTCTCCACTTGTGATACGGCCAGATGTTACTTGGCCGGCTACCCAGCAGATTTGCTTTTCCGTCCCCACCCATCTCTATTTTTCCTCTTTTCAATCAGGCATCCTGTTCACACGCTAGCCTATAAACAACTTTCTCAGAATCTTAAGTATTCTCATGTTGGTTTAACATGCTTTTCATCCCTGTGAACTGTTTCCTGAAAATGGGCTGCCAGCCGATAGGAAGGGCAAAGCTAAACATGGCTCCCAACTTCAAACCATGGCTCGCCACTGGGAAAAAAAGCACACAGGCTACACAGGCAGCAGAGCTGTTAAATGTTTGGCTCACACACAACAGCTGAAAGGTCAGTTCTGAGGCCAGAGACTTCCAGGAAAGTTTATATTCAGGCATATCATAAACTGTGGCAGGAAACTCAAATCTTCACTCTCTGCCTGAACATAGTGTACTGAGATTTGAGTTAAAAAAAAAAAAAAAAAGGTAAAATACTACATATACCTTGTCTTTTGGGGATGAAACACCACGGTAAAAAGCAGTCTGGGGAGAAAAGGGTTTATTAGGCTTACACTTCCACTGTTCAATCACTGAAAGAAGTCAGGGCAGGAACCTGTAGGCAGGAGTTGACTCATTGGCTGTGGAGGAGTGCTGCTTACTGGCTTGCTCTTCATGAGTTGCCCAGCCTGCTTTCTTAAAGAATGCAGGACCACTGAGGGGAGGCTCCACCCACAATGGACTGGGTCCTCCCACATTAATTACTAGTTATAAAAAGGCCCTGTGGGGCCTAGAGAGATGGCTCTGCTGTTTAGAGTACTGACTGTTCTTCCAGAGGACCCGGGTTTAAGTCCCAGAACCCATACTGCAGCTGACAACCATCTGTAACTCCAGGATCCAACATCCTCACACACCTTCTCACAGACACAGACACAGGCAGGACACCAATGCACATAAAATGAAATAATAAATTATTAAAGAAAATGCCCATCAGCCCAGCCTGTAGCATGACCTTATTATGGAAGTAATTTCTCGATTGAGATTCTCTCCACTCAGATGACGCTACCTGAATATTCTGTGCCCTTGTCTTCTCACACAGACTCTTTCTCGCTCTCTCTCTCCCTTTCAACTCCTTCTCCACTGCAGGCCCTACTCATTCTCTTCTTAATTATCCCTTTCTCATCCCTACCGTCCTTGAGACCATAGAGCATCAACTCTACTTGTCTTGGCCTTTCTTCCCTCAGATATGAGATAAAGCTTGCGGAGCTAATCTTTGGTGAATACACTAGCCAGCAAGGGCTCCTCCCTGAATGCAGACTCACTGGCATCCAAAGGACATAAAGACAAACCGCCAATCATGCTGGAGTCGAAGGCTGTGAATGACAATGGTTTATGCCAAGAGGGTATTTCCTGTTTGGTTTACTCCCCCCTTTTCCATTCTGTGCCCACAGCCAGGAGGTATTTTTTCATGGCCACCCATTTGCCTACCTCTCTAACCCCATTCCTTCCACCACAAGGAAGGCCCCACTATTCCTCCAAGAGTTTGGAAGACTTGTCAAGGTGTTAGCCCAAGAACACTAAGCAACCAGCAGTTCTTCACACAGGAGGGCTAAGCAGGCCATACCTAGATTCCATAGGTGCCTGTGTCTCCTCCATCCCAGTGACTAGTTACACATATGCCTAAATACAACATGCTGGGCTACACGCGTCTCTGGTGGTCTTGTCTCTTATGGGAAAAACTCTCCTGATAAGAACACTCTACCCCAGGCGCCATTACCTTCCGGCCAGACTTCAGCTTTCCAATTAGCTAGAAGCTGGCTTGGCACCTGAACTGGAAGGGAGAGAAATAAATACACCACGTAAATACATCTGTCCTACACAATGTCCAAGATCCCTCTCCCCAGTCCCACCTCCGACTAACCTATCAGCCACAACTGCACACTATTTCAACCCCATCAAATGTAACCCTCAGGTTCAATCCAACTATTAGTTTCAAAGGCAAATTATAAAAGGCCAAATAGGGGTTGGGGATTTAGCTCAGTGGTAGAGCGCTTGCCTAACAAGCACAAGGCCCTGGGTTTGGTCCCCAGCTCCGGAAAAAAAAAAAAAAAAAAGAAAAGAAAAGAAAAATAAATAAATAAAAGGCCAAATAATGCTGTGAAAATGTTATATGTATCAATGGTTATACACTCAGATATAGATATACACCTGAATCCAATGAAGCTAATCAATGAAGAAATTATCTGATTGTTATCAGGATAACTAATATATCCTGCATAACCAATGTCTTGGGGGGAAAAAGCAAATATTGCCTGTATGTCTGTGGTTTCAAAGTCAATACAACATGAGGCTTTAGCAGTAAAAATAATGTTTTCTGATTGCTCTCCTGCCCTTAACTGTCAACTAATAAGATAACACATGTTCCTAACCCAGAGCTGGCTCTTTATAGAGATCTGACCACAGGGGACTATTTCATCTCCAAAGTGTGAAATTTACTTTAACATCCCAAATCACAAACCCCAACAATGGCAGAGGGGCCAATCTTCTCACAGGACTAAAATGAAACACTTCTGCAGACATGTAGACAATAAATTTCTAAGAGAAATCATTCCTCTAAAAGTTTTGTATTTCAAGCCCCTAAGAATCGAGACTGTAATGCATTTGCCATGAGGTGGATCTGGGTTTGGTTTTTTCTTTGTTTGGTTTGCTTTGATTGGATTGTTTGTTTGTTTTTCATATCTCTTGTGTTTTATTCAGGTTTTTGATGTGCTTTTAAAGATTTGTTTCCTATCATCATAGCTTAGCTAGGTCAAGAAAAGAATTTAGAGGAAAAATATTAAAAATTATTGGCTCCACCCTTATTTAAGACAAAATATGAAATAAAAATCATTAATCTTTTTAATTAATTTATTTATTTTTATTTATTATATATATAAGTACACTGTAGCTGTCTTCAGACACACCAGAAGAGGGCATCAGATCCCATTACAGACGGTTGTGAGCCACCATGTGGTTGCTGGGAATTGAACTCAGGACCTCTGGAAGAGCAGTCAGTCCTCCTAACCACTGAGCCATCTCTCCAACCCCACCATTAATCTGTACTTCCAAGTATCTTTAGCTTTCAGGGTCATCCCTGAGCAATAATAATATAAACTCTTAGAGACAATAAATGTTAATATGATGTCTGGTAGTCAGCATTCAAAGCTGACGCACTTGAAATTAAAACACTGACATTCCCCAGACACAATCAGGGAATGTTTCTGTATTTGGAGACAGCTACAGTTTGTGACTGATGGAAATAACATGACTTGAACTCTAGAAATTAGAGTTCTGTATTTTTAAGTTCTGAACAAAATAACAAGTCGGGCAAGCTTACGAAGGTGTACCGTACCCATCCTAACACAGACACCAGAAGTCCCCCTGGGCCAAGTATCTGCTGCTTACAGAAAACACCAGGCAAGCAAAGGCTCAAGGAGCCAATGAAACAATAACTTAGTTTTTAAATCCTGATGTCAGAATTCCAAAAGCCAAAGAAATCTGTGAAGAAGGAGAGTGGGGGAAAAGAGTAAAATGTTTAACCTTCAAAGAAAATCCAATTAGCCAGGAACCACCCTTTCTCCAATTAATCCTGGGTAATTAAGGTTTTGTTATCTAGGACAGCTCACAATAACCTTAAAAATCTATTTTTAAAGTCTAAATGCCAAGCGCTCAGCTCTATCGAGCTCTGTTCATGAGCCCCGACTATGTAAATAGCTTCTGAAAGAATTCGATATTGTTAGCAGCATAAAAAGTTCTTGAATAGAGGGTGGCAGGAAGCTGGTCTTGTGACTGTGTACACAGCCTTCAGTGTGGCAGGGGGAACATCCTGAAGCTTGCACTGATTTTACTGAGATTCCTGTAAAATCCAGGAAAGAGAGCAATACCAGAGAGCAGCAGGGTGACAAGAATATCCTGGCACAGGCTGGTTGAGAGGGCCACCATCCACTTGAGCACAACTGCTGGGAACCATAGGCACCAAAAGGGTAACTTGGTATCTTAGACCCCATGATATCTCTGTTGTGGTCACTGCCAGAAACTCAATTTCACCTAGAGATGAACAGTTTGTTTATTATAACAATTTAACCCAACCTTCAGTTTTTCACCCCAACATTACATGCTTGCCCCATGTACCCACAACTCAAAGGTGCGATTTAATGAATACATACTTAGTATTTTCTTGCAGAAAGTGAAACTACTAAGCTTTCTCAAACTACTCCCCATGATGGGCAAGGGAGGATCTTGTCTTTCTGCCACTACGGGCACTAGGAGAAAAAGACCCCAGGGGACAAACAAGCAACACAGACCTTCAAACTGGGTCACTGGCTCTCACCTTCATAGACTGCTTACACTGTGCCACACCTCAGATGCCTCCTCTATCACGGTCTAAATCACACCTTTGAGGCAGGGTCTCCTGCAGAGCCTGGAGCTCATGGGGAGTTTTTTGTGTATATTATTTTCTTTTCTGAGCGAGGAGGGATAGGGGTCTCTCTCTCTGTCTCTCTCTCTGTCTCTCTCTCTGTCTCTCTCTCTGTCTCTCTCTCTGTCTCTCTCTCTCTCTCTCTCTCTCTCTCTCTCTCTCTCTCTCTGTGTGTGTGTGTGTGTGTGTGTGTGTGTGTACAGGAGCACGTGCCCAGAAGCCAGGAAACTCCCACAGTCCTCCAGTTTCCACCCACCCAGTGCTAGGTTTGCGCCTTTGTGGGACTGTGCGTGCCGTGTTTGGCACACCAGTGCTAGAACCCAAACTCCTGAACTTCTGCTTACACGGCAAGTGTGAATCACCTCAACACCCAACCTGACACCCACTTTTAGATGGGGATCTCACAGATCTCAGACTGGTCTCAAACTCTTTATGTAGCTAAGGATGACTGAATTCTGGGCCTTCTCCTTCATTCCCAAGTGCTGAGACTGCAGACCTGCACCACACAACTGATTTGGAGTTTTGTTTGCTTGTTTGTTTCTCTGGACAGGGTTTCTCTGTGCAGCCCTGGCTGTCCTGGAACTCACTCTGCAGACATGGCTGGCCTCGAACTTAAAGAGACCCACCTGCCTCTGCCTCCTGAGTCCTGAGATTAAAGGTGTGTACCACCACCACCAGTCTGACTTAGAACATGTTAATTAACATTTAAATACTAAATTATAAAACACAGAACTTTTTAAAGTATAAACTGGGTGCAGCAGCATGGATGTGTAATCCCAGCTACTTAAGAAGCTAAGGCATGAGAATTGCTTGAGGCTAGGCAATTCATCAAGAGCTCATTTCAGGGCTGGAGAGATGGCTCAGCGGTTAAGAGCACTGACTGCTCTTCCAGAGGTCCTGAGTTCAAATTCTAGCAACCACACGGTGGCTCACAACCATCTGTAATAAGACCTGATGCCCTCTTTTGGTGTGTCTGAAGACAGTGACAGTGTACTCATATATAATAAATATTAAAAAAAAAATTTTAAAAGAGCTCATTTCAAAACTAAATGACTAAATAAAATGTAAAGTAAATATCAAATACAATGTCTCCCAACAGCAGTGAGTAACCTTGGAAATGGCCTTGTGTTATCTGTAAAAGTTACTGTGAAAACCTCACTGCTGAATTCAGCTTTTGTCAAGACAGGAAACAATGCATGAGACTCTGCTCTCTCCCCGGATGTATTTATTTGTCTCCAATAACAGATATTTCGTCTGTGTTACTGTATGGTAAGAGCCAAAACCTTCCCAATTTTACTTCATGTAGCTCTGACTGGTCTCCTACCTCAACATCCAGAATTTAGACTTTGCCGCCATGCTGATGACATCCATCTTTTAAACTTAGCCCTTTTATTAAGAAAACGGCAATGTGTACTTTTAAAGTCAGGCAAGCAAGAAAAGGGGCATCGAGTGCTAAGACCTTACATGGGGCAAACATTTAAAGTCATTGTGTAAATGTTAGGTAGTTGAAGCTATACAATCACACCCTAGGGGCACTGTTACAACTCCCATGTATTAGAAAGATGGATACAAACGAACCACAGGTAAACTGATCAAGTCATTATTACCACTGAAACATACTTTCTTGCAAGTCTCTAATAAGAGTTTGTTTCAACACAACTGACCAGTGTAACAGATCCATCTGGCCATCTCTGTAAATACAGTCAGTGAACACCTGCACCCTGGACAAACATCCTCAGAGGCCTGCCCACACAAACTGTAGCTTCCTTACACAATAACAGGATCCTGGTTGTTGCTGATTTATTCTCCTCGCCATGGAAACTGTGTCGGTGCACATTTCTGAGTCTCAGGAGGCTTTAGATGTTACAACTAAAAAGAATCAAGAGATGGACAATTCTCACGGTAGTCTCGGCACACATTACATACAGTGCTGGAGCCTTGGCAAGCTCACTGCTAGTAAAGTCAAGTAGAAAGCATGGTCTCGGGAAAAGTATCCTATTAAACATGAGTAACACGCAATCAATCAAAGACAAGGGATGTCAACCAGGAGCTTTTTCCTGAGGCTTAGGAAGGATAGAGGGAACACGGAGACAAAAGGAGAAGACAATGATACTATGTTGTCTTGCACAGGCCGCCAATCCAGAGTGTTGGTCCACATTTCTGCCTAGAAGCATTTCTTCCTAACCACTGGGGTGCCGGGAAGGCAAGAACAGTCTGAGATAGGTATCCTAGCAAGTGTTTCTCTGAGTGAAAACAGCAGCAGCTGGGACTGATATTGTGGTTCTCATCCTCCTATGTACCCAGACGCTCCTGCCGTTCTCAATTATGAGATTTACCAGGGTTCTGAACTTGCTTCAACCTTACCAGTTCGTCTGCCTGGTGGCATGGTCCACTGCCCCACAGAAGAGGGCTGAGCTTCTCTCCCCAGAATTGGAAAGACTGCAATGTGTGCCGGCCAAGCCCAGGCACAATTCAACTCTAGTTAAGCTGGACCAAATGGAAAAAAAAAAAAAAACCTCTTCAACCCAGAGAAGAAACCAGTACGGATCTGTCACTTTTTTAATGTCATAGTTCTGGTTGTGGAAATAATTGGAGTCTAATTTTAACCAGCACCTACTACTATTTCAGCACATTCCTCTGGTTAAAGGAAATGATGACTTTCTAGCCACAGGCGACAGTGACACAGACATGAACTTGAACATTTTAGCTTCCAGTTTCAGCCACTGCAAGTGTCTTTAAGTTCATTTAGATGTTGTTTTTAACTACTGTATCATGGGGGGGAAAATGTCTGGTCTTTATGGAATTCCTGTGGCAATAGGATTGTTCTATTAAAACTCATAGTAAGGGCCAATGAGATGGCTCAGCAGATAAAGGCACTTAGTATATCAAACCAGGCAAGTAGAGTTCAATCCTGGGAATTCATAATAGTGGAAGGCGAGAAGAATCTCCACAGGTTGTCCCTGTGCCCACCACAGGCATGTCATGGAATGGATGGATGCACACACATACGCACACAAACGCTTAAAATGCAAAAACAATCATAGCAGCGTCATACATGCAGTATAGCTAACAGACATGATAACCTAATGCGTACAAACAGTACAGCTAACAGGCACACCAAAAACTTTGCTTTGTGAATGAAAGGAACTTTCTAAAGAAGAAAAGGTTTCTTCTTGCCTCCAGTGACTCAGTACCCACCAAGATATTCCTTTAAAAATCATAAAATAAAAACTCCAGCGCAGGATTTTAAAAAGGCTAGAAAAGCTAAGACTTTATCTTAATGATTCACCAGTGACCTTGGTTTCGCTGACGTTCTGTGGCTCTGTATGAGCAGAACGGCATAGGAAGGAGCAGCGGTGGGAACCACAGTGCCACCACCAACCACCACTTGCCAAAATGCCAGAGACTATCTTAGGGGCTTGAAGCATCTCTCTGAGTCCTTGCTATGGCCCTCTGCGTCAGGTGACCCTCCTTATTTCTTATGGTTCCGTTCTGCTTTGAGAGAGAGCCAGGCAGGAGATAGACTACAGATCCCTCTCCCTCAGCCAAGGACAAGGCCTGCAGGTCACCCAGCACTGTGAATGTCTGACGTCTCAAGACACATATTTTATAATGCTTAAAGTTGGGTTAAATCTACCTTCTGAAACAGTTATTTCATTATGGTGAAAACTTTAAAACTCTTTCTCTTATTACCCCACACTTCCAGAGTCACTCCACACTTCAACTTGGAGCCAAGCAAGCAAACTTTCCCAACCAGGTCAGGCTGATGAGCATCCTAGAGAAGAAACGAGCCCAAAAGACTGACTTCATTACCCTGTGGCTAACTACAGGGAGATGCACCCTGGTAATTAGGGGGATGCATATGCAGCTCTAGGGAAAGGGGAAAGAGATTCACACAAATGCAATTAGGCTATACAACCAAAGTAAATGTTTAGTTAGCTGGGGACAAAAACAAAACCTTCCTTTTCTTAATTTTAGATAGATTGGCAGGGATTCTTAAGTGTACAAGTTGACCTTTGTAGCTCATTTTATAACTTAGTATTCATTTAGGTATCTGAGTCTTGAATTCAACCTCTCATTAGCTACTTAAACAGCCATGTGGAAAGTGGGTAGGGCTGTTGACTCATGGTCTAGAACAAGGCTCCACTGTGCTCAATGAACTGAAGTTACCCAGTAGGTCTACCAGGAAGATGAAGCTGTACGATTTAAGAAATAACGTTAACAGCTGGGAAGAAGACTCAATGGGTAAGAGAGCTCACTTCAAAGACATGAGACCCCCAGTTCAAACCCCAGGTAACCATGCAAAAAGGCCATGTAAACCATGGCTACTTGTGTGTCTGTGGCTCCAGCACTGTCTAAAAGATTGCTGGGGCTTGCTGGTGGCTAGCCTCGCCCCATGTTTAGAAAGACCCTGTCTCAAGGGAATAGAGCTAAGAGTGGTAAAACAAAAACCGTACCTCATCCCTGGCTTTAACGTGCAGGAGGCCACACTCACATACAGAGGCAGAGGGTTTATACTGACAGAATGAATTTTTCCCATCAGCTTATCAAAAATAGATTGAAAAATAGGTTTTAAAAAAACTACCAACAGGTGGGGGGCATTGTGATGCCCACTTTTAATCCTAGCACTCTGAGCTTGAGGCCAGCCTGGTCTACGGAGCAAGTTCCAGGTCAGCCAGGGCTACACAGAGAAACCCCATCTCAAAAAGGCAAAACCAAAAACTACAAACATTGCTCCAATTTCTTAGAAGAAAAGATATTCCCCAGATGACCTAACGTCAAGCGTGACCTGGGTGGACGATGGTGTAAGCAAAACAGATAAAATTAAAAACAAAACAAAAAAACAAAACACCTAAATCTCTAAGTGTCCGTAGTGCAGCATACAGGAAGTCTGTAGGCACAGGAACAGTTGTCCAGTCTGGCAAGTAAGTGTCCCCTGGGAAGCTTTAAAAGCTAAATGCTCAAGTCAGTGGTGCCAGAATCTCCAGGAAGGAGCTCAGGAGACACTGGTTTTTGAAGCCAAGCATAAGTTGCATGAAACCGGAAGGAAGAAGTACTAAAGCGTTCCCTACTTGCTTGTTTGCTGTTCAAAGTGCCTTCTCAGGGAAAGGCAAGAACAACGTAACCACGTGAAAGACACAGAATGATCATGAAAGGAGAGGGGGATAAAACTTGATTATGTCAGAAGCAGTTTAGAAAGCCACCAGACCAGAGAGCTCCAAAAGCATAATCAACTCTGGGATCTGAGCTTCATTAGAAAACCGGGCAAGTAGGAGATAAATGCAGACGGTACTGGAGATAATCTCCTCACAGTCCACACAGAGCTGGGCTACTTGCATGGACATCCCATTTTCCTCAGAGAATAGAAACTCATCTAGTAGTAAGTTTTAACACAGAAGCAGGCTGGCCGTGGACATGGACACACATACGCTTAAAACCAGCAAAGTAATCTGGCAGTTGGGTATATGTATACACGTAGCTTGCAAAATCCAACGAACGTGCAGAGCGAGACTTTGAAACGATGCCCAACACAAAGCCCAAACTTTTTTTTTCTGTTGCACTCAAAATGACTCATAAGGCAGAGAACACCAGACTTCTATTCCTAGGCCTTTGAGAGTCTCGATGGAAAAATGAACACTGCACGCAAGGCTGGTAATACATTTTTTACTGCGTGCATCTGGTTTTCATGTATGCTATATTCCTGAAAACGCCTACTGTCAAAATTTTAAGTTATGGCGTGGCCCATAATAAGTGGTCATTATCTCTAAAGTTAGTCTTCATCTAAAAATCACCTACACGGTCTTGAATGCAACCCCTTTCTCTGCTAATCCAGACAATAGAAAAGTAACGGAAACACTATCTGGTGTCACAGAGCTCACAGGTCTGACAGGCCAAAGGAGTCTCTGTTTGATGCATCTTAAGGATTCATAGCTGGCAGAAGTCCGCTCTGACACTAACTCAACCTGGGATCAGGCACAGTTCCCTTCTTTCTCATGACAGTCAGAGGTGCACAGAAATCTGTCTGTACCACAGGTACTTACATTACCACATCCCATATTTATATGGCCACATAGGCTACATGCTTAGCCCCGTATCAACACAGCAGAAAGTAGACTCCAGGCAACATAATTTGCAGAAGGAAAATGAAGATACGAAAAGAATCCAATCTTAGACATCCATGAGTCTATCCACCTGGTGTGTACATATTTTAAAAGCCAATGGGTTTATGCTTTCCTTTCCAAATAATTACTGTTGACAACAGGTAAAACATTTCTAAATATTAGCTAGGCATGATGCCTCCTACCTGAAATCCCAGCACCTGCAGGGCTGAGGCAGGAGGATCACAAATGCAACCCAGCTTGGGCTATATAGTGAGACCCTGTCTCAAAACACCAAAACATCCACGGAAGTGGAGACGTGCTCCTTAAGCATTCTGAGGATTGGAGGGTAGCACTGGAGACGGGAAGCTACTGCTAAAGGACAACACTGTGAACAAAAATGCTTCCTGAAAACGGGGTAGAAAGGTGCAGACCTTCCTAAATTAGCATGTATTATAATGCTATCTATGTATAATCTTATTCCACTGATGTCCTCAGGAGAATGTAAACTTTATTTTTTAATATCCTCCTTCAGAATATAGAGCGCTGACTGTGAGGGGGTTGCTTTACGTGGTGGTTTTTAACAGTCTTACTCTGTAGCTCTGGCTATCCTGGAACTCAGTATGTAGAACAGGAGGCTGTCCTTGAACTCACAGAGAAATGCTTCCCATGGCTCAGGGTTTTGAACACTTAGACTCAGCTGGCAGTGCTGATTGGAGAGGTTTAGGTGGTGCAGCTTTGCTGGAGAAAGTGTGACACTTAGGGAGGACTCTGAAATTAAAATCCCAGCCAGCACTCAGGAGGCAAAGGCAAGTGGAACTCTCAGGTCAAGACCACCCGGTCTACAGCATGATTTCCAGGTCAACCAGGGCTACACAGAGAAACCATGTTAGGAAGGAAGGAAGGAAGGAAGGAAGGAAGGGAGGGAGGGAGGGAGGGAGGGAGGGAGGAAGAAAGGGAGGGAGGGAGGGAGGGAGGGAGGGAGGGAGGGAGGGAGGGAGGGAGGGAGGGAGGGAGGGAGGGAAGGAGGGAAGGCGGGCTTCACCACGTGGTGGTACACACTTTTAAACCCAGCACTTGGGAGGCAGAGGTAAGCTGATCTCTATGGGTTCAAGGTCAGCCTGTTCTACATAGGGAGAGCCAGAGCTACAGAGTAAGATTGTCTCTACAAAGCAAGTAAGTGTATAAATAAATAAATAACCTCACCTACTTCTATATCACACTCTTGGTTCACGATGTGAGCTCTCAGCTCCTGGTTCTTGTGGCCAGGCTACCATTTGTGCCCGCATCTCTGCTCAGCAACTAGCACTCTTACCCTCTGGAGTCGTAAATCACAATAAACTCTCTCTCCCTTCACTTGCCTTTGGCCACAGTGTTTTACTGCAGCAACAGAAAAGTAACTAAGACGTCTACATTCAGGAATGGGCAGTTGTTTTTAACGTGTTACTTTGAAAGCCGCCAGAGTCACAAACTTTGGTTTTTATGTTCACTAGTTCTTACAAACATTTTTAGTAAACCGCATCTTTGACAATATAATGCCCTGTTCATGAATGCAAGGCAGGTGGTAACTTTCCTGTAATTTAGCCTTCAGTCCTGATATAACAGACCTTGGCGGTCAACCAACACTCACAACAGATGACTGTCAAGTACACAACTGGTTTCCACTCTACTACAAACAAAGGCCTGACTCTTGAATGTTTTATAATCTTTCTTTCTAGCAAAATTCTGAGCAATGCAACTGAGGTCCCCAGGTCTCCTGAAGGCCCCAAGGGAGCCCAGAAAAATAGTACTAGTTGGCTTTTGTTATATACACTGTGGTTCTTTGTGAGTTTTAGTTTTAGAAACAAGAATTCTCTATTTAAAAAAAGTTCACCGATATTTGTGAATTATCAGTAGTGTTTAGATAAATTTAAGCCAAGCCTTGAGCGTCTGGATGCTTGCTTTAGCAAGCCGTGCTGACTCATTAAAAGTGGCATGTGTTGTGTGGGGCAACATTAAATTTAGCAGCTGCTGGGCTTATGTGTATATAGTTTGTGTGGTGTGTGTGTGTGGTGTGTGTGTGTGTGTGTGTGTGTGTGTGTGTGGTGTGTGCACGCGTGCACACCACACACACACACACACACACACACAATGTCTTACCTCACTTGACCACCTTAACTGGAACCATAGCAGACCATAATTATAAAGAATCTACCGTATTTTTATACCATTATTGTTCAACCTACACTCAATGTCCATCTTCTATTTTCTTCCGTTCTTTTAATTTGCCAGTGTGAAGTTATGCACAAACCTCAATGACTTAGACTGGCCAGGACCCAAGAGGCTCCAAATAGTCTCAAACCTAAACAGTTGTCATCAGCCATTTTTTGCTTAGCTGGCTTAGATCTTGTCTAGAGGGCTGCTGATCCTGAGACACGCATTTTCCCTACACCAACAGAGGTACAAGGAACAAAGGAGGGAGGACTAGGCTCAAGAAGACCAGAATCCAGATGTGCAGACCCATGTATGTGCACATGAGTGGAAAACCAAAGGTTGATTGATTGAGGGCTGCTGTCCTTGATTGCTCTCCACTGGAAGACTTCGCAGATTCTGTTCAGCTAGCCAGGCAGCTTGCTCCCTGGAACCTATCTCTACTTCCCAAGCACTGGACATACCTACAGGCTTCCATACCCATCTGCCATGTACATGGATTCTAGGTAACCCCAAGTTTCTTAAACAGTACACGGCAATGCCACTGTTGGTCAACCCCATGGAAAGTCAAAAGATTTGCCAATAATGAATGATGTTAGAACATACAGTGAAACTCAATTCAAAGTCAAAAAGATCACAAATGAGCTGTTTCCGGCAGCATTTGACCGTGCTGCGTCTTGCGGCTACACCTCAGCCTCCCGAAGGCACAGCAGTGCTCACTCTGCACCACACGACATGCCAAGCAGTGCCAACAACAGCTTTGCCTACAACACATAAACAAACACTTGTCCTTCTTTCCTACCACACTCACCTGTGTGTATCAAACTAGCATATATCTGGATCTAGTTGAGTTCATTTAAAAAAAATTGCTGCTGGAAGTCCATTGGAGAGGCTCACCCCTGTAATCACAGCACCAGGAGGCCAAGGATCCCAAGTGCGAGGTCAGCTTTGTGAGTTCAAAGTCAAGCCAGGACTAAATGAACAAAACTGTGTCTCAACACATCAACAACCACAAAAATTGCTAATTGAATTGCTGAATTGAGGTTCCTGTTTAAAAATGTTAAAATTTTGGGCTGGAGAGATGGCTCTGTGGTTAAGCGCACTGACTGCTCTTCCAGATGTCCTGAGTTCAAATCCCAGCAACCGCATGGTGGCTCACAACCATCTGTAACAGGATCTAATGCCCTCTTCTGGTGTGTCTGAAGACAGATACGGTGTATTCGCATACATAAAATAAACCTTTTTTAAAATTTTTAATAATTTAAAAGTTTGACTTGGAATGAGGACAGAATTTTAAACGATATATGAGGTGGCAATCTGAACACAGACAACTGTAAAATCAAAGTAGACATCTGAAAAACCGTGAAGAGGCTTCATGCTCTGCAGTACTGAATACTTGGAATATAGATACGAACATTTATGTAAAAGTAAATAAGCTCGTCCATCTCACGGGAATGCAGAAGTTTGTACAGCAGAAAACTAAAGTGAAGATATGATTTACTATCGGTAAAAGTTAATTTGTATACTTGTTTTATTGGTCAGAATCACGCAGAGAGAGTAGTGAGTGGAGCAAGCTTAAGGAGCCCTGTTCTAAACCCAACCTCCCTCGTTTTATCAATAAAGGAAAAAAAAATGGCAGTCTAAGATGTTAAGAAATACTTCTATTTTGTAAGGTTATTCCTTCAGCTCCCCCCAAAACCCAGGATTTACTAATGGGGTCTGTAACTGTTCCCCTCTGTTTCCCAGCGTAGGCTCCCTGGGGCCATTCAGACTTAATTAACTGGCACCTACATCACCACTGACAAAGCCCAACCAAATTTGTATGTGAGAAGTCACTGACTGCTCTTAATGGCATAACCTTACCTCATTTCCACTTAATAAAAACGGTCTACACTTCTAGGTAAAAGTCCTTTAGCCAACACTCACAACACATCGAGACCCACGGAGCTAATGGTCTTTCCTGCTGTCTCAATGGCTCAGGGTTAACTGGCTAAGGCTAAAGCAGAGTGAGCCCACACTGTACCTTATCACTTCCTCTGCTGGGTTCTCCAGTAAACATTAGCCAAGGAGAAACAAACTGCCTGAGGGACAGAAACCTAAAATGTGATAAGCTACACAAGTAGTCTACAGTTTAAGAAACTTAGCACAAGCCCTTTGTGTGGTGAGCTTCCAAACAGAAAAAAGATTAGCAATGTTTTCTATGGGGGTCTCTCAGAACTGGTTTACACGGACAAACTGAAATACAGAGTTACAGCAGCCATGTGTAATAGTGTAGACCGAGGAAGCTGGGTCTCTGTGATTTGAAGCAAGCCTGGTTTATATATTACATTCCAGACGATCAAGGCTACACAGAGTGAAACCCTGTCTTTTTTTTTTTTTTTCTTTTTTTCACTTTCTTTTAAAGGAAAAAGTTAGAAAAGCAACTGGGATCAGCAAAGACAAAATCAACCATTTTTGTTTTTTTAATATCATGTAAACAAAAGGAACTTTTTATTTATACCTTCCCAATAATTTTCTCAGTTCTCAGATTTACTGGCACACTAAAAATAAGATCATTAAAAGCAATTGGGAACTACAATTGCTGCAAAGAGCAAATCTTCTCTCAAAATTAAAAATCTATCCCTCATTGTTTTTTGTTTGTTTGCCACGTCCACAAAACAGGGATCATGATCAGAGTACACATAAACAAATGTAGAACGATTTTTAAGGGAAAGTCCCTGCTAATGGTCATCTTCAAGTCTGACCTAAGTAAGATCTAGAATCACTGGGAGATAGGCCCTCTAGGCATGCTTGTAGGTGATTATCTTGATTAGGTTAAGTGAGGTGAAAATATTGGTCTACTATGGGCAGCACTATTCCCTAGGCTTCGATCCTGAACCACATAAACATGAGAAAGTGAACTGAGTACAAACATCCTCAGCTTTCTACCTTCTGACTGGATGCATTGACCATCAAGTTCCTGCCTCCATTACTCACCTGGCACTGTGAGACAAATCAACCCTTCCTTACTTCCTTGAGTTGCTTAAGTAGAGAGAGAGTGTGTATGTGTCCATCCAGGTACATGTGTGTTTTCACTGCTGTGTCACTGCTATATAGGAAAAGTAACTAAGATAGTCATCTTTACTTGATACAGTACAGCAATTTTTTTATTATTCTGTTTTTGCATGTCTAAAGAGGCCACAAAGGCTTAAATTGACATGGAAAAAAAAAAGTGTTGCTGAAATATACAAAACACATTCACACAGCTGGAGACATAGCTAAGTGGTTAAGAGAACTGACTGTGGTTGCTCTTCTAGAGAACCTGGGTTCAATTCCCAGCACCTACACAGCAGCTCACAACTGTCTGTAGTTCCAATTCCAGGGCATGTGGCTACATTAAACAAACATGCAGGCAAAACACCGATGCTTTTTCGTGTGTGTACACACACACACACACACACACACACACTCCTACAAGTTTCGCAACGGCAGTGCTCTTGGCCCACAACATTGCCAAGACTCTTCTGAAACTTAATGCCCACCCTACCACCCCCTCTTCTCAGACCTACACTTGTGTCACTGTAGCTCTGCAGGAGGGACTCTGTGGTGTGCCCACCTTCTTAAACACTCTCTGTACATTATTTTTTCGTAGACCTTTCTGTTTAGAATCAACATCATCATTTGCACCACTTAAGAAATGGAAAACTATGGCTGAAAATGTAAATGACTCATGGCCCTACAGTGGCAAAGCTGGAGGGCACCAGTGACTGAAAGTGACACAGAAAACCCAGCATCAGCCAAGACACAGGCCCATAATCCCTTATCAAAATCACTTCATGCCTGATGCCTTCAACATTTGCAATTCCTCCAGAATCTGTGCCAGGAACAGACGTGGCACTATATGTCCTTTCGAACAGTGGCATCTACAGCAGTGCCTCACAGTCAAAAACTAGGAATTTCTGCAGCCAAGCAAAACATTCTTGATAATAAATCAGTTAAGAAGTTAAAACTCAGTGACACAAACTCTGAGTATTTTCTGTTCGCCAAGGCCACAGAGTTCAGATCTAGCCAGGCTCTGGAACCAAATCAATTATTTTTGACAAGGACAAGAAGGGAGAGGGAGGGGGAGAGGGGAGGGAGAAAAGGAAGAGGGGAGGGGGGAGGAAGAAGAGGGAGAGGGAGAGAGAGGTCACTTTTCAATAAGAAATACTAATATAAGGCTGAGGCATGAAAACAAAAGACAAAATTGAAACAAAAACAGAAGTGTCTTTACAAGTGTATACTGGACACCTATAAAACATGCACCTTTTGGGATGTTTATTAATAAGAAAGAGAAAGTACCTGGCCACCATTGGGAGGTCTCTATTCAATCAAGGCACCTCATGACAATGCCCGTGAATAAACAAGTAGTCTCATCAAAGCACCAATACCACTCTGCTTGGACACCACATCAGAGCCAGCCACAACAAGCACATTTCTCTCACCCACTCATGTCCGCTTTGACAGGGCTTACCCACCACTCCTTTGGGGGCAAGTGCATGCACCCAGCTTAGGAGTGTAGATCTAATCACTGTTCTCAGTGTCTCCTAAAACTGGACCTAAACCTAAAAATCCTCTGTGGGACTAGGAAACACTATTAAGCATTGGGGGTGGGGGCTGGTGTGTGTGTGTGTGTGTGTGTGTGTGTGTGTGTGTGTGTGTGTGTGTGTGTCTGTGTCTGTGTCTGTGTCTGTGTGTCTGTGTGTGTGTGTGTGTGTGTGTGTGTGTCTCTGTGTGTGTCTCTGTGTGTGTGTCTGTGCTTCAAAAGCTTCCCAAAAAGTTTCTGCAAAGCAGCCAGCTTTGAAAAACATGGTTCAAATGCATGGTAAGTAAGGTGGGCTCTCCCGCTCGCAGAAAGACAAGGCTGTGAGCAAAGAACACCATTGTCGGAGCACCATCCTAATTCAAAACCCCGAACTGACTCAATGACAGCCTTCCTGGAGCCCTCTGTGAGAAATGGTTCCTATTTATAAAGCTCCGGGAGGGTAAAGACACCCAGTTAAAAGTTTCTAAATGTAACCACACGGAAACAAATGTTGGCTCCCTCTCAACCAGGCTCCTCCCAGCCTGGTCTGTGACTGACTGGGAATTCATTCTTTGGCTTATTTTGGGTCTTTGCTTTGAAGGCACCCTGTAGTCAAGAACTAGGTACAGGAAACAAAAGAGCTTTCTGGTAAATAATTTGGCTTCCTTTGTCAAGAAGAATAAATATATCTTACTTGTTCAATCTAAATGGCCTTTCCTCAGGGAATCCAAACCAGGGGCTTAGTATCCAAACCAGCCTCAGTATGTTTGGTTTAAAAGTTAAAAAACTGATTTGTGACTTCTTGGTCCCAAATGGCCAAGGGAGTTCTGCTAATACAGAGCTCAAATGTAAGGTCCTATTCAGATAAAACCAAGAAAACAACAGTCCATGTGTAAGAGTTTACTGCCTTTCTTTGTGTTTGTGGCACAACTTTGAAAATGAAGTCTTCTCAGCAACTTGAAATTGCATTCCTCAATGCTTTAGACATGAAGGGAAGGTCTCTTATGTGAAGCCAAACATTCTCTAACACTTCTACAGAACAGGGCTTGGTCACACCATGAGAAACACAGAGCAAGACAGATAGTGGCTAGTGAGAGGCCAGGCCTTCGTCTTGAAAGAAATAGCACATATACCATCTGGGCTAAAGGATCTTACTCATTCACAGAGACTGAATAGGAGTCAACAGAACCACAACCCAGATGGCTCCAATCCTAAATCCATGCCCCCAACACCACAATATTCTGCTTCAAATACCATCTGTCTCTAAAGACAGCCACCATGGTCCTTTCTTAGAAGAAGCGGAAAGATGTCCTTAAATCAGAGCTATTATAATTGGTCTGAACTTTTTAAGATTTGTTTTATTTTGTGTGTATGAGTGTTTTACCTGCATATGTTTATGCGCACTACATGTGTGCCGGTGCCCTCTGAGGTCAAGAAGATGGCCTTAGACCCCCTGGAACTAGAGTATGGGTGGTTGTGAACCACACAGAGGTGCTGGGAACTGAACCTAGGTCCTCTGCCAGAGCACTATACACTCTTAACCCCTGAGCCATCATTCCATCCCAAGGGCAGAGAAATGAGGGCACGGCAACAATGTGGTCATTTTCAAACAGTTTGTGTAAGACTAAATTGCCATCCCTAGTGAGCTTGTTTCCAAAGCCATGCTATTAGTTCAAATGCAATGACAGGTAAAGGACATACAAAACGAAGGGATAGCCCATCAAAGCTCTACCATTTCTCTCTGATGGAATAACACTTATTGAGACTCTCAGGGACCAAACAAAAATCCCTGTTTAGAAAGGGAGACAGAGAAGAAATGAAAGAAGGGGAAGGGGGGGGAGAGAGAGAGAGAGAGAGAGAGAGAGAGAGAGAGAGGAAGAAGAGGAGGAGGAGGAGGAGCAGAAAGAAAGGAAGAAAGAAAGAAAGAAAGGAAGAAAGGAAGAAAGGAAGAAAGAAAGGAAGAAAGAGAGAGAAAAGAAAAGAAAAATTACAATATTTATGCCTGGCTCTTACTTACATGATCAGATTAAGCATAGAACTTAGGCTGATGGCCTCTCAGACTGAGCCCGACACTTGAGTCTGAGCATTTCCACCACTTTTACCAAATAGTAGAAACCTTGTAACAAGGAGGTGAAGCTATAAGAACCCATAGAAAATGCAGGAAGCACAGTGTACAACAAGGAAATGACAGGACCTGGGACCTACATTTAGGAAGAAGTCCCTCCCTATCATTCTAGGGAATTTTCAAGGATTTTTCTTTCTACAGTTTCAGTTACCCACTGCCAATCATGATTTGAAAATCCCACAGATAATCCATATGCTTTAAATCCCGGACAGCATATTAAAATTTCATATGGTCTCACTTTCTCCTTTCCAGGACAGAAGCCATCTGTTTGCCTGGAGTCTTCCCACTCTACATTATGCTGCCTGACCCCCACCAATGGCATTTAGCACTATCCTGCCTATTAGATCCACCAAGTGCACCAATGCAGTCTCTGGGTTCAGGCATTTTACTCAACAAGAGTTCCCAAGTAACAATGCCGTGATTTTATTTCAGTACACTATTGTTGTTATGCTAATCTCTCACTGTACCTAATATATGTCAAACCTCTCATGGGTCTGTATATGTGCATGCATAGAGAAGAGCATAGGGCACAGAAGAAGTCAGACTGATGAAGCAAGAAGAGAGAAGAGTGGTTAGGGTGGAGAGTTAAAGCAAGATGCTAACAGTAGTGTGTCTGCCACTCCTAGGGCCTACGGTACTCTAAGGTAATAAATACGGACACATCTGGATAGTGCACACTATGACAAGTACTAGGAAACGTATACGTGTTCTATAAACATGAGACTGGTGAGCAGCATGGGAGAAGGCAGGCTACCAATAGGAAGGCAAAACCAAGCCGATGTCCCACTGTAATCTAGCTCTGGGAGAAAACAGGAAACTCAGCTTGAGCAAGAAGGTTAATTTCATCTGCTTTCATTTTATCGCATGATCTTCGAAGCTGTAATTTGTGGAAAGAGTTTATAAACATTGCTTCTGTTATACCCAACCATAACAGTGTGCATCATTATGAGTTTACTTGTACTGTAAATTAAGTACCAATTCTGAGAAAAATGAAGCAGGACCCCATTAGTATTCCCCCACAGAATCACTTCTCAAGGCAGCTCCCACCTGGCCATTATCTAGGTGCTAATCTGTAGGGGAAGTCTCTAATCTATATTCTAGCTGAATACTGCCAGTAAGAATTTAACTAAGAGTTAAATTTTCTGCTAGGCAGTGGTGGTGCATGCTTTTAATCCCAGCACTTTGGAGGCAGCAGCAGGCAGATCTCTGAGTTTGAGGCCAGCCTGGTGTACAGAGAGAGTTCCAGGACATCCAGAGCTATGCAGGGAAACTATGTCTTCAAAACAAAACAAAACAAAGCAGAAACAAACAAACAAACAAAAAGACCCTAAGCAAATCTCACTTCCACTAATTTGACACATCGGTTTAAATAAGGTATTATCTGGGCTGTTACTTAGCAGTACAGCCTGGCATCCATATAGCCCAGGAGTCAAGTATCACTACCCAAAAAAAAAAAAAAAACAGCCTGTAGTAACTCAGTATCTGTTTCTTAAAAAATGTAAACTGGTGAACATGAAATAAAACTAAGACCAGTTTAGTCTTATCTTCCAGTTGTCATATCTCAAGCATTTCCGGCCACAAGAATGGAATGAACAGTGTGGCTCCAGACCCATTCCTTCCCGCTATTACTGAAGACAGGGATCTATCTCATTCTGTATTGGGCAAACCTGCTTCTTAAGCAAACCTGGGAGGTAATAAAACATCCTTCAGAGTCTCTCCTTGAAGGTATCACCATGAAGCTGAAGCCACTGCTACTGAATGCTTTCTCATTCGGAGGCCGAATCAATTCCTAGGATGGTAGCTTGGTCTGGCAATTGAAGGATCATGTAACGGCCTTGGAGGAATCTTGGTCCTCCCTCTCCTCACTACCAAGCGACTAGACTTTGCTCTGCTTCAGTTTCCACGCTGATACAACACAGTGATATTTACAGCCCGGCCAGGCCTTGTGGCTCATGCTGGTAAACAGCAGAACTTGGGAAGTTGAGGCAGAATATAAGGCCAGCATGGGCTATGTAGCAAGAACCAGTCTCGAAACATTTGTAACGGTACCCACAAAACCAGACTATTATAACCACTAACTGAGCTAACCCGGGTATAACTATGTGGGATGACTGGTCCATATTAACCATTGAATAAACAAACCAGCTACGTTGTATCTGCAAGCTGATCAGGATGCTCGGAAAAGCAAGAAGTGAGTCTGCTCACCAAATCCCACCCACAAGCTTGTGTTCTGCATGAGCTGTAAAAGCCAAGCAAATTCACCTACACATGGACATCCTCGCAAAAGAACATTCCCAGAGTGGGTTTTGTTGTTGTTGTTGTTGTTGTTGTTGTTGTTGTTGTTGTTGTTTTGAGGTTTTTGTTTGTTTGGGTTTTTGTTTTTGTTTTGGTATATGCGTACACTGTCTCGGTCTTCAGACACACCAGAAGAGGGCACTGGATCCCATTACAGATGGTCGTGAGCCACCAGGTGGTTGCTGGGATTTGAACTCAGGACCTCTAAGTCAGTGCTCTTAACCACTGAGCCATCTCTCCAGCTCCCATCACACGGTGGTTCTTTAAACAGCAGCCCCTACCAAACAGGGTGCACAGCCATAGAACATGTGCACGAAGATTGCAGGGCCTTGAGGAGGAGAAGGCAGCGGTATCCAAAAAAACCCAAGCCGTTCGCCTTCATTTCTAAAGACCCAAGGAAGAGGCAAGAGAATTGCTACCAAACAGGATGAAGAAAATTCCTAGTGTGCACACAGATGGTACTTATTAAGTCTAGGGATCTGGTTACATCTATTTTGAGATTTCTGCCTCACTTTAGTTTGCCAGAAGAATGGCAGCTCGTCAAGAATGACTAATAAACAGGTTCAGCACGTAGAGGAACATGCTCGCACTTCCAAAAGGCAGCAAGGTGAGAGCGTTCCTGGGGAACAGACAAGGTTGATGATGCTGACTCTTACAGAGTTTGTTTTGGTTTGCTTTTAGGTCAGAAGGAGAGAGTTCTTGCTAGAATTGTGCTTGGGCTCTGGGCTCTGGGCCCTGAGTTAAGGTATGGCAACATGAGTCCAGGGGTGAAGCCAAGAACACTGGTGGTTGCCTTACGGTGGAAACTCTGTTGCTCTGGCCCCTCTGGCCTGAAATGAGACTTCTGTGTCTGAAAGACACAGGAGAAAGAAAGAAAGAAAGGAAGGAAGGAAGGAAGGAAGGAAGGAAGGAAGGAAGGAAGGAAGGAAGAAAGAGGAAAAAAGAAAGGAAGGAAGGAAGAAAGAAAGAATGAACACCCACCACATGGCCAAAACTTCAGCACACAGGGTGAAGAGAGAGTTCCTAATGTAGTGTTCAACCTCACCAGAGTGAGAATACAAATCGCCAGAACCCACATTAAAAAAAAAAAAAAAAAAAAAGCCAGGTGTGGTGGCACACATTTATAATTCAGATGCCAAGAAGGCAGAGAGAGAGAGGGGCTCCCTGGCCAGCTGTAACCAACCCAGTCTGCTTGAGGAGTTCCAAGCCAACAGAGACTCTATATCAAACAAAAGGCAGGTGATGTCAGAATGACTGAGGTTGTCCTCTTGTTTCAAGCACAGACATATACCCACACCAATACACATATACACCAAAGTATCAGGGAAAGGGGGAGTGGGACGGGGGAACACCTCCACAATACAATCTGTGGAGCCTGACAAAGACAAAGCAGCTGGGAATATCAACCAAACCCCCGCTGGTGGATACTATCGCTGGAGAAATCCTTGGGAGGATTCCGGAAGCTACCCTCTGTCATGGAATGAAGCTCAAAAAACAAAGGAAACTTATTCTGCAAAGGACAGAGGGACATATTCTGCAGGAGAATACTTTAGAGACAGGAAGAAGTTTGGACTGCTATATTAAGGGGCTATCTATACAAATGTCTTCTCCTTTACCCACAACAGGGAGAGAAACCCAAGCTGTTTTAGGAGAGAGGAGCATCACACATCAACAGCATAGCCTTTGGCCATGTTCAGGGCACAGCTTCAGCTCAAGCCCAGGCAAGCCAGGCTCTCCTTCCCATTCCTCAGATCCTAAGTGGCCCAGAGTATATGCATTCATCAATTAGGACATTGACATGCTGCCCCAAAGCAATGAATGAGGGCATGAAGAAGAGAACTTCACACATTTGCCTTAAAGACACAAAGAGCTCAAGGATGAAGCTATGAAGTTAGCAGAGATATTCTCTTCTAGGTAAGACTGGTATGCTGCACTGTAGTGAGTCACCTCGCAGCAAGGCCAGGAAGACCCTGCAGGAAGGCCTGGGCCTGGACAGAAGAAAGATCTCTAACAAGGCTACTGAGTGGTGCCTGGTCATGGGGTCATTGGGTCATTGGGTCATGGGGTGCCTGGTCTGAAGTGCTCTGGGCTCACTAGCCACCCATACATTCCTTTGAGTATGCCAACACTAGTTGCCATGTGAGCCTATCACAAAATGAAGTTAGAAAGACTGCGGCCACATCATTAGTTAGGGAAAAAGGGAGATCACACCTTGAGTTTCCCAAGTCCCTTGCAATGCTTTTTTTTTTTTTTTACTTCAACCTGAAATTACTTCTTTTAAAAAAAAAAAAGATTTATTTATTTATTCATTAAATATGAGGACATGGGCTGGAGGGACGGCTCAGTGGTTAGAGCGCCGACCGCTCTTCCAGAGGTCCTGAGTTCAAATCCCAGCAACCACATGGTGGCTCACAACCATCTGTGATGGACTCCGATGCCCTCTTCTGGTGTGTCTGAAGACAGCAGCAGTGTACCCACATACATATAAATAAATAAATAAATAAATAAATCTTTAAATATGAGGACACTGTAGTTGTCTTCAGACACACCAGAAGAGGGCATTGGATCCCATCACAGATGGTTGTGAGTCACCATGTGGTTTCTGGGATTCAAACTCAGGACCTCTGGAAGAGCAGTCAGTGCTCTTAACACTGAGCCATCTCTCCAGCCCCATGAAATTACTTCTTAACAGTAACAACCACTCTGACTCAGCTGGCTTTCTTGTAATCCAGCCCATCACAGAGCTATCCCCAAACGCACCAGTGCCTCTGACAGGTTTAGTGTCACTATCACATCGGAACGTTCCCGAAACAGGAAGGAAGTTCTATGGACCCCTTCTCCCTGCTCTGGATTCAAGGCCACTGGTGACTTGTCACCAGGGAACTAATAAGTATTTGACATCATTCTCCCGTAGAGAAAAGCAGGCTTCCCGCGTACCATTCGGAAGCCCTTCTCTTCTCCCTTCATGCCAACTGCCTAGCTTGAGCAGAGGGAGGGCGGGGCAATATAGAATCATTCCTGGAGCCGGCATGCAACAACGTCTTAAAGAAACAGAGGCAAAACCAACTGAAACAGAGCCCTGAAGTGGGATTCATATCTGAAAGCTGTGTGTAATATGCTGAATGGGAGCCGAGTGCAGTTGCCTCTAATTGCAGCACACGAGAGGCAGAGGCAAGAGGAGCAGGAGGGTAGCCTGGGATGCTCAAATATAAAAGAAGATGAAACAGGGGGCTAGCATGTTGGCTCAGGAGGTAAAGGTGTTTGCCACACAACCTGATGCTCAGGACAACTCAAGAGTTGCATCCTTGGAACTCACAAGATAGAAGGGACAGAACCAACTCTATTAAGTTGTTCTCTACTACATGTACACCAGCACACATACACAACACACATGTACCATGCTTCCAGACATACAGACCTCTATAGGTTCCTCCCCATATCCATGCCTTTTTAATTCTTTGCCTAAGAAGTCTCAGAGTAAATATCTCAGCAGAATATTCTCGAATCTACTTTCACCTCCCTTAGTTCCTCTGAATCTATTGTCCACAACACACACACACACACACACACACACACACACACACACACACACACATACACACGCACGCACACATACACACGCACGCACGCAGTCACTGTTCTTGTGGATTCCCCAACACAGTGCACCACTTCACACCTCAATGCCTTGTCTGAAAAAACATTCTACCCATAGGGAAAAGCTTCTCAAATGACTCCAACTCCACTCTGCAAAGTCCCTCTGACTTCTTTGGGAGGATGCAGTCATTCGTTCTGAGCTAGTCTTTGTCCATCTTCTAAAGCATAACAAATGGCACCTATCGCAAGTCATGTCTGAGCATCTGCAAAGCTGTACACGAGAGGACAACAGGCCCGGTGGCTCTTGTTCATCTGGACACTCCACCCTAATAGAGGAAACTAAATGCATCGCACTCACAGCACCGAACCCAGACTTTCCTGACCTCCTGTGTCAAGGGCATCAACAGCAATGGCGTGCACACAGCAGCTCATCTCTCTTTAAACCAAGCATTTCCAGAGAGGCTCTGAGTGAAACACAGTCAACCTCACCGAACTAGAGGATTTAGTAACTGAACTGCCTCCCTACAGACTTACCTGTTTCTACTTCATTTTATACTCAATCAATATATACACTAAGACAAGGGCAGTAAAGTGGAAATTATAAAAATTCATCAAGGGATAATGTCACGAGAAGCCATCTTGAGAGTGCATTAGGCTGACTGGTGGTGGCACACTCCTTTAGTCCCAGCACTTGAAAGACAGAAGGAGGTGGATCTCTGTGAGTTTGAGGCCAGCCTGATCTACACAGTGAGCTCCAGGACAGCCAGAACTACTACCAAAAAAGGAAAGTGTTTTGTGTTGCTTTTCCCCCAAAACAGGCTCAGAGAGATGAACAAAGACATCAAGGGGGAAACACTTTCAGACGGTTATACAGACTTGAAAAATATCATATACTAGAGAGTGGGAAACAAATGAGAAATATTTGCACTGAATTTTTAGAAAATAAATATTAACAAGACATATATATTTTAAGCCTGTCTAAAGAGCTCAGAAGAGTAAATGACCCACCTTATCTTACTCAGCAGCCCCCTACCCTACTCAGCAGGATAGTAATGAAGAAAATGCACATTTGAGGAATGATCAATGTACAAGGCAAATGTCTGCCCTAGGTTTAGAACATCTTTATATTCAAGGAGGGGCCAGGAAAAATTCTAAGACTTTAATTATTAGCAGATATAACCCACACTCTGACTAAAGACTATGAGTCTCCCTAGAATCCCTATCAAAACTCTGAGGGAGGGAGCTGACTGGTGTTCTTGTTTGAGCCACATGAAAAGCAAAGCTTCCCAGCATCCGCTCTGAGCCAAGTAAGGACGTTCAAGGTCATTAGTGAAGTCTTACCATCCTCAACTGAGCAGCAGACAGAAAACACAAGATGCACCCTATTAAAGTCATACTGCACTCAGGGTGGGTTTGGTTTTCAGAAGTAGCCATTTCCAAGGTCTTAGTTCTAACCACAGTTCTGTCTAATAGGATGTGTAGCCTTCAATAACTCACTGACCGTGCGTGGCTCTTCAATGAGACAGGCCTATCTCCCAGGACTGCTGTAAGGGTTGGCTTAATTCATGTCTGACATATGGAAAGTACTCAATTTGAGAACTGTTATTTAAGACGGGCAAGGGAAAAAAAAAAAAACAGAAAAACAAAAAAACCTGTACTTTCATTAGTATCACAGAGGCAAGGAAAATTTGCAGAGAGATCAATGCTGCTCTGTTTTCCAAGGCAACCCCTCCACCCCCCACCACCCCACCACACACACACACACACACACACAACAATCCTTGAGGTTACAGGATAGAGAAGTTTGCCAACCTCTGAGCAGAAATCTGATGTGCAAGTGGCAACACAAGGTCACCAAGATCATGTGTTATATCAGGAAAAGAGCAAAGATCTCCCAACACCCAACACAGCACTCTTTAGGGGATCATGAATCTGCTGGACTACAAACATCCAATTGTTAACGAGAACCCCCCCCCCCAAATTTCAAAAGAAACATTCTTTATAAATCCAGCACAAAGGCTCTATTATGAAGAGAGAGAAAACAAGCACGGAATTGGAGGAAGCTAGATACTCTATTTCTCTGTTTATGCCGTGGCAGAAACAAGAGATTCTGGTTCAGACAAGCCTCTGACACCCCAAGCAGTGTAACCTTGAGCAACTCAATTAGCCTTTGGACTTCTTTTTATTAGACAAACGGGTTGTTATTGCTTCTAATAATGCATAGAGTGTGGTCAAATAATAATAACGTATATGTAAGACAGGTTTTTTCTTCCTTAAGTATGTTTCATCCAGGTATGTGGTATGAATAGCAAATCCATGAAATACAATCACAGATCTAGTCCCTAATGTGCTACATACCACAGTCATCTCAGGAGCTCTGCAAAACTCTACTGATGAAATCATCACTGACAAATGAAGTCTGCCAGTAACAGCCAGGCTGAGGGCTTTTTATTTCTTTAATCCCTCTTTAACTCCAGTGTGCACTGACGTTCAGAAGACACTGATCTCTGCTGGTCGGTCCCCGCAGAGTGATAATGCCTTACCTTTTCGTGGCACCTAATGCAAATTATGGCTTTTGCAAGAGCATCTCGCCTTGCTCAGAGACACTAACTAACCCCAAATGCCAACATAAACTTGAATAAAACAAAAATTAAACTTGGCCTCTAGGTGCTGATTCTGAAGGCTCAACGTTCATATGAGCAATACTACTCGGGGGAACCATGCTCATTAACAGCATTTTCATTATAGGAAGTTGAACTGAACAGGGCTGCCTGTATGCCAAATTTCACCATTATACACTGTTGGCTCACAGGTGATTCCGCTAGACTACTCCTAGCAACAGCTTATGTCATCAGCTGCTGCTATTGCCTGCAGCCAGCAGGTATGAGCCAGGACTGCTTGCTACACCAGTGTTTCTCTGTTTCTCTCTGTGTGTCTGTCTCTCTCTCTCTCTCTCTCTCTCTCTCTCTCTCTCTGTCTGTCTCTCTCTCTCTCTCTGTCTCTCTGTCTCTCTCTCTCTCTCTCTCTCTCTCTCTCTCTCTCTCTCTCTGTCTGTCTGTCTTCCCCACCCCCTGCCTCCCTCCCTCTCTTCTGCTCTGCTCTGGTCTGTCTGCCTCTACTTCCTCCAAGTCCTTACTCCCCTCCCTTCCTCAAAACAAACCTCACTTATACCAGGTCTGATTTCTCTGGGGGAGCCTTGGCATAGGCCCACAAAGTACCCCTTACAGACCCGTGCACCGCATTATAGAACACACACTACCTTGAATTCCTTAAGTATATAGAGTCTTGCCTCAACATCCAGATTTGCACTGCTCACTACATAGCAAGCAGCCACACAGAGATATGGGCAGCTGAAGTCCAGAGTGACAGAGAAACAGAACTATTTAACAATATTAACTACAATTTTAATTTAAATGTAAAACATGCTTAGTTTATTTACTGAAAAACTTGCAAATATGTTTGGAATAAATTCAGTATTTGTAACAGCTTTTTCAAGTCCACATTTTATGGTCTAAACACAAACCCAGTACTTTCAACAAAAAGTCCACATCATACCTAGAGATGTGTCCTGAGTAAATCACCCAGCGGGCTTCAAAGACAGTCATTAAATAGCTTATGGCAGAGTGCTTGCCCAGAACTCACAAGGCCTCAGGAATACTCATCAGTATGCTTGTTGGGTTTTTATCTTGTTTTGTGGCAGGGCCTTACTATGTAACCCTGTCTAGGAACGTTCTCAACATACCACCCTGTTGTCAATCTCCCAGAGATCTTCCCGCCTCTGCCTCTCTAGAGCTAGGATTAAAGGCATGAGCCATATTGCCCACCCTTTCTCTTCCTTTATTGGGTTTTTCCCCACATTAATGGTTTCCATATTGGTTAAATATAGAAATGATATTTAGTTATTATGGGCTGAGTAAAATATATTTAAAGTTTTTAACTTTTTAAATGTTTTTAACTAGGTCCCAGCACTCAAGAGGCAGAGCAAGTTGGATCTCTAAGTTCGAGGTCAACCTGGTCTACAAAGAGAGTTCTAAGGCAGCCAAGGGCTCCACAGAGAAACCCTGCCTCAAAAAAAGAAAAAGAAAAAAAATCAAAAAACTATCTTTTCTAGATACTAGGAGTATCTTAAGTTACTTATTCACTTATTTCTTTTTTTTAAATCTATTTATTTATTTATTTATTTATTTATTTATTTATTTATTATGTATACATCATACAGCTTTCTGCCTGCATGTATTCCTGCAGGCCAGAAGAGGGCACCAGATCTGATTATAGATGGTTGTGAGCCACCATGTGGTTGCTGGAAATTGAACTCAGGACCTCTGGAAAAGCAGACAGTGCTCTGAGCCATCTCTCCAGCCCTATTCACATATTTCTATTACTAAACTCTGTTCTAAATGATTCTTTGAAGGCAATGATTGGATTTGACAAAATAGAAGATACATTGATGACTCTCAAGTTTGTTACATTGTAGTACACGCTGGGTTTATGACAGATAAAAGGTGCTTTATTTGAATAAGGTGGGCAGTAAGATATTTCTTTTATCTTCCATTTTACTGTGTCACCAACAGAGTATTATATCACAAAATATAACACTGAGAAACAATCGAAACTTTGAAACTAAACAGCTGCCTTAATTATCACTAATGCAGTGTGCTCTGCACGCATAGAGCATGCTATTCTCCCCACACCCTCCAGTTCCTTCCTGGTTTCCTCTGTTAATGACAGACACTTATCACCCTTAGGGACAACACTACCACAAGGACAGAAGTGAGCAAGTTGAACAGAGAACAGAGCTTTCACAGTTCTGGCTGGGGCAGGGGCAGGGAGAGAAGAGACTTAGTTCTGAGGTGAGGTCTCCTGAAGGAAGGATGACCTGAAGGCAGGGTCCTCCAAACTTCTCCAGTGCTGGCTCTGCAGGTACACAGCACACCCAGCTGGATGCTTTTATTTACCAGGATGTTAAAGAATTGGCTTAGAGTGAAGGAAAAGCCATTATTAAAGGCCAAGCATAGACTAGCATGTAACAGCCTTTCAGCAAAAGATCTGTCCCATCATTTGATGAAATACAATTTATTGCAGTAATAAACTATGGACAAAGAGTATGATAGTCTATATGTGTATGACATCTTATTTATGCTCACTGTTTTACAATGAATACATGATAATAAAAAAAAGAAGAGAACTATAATATGTATTTTTAATTGCTTATTTATTTTTTGAGATAGTAATATAATTATACAATTTCCCCTTTCCCTTTCTCCTCCCAGCAAATTCCTCCTGTTACCCCTCTCCTTGCTCTCTTTCAGACTCATGGCCTCTGTTTTCATTGTTGGGGGTGTGTTTCTAAATTTCTGCCCCCAACAATATCAACCTCCTACCCCCCACAACCCGTGACTGATGCTTTTCATGACCAGATGACTTGGCAGAAGATTAAAGTGAAGACCTTGATCTGAGGATATTATCCTAGATCACTCAACTGGTCCCAGCCTAACTGTGTTGTAGCCTCATAGGTAGAGCATCTTTTCAGGCTACATAGGGCCAGAGGACCAGAGATCTGGAGGCCCAGAATGATTTCAGCTTCAATAGAGAGGAACCATGACTGTAAAAAGTGAGAACAAAGCCCTCTGACTAGTCCCAGGATTGGTAGAAAGAAAATTTGTTTACAATAGTCTGATGCCTGGGAGATAGTTTTCAGGGAGATCAGAAGCAAAACCTCTAGGATGTTCTTCTCCCAAAGGCTTCCTCCCTTCTGCATTCAGATGCATCACTGTGTACATGTTAGCACTGGGTCTCCCAGGCCATCCGTCATCCAGTAAAGCAAACTGTGCCATAAGGGACAGCCACAAAGCTGTCAGGCAGGCTCCCGGACAGACACCTTCTCCTAGTTTTCTGGTGATTTGTTTGGTTAGCACCATCCCTTCCTTAAAAGGCCTTCTGCTTCCTTGCACATTTGCGGTCTCTCTGCTGCCTGGCTCCTTCTGACTTTTAAGCAGCTAGCTCCAAGCCAGGACTTCTGAGAGCACTTTCTCTTCTGCTTCCCTGTTCCCTGTTTAACAGGACTTCTGCTGCTGACTTTCTTCTTGCCCTCAGTCTACTCCTTCTTTCTCTTCCTTCCACACAAAAGGGACAGTTGGCCTCCTAGGTCCAGGATCCTGTGTACAGTAAAAGCTCTGAGACAGCCTTTGACTTTCTGGGGCTCTCCTGTGACAGGGGTCCAGCAAGGCCTGAGCAAGCTTCTTATCACATCTGGACTTCAAAGAAAGGTATCTGCAAAAGGAGGCAGCAAACACTGCAAACTCCTACTGTAAATAAGGTTCTGACTTCTCCGGGCATCAGAACATACCGTCACACTCACCCAACGAGCTATTTCTGGTTTGTGGTATGAGGGTTTTCACTGGTCTCTAGGAACTACTGGTGAGTCCACAGATATATTACCTCAGACAAACGGATGGAGAGAATGATGGAAAGTGGCCATAGTTATCACTTTATCACATTTCCCAACTGTGCCTTTGTGTATATCTATATATGTGTCCATGTATCCATATAACACACACACACATATACATACTACTAACCTTTCATTTACTCTGCATACAACATCTAAACTACCTAAGCTTCCTAAAGTATGCATCATTTCATTATCTTACTTTTTCTTGTTTTTGAAGCCTTGCTCTCTGCTATACAGGAGGAGCACACTGAGGACATATTGCTTCCAGTGGGATCTATCTTTCCCGTAATCAAACTCTCCCTTTTGGCCCTCTGCTCACAACACCACCACGCTCAGAGCCAGCTTATGGAACACACTTTCCATGGATGCTCTAACAGGGTTAATAGTATAGCTTTTGACCCCCTTAACCCAACTCACCTGCTCACCTTCCCAGAAAGCTATTAACTCAGAAGGCAACCAGGAGTTAAAGTTTAGCTCCCTTTGTTTCTTCCAGGAAGAGATAAAGGAGGCAGAAGGTGGGAGACAGAGGGGAGAGGTGGGGGGAGGGAAGAAGAAAACAAACACCTCCCTAATCTACATACAGGCTGGACATCTCCCTCTCCCCGTCCCCACCACCATCCCTCAAGCCCCCCCCACCCCCCAGCTGAGCATTTCGCCCTCTTCCTGGCCATCAATCTCACACATCTATCTCCCTTAAACACGTGAACGAAACACATCTTACTCCATGGTTCCTAATTAGGGAACCTGTCAATCATCACACGGGGTCAGAAGCTTCCTCAATTCAGCCATGGTTTCCCTGTAACACAGCACCAGGCTGAGGGTAAACTGGTTTACTCTTGGACTGTGAGGCTGAAGAACCAACCATTGCCTGAGATTAACCAGTCCCTGAAGCTCTCCTGGCAGGCTGCCACCTCCTCCGGTGGCCTCGGACAAAGAGAGGCCAGGGAGCCTCCTCCTCCACAGGGAGGGAGGTCCAGTCTTCCCCTACCCAGCCCTTCTTTGAGGGGGAAGAATATCCCAATAGACTTTATGGGAACCATCTGGGCATCACATTTGTCCTATTACAAAGAGAGGTGGAGCGCAAGATTCCTCGCTAAGCCACATTTATTTGTTTATAAATAAGATTTTTACTCCTTAAACACACTGTGGAGTGGGCAGTTTCTGCCAGAAAAAAAAAAGTGGCAGCCCTGATTAGCCTTCCAGTGGGGATTCCTGGAAACAAGATTCGTGTGAAAGGGACCGGGCAGCTTTGCTCTGAAATGCTAATAAAGGCGGTGCCCGCAGGAGCCTGGCCACTTGCACGGCCTCTGGAAGTTACATCTTAGGTTCCTGAAACTGGCGTAAACAATCCAGAAGCCCCTCAGACTCTGTCCTGTGGCCCCTCAACTGTGTTGGGAATAGGGAGAGGGCAAAGAGTCTGATGTCTCTAGTGACCAAAGCAACCATTGGAGTCACTCTGGAATGAAAAGAGGGAAGGGAGCCATACAATTAAGTCGGGGTGGCTTTGGGCATTGTCCCGACATCGAACGCCGCACAGGCACACAAATCAATCTCTCCAAACGCTGAAGATCAAGGTCAAGGAACCCACAATGGTCAGAATCCTTTGGGGTTGGGGATCTGTTTTCTCTCTCTTCTCCACATGTGATCCCTTCTCTCCTGCTTCAATTCTATTACAGACTCCCAACTTACCCCCATAAAGACCTAGTTCATCAATATGGCGAGGTCACATTCCTCCCCAAAGCAAGAGAGTTGAGCCAGTGAACCACAGGGGCAGACGGCTGAGCTTCTCTGTAAAACGGTATTGCCACCTAAGTGTCATGCACCCTGGCTATTGCAGCAGCGGGCTGTGAGGACACTGAACACTGGCTTTGTCACCTCAAAAGTCCAGAAGCCTCTGTCTCGGTCTTCTCATCCATTCAGTTTTGCTGGTGTCAGGGCCACATTAATCAGGTACTCATTAAACACATCAGCATGCATAAAGATTTAGATCATCTCGGTGTATAGTAAGCACGGGACACAAATTGCCCAACTGTGAGAGATTTGAGCTCAAATACACACCCAGCATATTTCGGAACTATTCTTTAAATTCCTTAAGCGAAACAAAGTTCAAAGGTAGCAACTCCAAGAGAACACAGGGGAAGGCCCAGCGTTTTTAGCAGTTCTCTGAGCCCTTGGTTTTCAGACTTTCTGTTTTTAAAGTCTGAAACGTCTTGCCTACAGCTTACGAGACAGAATGAGAGTGTTCGTGACAGGCGAGGATATGAAAGGGACTCAGCAGCTAGGTGGTCAGCCACACTCTGGAAGTGGTGCAAAGGTCACACTGAGCAGGTACGTATGTGATTTTGTTCGATTTCTAAAGATGATGGAGTGACTGAGTCAGGGGCTGGTGATGAGAATTTGGGCGGAGTTGAGTGGAACCCCACAGGTGTAAAGGAAGAAGTCCGGCAGCAGGAGACCTAGCTGTGAAGAGAGTTGGTTGGTACCTGTAACCGTGGGGAACGCCCACGTGTGCTGTCTGGGGCCACGGACACCAACACTAATCATGCCATTCTCAATAGAAGAATTTTAAGGATAGTTTTTAGAAAAATTGACCTAGTTGAACAAGAAATGTTCTTAGATCTTATTCCTGATCATGCCCCACAGATATCTTTAAAGGCTTTAGCTGTTGTATTGATAACATATGAAAAGATCATATGCCCTTCGGGCACTGTCAACAGAGAACCTCTTTGGAATCCCGCAGAAGTCAGTAATTACGCTGCCCGGGACTTTTAGCTTGCACAGATTTGTAAAGTCTTTCATTTCAGCTAGTTCGTGTTTTGCCTCTTCAGATTACAAAAAGAAAAACTCTGGCTCAATTACAAGTTCTGAGAAGACACAGCATCAGGAAGAAAACTACCCAAGCACCTGCTGTTTGCGATGGCTCAAGGCTCCGCCCCACAGTTACCTCACAGCAGCCAGGTACCAGCCTGGCTTGTCAATACAAAGGATTCTCCATCTTCTCAACCTACTCTCTACCTGGTCTCTCCTTCTCTCTTCTCCATGTGTCCCCTGCAGGCCTCTTCCCTCCTTTCTCTCTTCTTCTCTCTCTTTCTGTTCTTCTCTGTCCCCCTGTCTCTCTGTCTTGAAAACCCTGGTACCAGGTTTTTTTAAAACACAATAACTGCCCTAGGCACATCAGGCTGGGGAGGCCGAAAGACACCAAGCCCCTGTCACGGGTACCACTATGTGGTGCATGAATGTGTGATGGAGAGACAAAAAAGATAGTGTTTGGTGGAGAAAGATGATGAAAGAGAAGGCGAATCTGAGGTGTTTGTACACTGCAGAGAAAGTTGCAACTGGAGACTCGATGGTGGTGTGGATCAGGCAGTTAGGAGGAGGTCATGATGAGGTCCTGCCCCAGGCTGCCTCCAAGGGCCACGTTTGGGGCCAAGGTCCTGCTGCAGCTGCACTCTGTGCCTGTGTCTGTGGCCAGAGTTACTCTCAATGGCCAAGCAGATGTCCATGCTCTAGGCTACTGCTGAAGACCATGTGGAAATCTGAGGGTGCTGCTGCCCTGAGGCCTGTGCTGCCTGCTACCTGAGGCCATGGGGACATCCAGGCCCAGGCTGTTGCCAGGGGCCATGTCTGAGTCAGTGGTCCTATGGCAGCCAAAGTCTGTGATGATGTCCTAGGGCCATGTTACCATCAAAGGCCATGCAGATGTCTCTGATCTGCACTGTCACCTGAAGCACTGTGCTGAACTGGCCTCAACCCTTGCCTGGACAGCACAGTAGAGCTGACCCTGGTGGCAGGAGAGCTGGTCTAGACACCCCTCATCTGCTGTGGGATGCCATCCCCTGTTGCCCCTTAACACCTGAGGGCCTGAGAGAGAGAGAGAGAGAGAGAGAGAGAGAGAGAGAGAGAGAGAGAGAGAGAGAGAAGAGAGCTGGCTCTGGTTGCCAAGGCCAAGATAACCCAGCCCCAAGGACGTAAGAGCAGGAGAGCTAACCCTGACCCTGGCAGACTGCAGCATTGGGTAAACTAGCCTGGGCAGTGTTAGAGAGCTCACTCTGATGGCGTAGGTTCAGGAGAGCTGGGGGGCTGACCAACTCTGATAACTCCCAGGCCCAGATCCAGGTCTCTGAGTTGGCCCACCCCAACATCTACCCCATCTATGAACTGCTGAGGTATGTGAAAATGTGAAAGGGCATGTCCTGCGGATCCAAAGCTGCAGGATCCCATGACACAGGGCAACACCAGGGTTTCTTTGGGAAGCCTCTGTGAGAGTTTGATAATATAGCAGTTTTGATAATATAGCAGAAGCCAGAGGCCTTGAACCAGGCCAAGGACTCACTGCAATGAACATTTGCAAGTGAAGAAGTGTGGACTGTGACACACTACAGCTTCCACAGCAAGGTCTTTTTCCTATCTTTATTTTCTTATGTGGGGGAGGTTGCAAAGATGGACGGCGGACATGAAAAGATGAGAATTTGAGTGGGATTGGGGCGCGGGGTGTAAAATTTACAAAGAATCAATAAAAAAGTTAAAGACAAGCTAGGTCTGATGAATATAGGGTTTGTGTATTTGGTTTGGAAGTGTACTTTTTTCCATGGTGTATCTGTTTAATGTACTAATGTAATTATTAAAATTCACTTTATTCTCAAAATACCTGGTAACAGAAAATCATGGGCAAGCAGGGTTTTTGTTGTTGTTGTTGTTTTGTTTTGTTCTGTTTTGTTTTGTTTTTAAAAAGGAATTATTTCTACGGTTAACAGAGAAGGAACCACAAGCTATAAGGGCTAGTCCACAGGAAAGAGCAGAGAAGCACAGTGGGCAGCTCAGCAGGATGTGGCTGTTATTCTTGAATATTGTTTAAAATAATAAGTTCACAGTGGAAACAATGTGTCAACATGGTGGTAATTGATGACATCACTACAAGAACTTGAGGGAAAAGGACCCACCAAATAAGTGACCACACTGGGACTTTAGCAAATAGGTTAGGTCAGCAGGGAGACTTTTTTTTCCTTCCTTTTTTCTAAGTTAAAAAGAAAAGCTTTGGTGATGGCCATACACCTTTAATCCCAGCAGCCAGGAGGCAGAGGCAGGAGGGTTCTCTGTGAGTTCAATACCAGCCTGGTGTACAGAATTACATCCAGAATAGAGCCTGGCTTACACAGTAAGACTGTGCCTCAGAAGAAAGAAAGAAAAAGAAAGAAAGAAAGAAAGAAAGAAAGAAAGAAAGAAAGAAAGAAAGAAAGAAAGAAAGAAAGAAAGAAAGAGAGAGGGGAGGAAGGAAGGAAGGAAGGAAGGAAGGAAGGAAGGAAGGAAGGAAGGAAGGAAGGAAGGCAGGCAGGCAGGCAGGCAGGCAGAAAAAAAAGAGAAAAGTATCTGAATGTTTTAAAAAGAAAGACCCTCTGTTTAAAAGTCTCATCTCCTACACAAACCTACTTGCACCAAGTAACCATGGGGCAACAGGCTTCCAAGTAGGAAACCTCTCCAACTTCAGAATTCAGAGTCAATAATGCATACCTCAGGGCTGGCAGCATGGGACTCTGGAGAGGCTCTTTCTAAGGAAACCTCAACTGATCCTTCTACACTAGGGTAGGAGACCCAGAGCCCTACACAGAAGCCACAGCCTTGCAGGAGAAAGGCAAAAAGACAAATAGCATAAATTCAGTCAATGGGAGGAAAGTCCTTAAAACAAGTAATAAAGTCTTACATTCTAAGACTCCCAGAGTCTAGTACTGCATATAAAACAGATAAAGTTCACATTTCGCTGATTTAAGGGACTATTGTACTATAAGAAGCTCCTTTTAGGAAGAAGAAACCAGAAAAGGAAAATGAGGATTAGGGTCGAGGGATCTAGCAGCAAAGAGGCACAGAAGTATTTACAAAAAGAGAAACATGTGACTCCTCTTGGCGTTCTTGGGAATGAGTTCCACTATGCTGGTCTTGACCGTGCAATGTCATCTTACCCGAAGACATCAGGAATTTCAACAAGCCTTTGGCCAGCGAAAATATGTGTCTCTGTCTCCCCACAAACCCCGCAGTCCCCTTTGTGTGTGTGTGTGTGTGTGTGTGTGTGTGTGTGTGTGTGTGTGTGTGTGTGTGTTTCTTTGCAAATGCTTAAAAGCATTTAACAATCCTGGGCTGGAGGGACTGTCCAAGGGCCAAAAGTATGAGATGCATGAGTTCAGATGTATGCATTCAATCGGTTATCAAGGCAAGCCTATAAATCTTGTCAAAGAGCACTCTCCAAGGAAGATGGTGGTGGTGGTGGTGGTGGTGGTGGTGGTGGTGGTGGTGGTGGTGGTGGTGGTGGTGGTGGTGGTCTCATCCTTCTTCCTCTTTCTTCTTCATCATCATCTTCCCTCCATCACCCCATAGTCAGAACAGAATCTCGGTCAGTATATCACTTTATCTGGAAACCCTTCCTCTGCTTCAGGGAAAGACCTCTCTACAGCCAATTGCCAAGGAAATGGTATTTGGTTTCTTTTTTCTTTCTTTTTTTCCTTTTGCTGGCAAGCGTGAAGAGCAGACATGGAGAGACAGGAAGATAAGTGGGATTGTGGTATGTGATATGAAATTCACAAAGAATCAATAAAAAGGTTTATTTTTTTCCTTTAAAAAAAAAACACAATTTGAAGAGAGGGAGGGAGGGAGGGAAGCTGATACACTTAGGACTCCCAGCATAGGTCTGTACGAAAGCTCTGCATCTTGGGATCCAATGAGCCTGAGACTTCTGGGCAGATGCTCCCTATCTACACAGGGACCTCAGTAACAGCAGATCCTCACCCAAGTGGCCTTGCCAGAAGAGGAGAACACAAGTGATTGTGAAAGGTGTGTGATGCCTCCAGATGGCCAGGAAAGGTCAGGATGGTGCAGACCAGAATCCTGCCTTGGAGGGCACAAGGAACCAGAAGCACTTCCATATCAGTGGCAGCGTGCCCTGGTTTATATCCTTATACACAGGAGGAGCAGGAGACACTGAATCACACACATGCTTGTTCAACCCACTACACTTTATCAAATTTTAATTACATCAGAACAGACTAAGAAGACGTCTGAGAAATTCTGTGGATATTTTACAGGGCCATTTATCTCCATGGAACCAGAATTTACTTAGGCAGTCAAAACTCTTCCTTCTGTGCAAGCTCAACACTTCCCGTCAGGATGAGGAGGAGAAGAGAACTCTCTTGCTCACTGGAGGCTACTCTGGAAAGGGCCGACCCTCACAGGCACCATGTTCACAGCTCTTAAGGAAAGCAGTCCAAAGAAAAAAGTTTTAGTGATGGAAGTGAGAAAAACCACAATGGAGTAAGTACCCTCAAATCAGTGTCTACTCAACCCAAATATAGTTAGCTCTGTGGAGTAGGCAAGTAGGGTCTTTGCTCTCTCCTTCACATTTCACATTCTTGTGGATATTTCATTATCTAATTTCTCCCTTCTAAATCTTCAGTTTGTTCGAGCCTTCCTAGGACATATAAACACACTCTTCCGTGACAGTAAGAAGGGACATTTTTCAGCCCTGTGTTGCCCCCGTCTTCTACTGTAACCTACTGTCCTCTCCAGTTCACCAACCAAGCTATCTTCCAGAATACAATGTGCACACAGTTCCTAGCCTGTCACTCTGAAACTCACTGGCTGGCTGCCTTCCTCTTTTTCCAAACCACTGAAAACTTCCCCTCCCCCAACGGCTGAGCTCAGTGTCTAGCCCAGAGCCTGGCCCAAATCAGGCTGAGTCAGAACTGAGTAAAAGCACACAGGACCACACCCTGAACATGAACGAACTTCCCCTGCTTAGAAAATACACAGTCGTGTACTCCCTGCGATGGCCCTGCTCAACATTGCTGCTTTTCCCCCGGTTCAACTCTTCACCCCCTGCTGATATGCACAATGTAAAATCAACACATTCATTTACCTCTTTGCCAGTGTTAAGATCTTTAATGTCCCCAAAGGCCCATGTGCTAAAAGGTTTACATGCCAAACTGTGGTACTACTGGGAGATTATAGGACCGCACCAGGAGGTGGGGTTAATAGGAGGAAATTAGGTGACCAGAAGTGTGTACCTGAAGATAATATTAAGACCCTGGTACCCTGTTGACTCATTTTGTTCCCTGGCCACCAAAAGGTGAGTAGTTTTTCTCTGTCCCCTGACATGATGTTCTGCCTTACAATGGGCCCCAAAACAAAGGCCAAGAAATCGTGGACTGACATCTCTGAAGCAATGAGCTTAATTAACCTTCCTTCTAGTAAGTAGATTTTCTCTGATATTTTGTCACGGCAAGAGAAAGCTGACTAACATACCAAATATACCCAAAACCCCATTAGACGGATCAGAAGCATGCAATATTATCATTATCCCAGTCCATGGACCATTGTCTGTGTGCTTCCTACTCCAGTGACCAGCATCGTGGACCGTCTTTCATAGTCGCCCACGAAAGAAACCTGAGGGTGGCCTCTGCTTCAGTTCTCATGGCTAAACAAACACCATCTTTAAGTAGCTCTTGACAGACCCACTTTCCGTATCATCTTTGTCACTGCTTTAAGACATGGACACACAACACAACACTGGCCTTTACACTTGTAATCCTCCTGGAGTGGGCTCCTGAGTGTCAGGATGCATGTCACCACCCATTCATAGAATTAATTCTCAACCCAAGCAGTTGCCTTCTTTTTTTTTTTGGGTTCTTTTTTTTCGGAGCTGGGGACCGAACCCAGGGCCTTGCGCTTCCTAGGTAAGCGCTCTACCACTGAGCTAAATCCCCAGCCCCAAAGCAGTTGCCTTCTATTTACTTCCTTCCCACTGTCTATTCTAACTGAAGCCTAGGAGATCACTCCCTGAGAGTAGCAGTGGCATGCTGTCGGGCTCACACCCAAGACCCACAGGACAGCAATCCTTCCAGCAAAGCCCATGCAACCGGAAGGCTTTTGTCGTCCATTGCTTTAATTTTGGGGGCTGCGGGAATTACCACTGTTGTTTTTGATTGAGACAAGTTCTGGCATATAACTAACATAAACTCATGACCCTCCTGCCACTGCCACAGCCTTCTTCCTAGTGGTGCAGGGCCAGCAGGTATGCATCCCTGCTCCCGGCCTCTCAGTTCCTATCTTAACAAGCCCTCCAGATGATAGTGATGCCCAATGAAGTCAGAGAATGAAGACTTTTAAAACTCCGCTTGCATCAGCACCACAGCCAGATCAAAGTCTTCACAGATGTGTCGCTGACCTTACAACCAAGGTCAAGTTCTGAGATGCCATTTACTGATCACAGCAATGATTCTAAGGAGAACCCAACAAATGAACAAATACTGAGTCAGCCTCGGGGTGGGCCATGGAAAAGGTACTGACCATAGGATACCAAATCGGAGTCTGAGATAAGCACTGGGTAAACATGATAGTGGGGAGGCAAAACACGCAGGCAGGTACCTTCTTCCTTTCCCCTTTCAGGTTCCCAAATTGTATTCATCCCTAACCCTACAATTCCACAGCCCCTTGCCAAGGCAGAAGATCCTCCACAACAGACATTTAGCAAGCCCCAGCTACAAAATAATAAAAAATAAAAGCGCCCCAGGAAACCAAGTGGCAGGTACTGCCACGTCAGTATCTAGTCCTATATATCACATGCTCTTGAAATTGACCTGCAAGGTTCAGTCATTTTCTGAGGCAGAGCTCATCTAACTGCATGGCCAGATGTGCATCACACATCTGCTTAGATACCTATCAGGACCATGTAACAAATCTTAGCACTCTATAGAGCCCCCATATCTAAGCATGCTATGTGTGCAAATATTATCCTCCAGCTACAGCAGGAAACTCAACAAGCATTGAGACTCTGCTTCCTGTACAACAGTTTAACATCTCAGGAACTGAAGCGCTTGGCTTTCAGAGTAAATGGGTCAAAGAAACTGACAACCAATCAGATTCCAACTCTAGTATCTCATGGCTCACCCTCTCATTTAGTGGTCTACATTTATTAGTCTATAATGTTGCTAATTAATACACCAGACTGAGATACTGTTCAAGGCCAAGACCAGACTGAGCTATATAAACAGGCAAACAAATAAGAAAGCTGGCTCTAGGCTCGTACTTCCAAATAATCACCAAGGGACTCTTGCCTTCCTACACCTCTCTTATTACAAATGTCAGTGTAAAGGAAGTTCTACTTTGATTCCTACCATTTTATGCAGGTTGAGATTAAACCACATTATGCATGCTGACAAGATTTTGCTAGATTTCAGACATAAATAAGAACTTAAAATCTTTTGATAGTATGTTTCCTGTTTCCCCTTAAGTAACATTCTAATTGTACCTGCTTTGTTGCAGTGTGAAAAGTTAATGAACATACACAGAAGAAAATATTGTCAGCTTGCCTGTTTTCTGATAGACTCTTAGGTAAGGACACACAGCAGCTACAAGAACAAGTTCTCTAAGGGCTTGTTCTATTTTACTTTGTAACCAGTCACCTTTCTAAATCACAAGATACACATCTAGGAGGACTTCTAAAACAAACTCATCCCTCAAGAATGAGTCCTGTGGAGACACCTCAATTCCACTTTCCAAGAAAATGCAAATTTTCCTCCAAGGCTTTCCTCCAAAGAATTCCTGATGCAGGTGATCAAGCGAAGCACTCTGTACTGGGCCCTTATCAGCAGTTCTTGGTCAAGAAGCAGGACGAGATACATAATCAAGATCTGTCTCAACCCTTAAAGCTATACTCAAGAGCTGTGGCAATTCACATACACGCAAAACGCAAACACTCGGCACAATGAGATTGACTTCCCTTCAATTTATAGGACAGTAAAAATTCAGAATCTCAATTTGCTTCTCAGTAAATGAAAGATTTTTTTTCATTTGACTGTGCTTTCAATTACAAATGAATTGCTTTTGTTATTTCTTAATATTAACTTCTGGAAACATAGGTGTGGGCAATTTTTATAAGGAAGTAAAATACTAGTTTAGGAAAGAGTTTTAAAACACATTGGGGGGGCTGGAGAGATGGCTCAGCAGTTAAGAGCACTGACTGCTCTTCCAGAGAGGTCCTGAGTTCAAATCCCAGCAACCACATGGTGGCTCACAACCATCTGTAATGGGATCTGATGCCGTCTTCTGGCACATCTGAAGACAGCTACAGTGTACTCATCTATAATAAATAAATAAAATCTTTAAAATAAAAAAAAAAAAACACACTGGGCTCTCCGTCTGGCCACTTTCAATATTTCACTCTCAGAGATGGAACTGGTATTGGTCCCTGATGCAAGGGCCACAAAATCTTAGTCCAATCATTAGCTAGAGAACATGGGGCTAAGACAGAGGACCTCTTGTGCCCCCGCCCCCATTCCTAGAGGCCAATGCATCTTCCATTGCCACTCAAATATGAACCATAGCTGGGGTCTCCGGGACACGGAAAACAACTCAGTAGGGCACCCAATATTGCAAACTAACAGGAAGCTGGCTATCAAAATCATAAACATCTCAGAAGAAAACTCTTTCCTAAAGTCATATATATATATATATATATGTATATATATATATATATATATACACACACACACACACACCATCCAGCAAAATTGGTCCAGCAAATCTGTCTGAGGATTAAGTATCAAGTTTCACCTTCTCCTTTAAGGACACATTAGTCCATCTGCCACTCTAACCCAGAACCACCATCACAGTCCCATGGTCATCCTCATAGTCTCTGGGGGTCCCATGAGTCTGCACTCCTTCCTATGAAGGCAAGCTAATCAAGGGCCTTCAGCTGTAGCACAACTGTCTCCGGGCGCCATTTCCTACGCACATTCTATTAAAGCCAGCGCCCACAGGCCTGCTTGTTTCCTCCGGTGCCTGTGTGGGTCTCATTTGGACATATCCTCCACTCTTTATCCCAAATTTATTTTTCTTAACATGTCACGGAATGGCATTTGGGCACTCTGCCTTCTTGCTTTTGGCTTTAAGAGAAGATAGCCCTTAAGGGCGCATTTCACTAAAAAACACCTTCCAAAGTTTCCATGCCTCTTAATTTATCATGGCCAAATTAAAAGCAAAAACATCTCTTGTTTCAAATATATTTCACAAGGGCGCTATTTTCTATTCCCACACACATTCTAACTTCTTTCACAACAAATGTGAGTGATACAGGCCAGGATAAACAGCTGAAAATTGGCTTTTTTAGTATATAAATCTAAGAAACAGCCAAAAGGCAATACTATTTAACAACAACAAAAAAAATCAACTATATAATTCACATAAGAGGCGTTTTAGGAAAATGCAAACTGGAGGTTGAAAGAGATCTCACTGCTCTTGCAACGGATCTGAGTTGAATTTCCAGTGCTAACATCAGGAGCCTCACCAACGCCTGCGAGTCCTGCTCCACGGGATCCAACGCCCCCTCCTGGTCTCTAAGGGTCCCTGCACTCAAGTGCACATACCTATGCACAAAAACATAATCAAAAATAAAAATAAATCTTTTTTAAATAAAATTCCAAATTGGATGTGGTAGCTAAGTTTAAAGTCAATCTGTGCTACACAGTAGATTCAAGATCATCCCAGGTTACCCTTGTTCAAGACAATAGTCCCCCACCCTCTGAAAACAATAATAATTGATTTTACGAGGAGGAGGAGGAAGAGGAGGAGGAGGAGGAGGGGGGGGGGGAGGAGGAGGAGGAGTCTGACATATATAACAAGACCCTTTCACAAAAAAAGAAAATAAAAGAATCCAACAACTGGTCATGGCAGAGCATAGCCTATAATCCTAACACTCGGGTAGCTGATGCAGGTGGATGGTCAGGTGGAGATCGACTTGTGTGATTGGCAAGTTCCTGGCCAATACCCTGTCCCCAAAAAGGCCCAAGAGAAACGACTTTTGACTGAGTTGTTTGAATCTGGCTTTCTTTGCAAGGGTCTTTGCTATGATAGTCATTAGAGTAAGTAAGACTGTTAGCTTCAAGCAGATGAATGGACAGACTGTCTCAGGGTCGTGGACTGCATAAGTCTTTTTTCCAAAAATGCATCTCTGAATCCATAGTCTGGAGGTGCAGCGTGAGACCAAGCTCACAGAATCAACCCTGTAGTTTCTGAACTTGGGCATCTTTTTCACTTCAGAAGAATGTGCTACCTACCCTAAATCTACCAGTGCTTGCTGGCTAATTCTCTCCTCCTCACACTATTAAATCATCTCTTTTTGATCTTCACAGCATCTGACAAAAATAAGCATGGCTGAGGGAAAATATGCTCCAAGAGGTTTAAAACTTGCTCCATATCATACACACAATGGCGACAAAATTCCTAGCTCCCAAGGACACACATAAACCCAGGTGTGTGTTTGCTCCTAAATTCAGGCCTTTTGCACCCAGGTATGATATTAAGACTATGTCTCACTACCAGAAACAGCAGGAGAAAAGATGAACATAACCACTGCAATGTGTCATGTCCTCCGATAACATATACTAGGGTAGATTTAGGGGATCCTCAAGGCACCCACCCATAAGACAGGAATATCTATTTTGAGTTGTCGCATGAGCAAGATGTTTAATAGGCTGGTGAAATTATGAAATGTGTTAATTCTCAGTTTTTATATAAAAAATTGCGATGAGGTAAGGAAGCGGGAAAAGGTTGAAATGCTGAGTGAAACATCTTCAGTCAAAGACATGAGGGGAAAAAAAATCGATCTTCTGGTAAATGAGGTGATGTTGGTACGTCCACACCCTGCATGCCTATTCCTGAGTGAAAGAAAGCTCTGTGGTCCCCTCCTCACAGCTCTGCACTCTGGCGTATTCCCAGAAGACAAAAACAGGGTTCCTCCAGCTCCTATAAAGTCTCATGCAATAAGTCGCCAGGCCTCCACAGCAACTTGGTATTCATTACTAAGTTTAAGATACTCTTCTGGGGCTGGAGAGATGGCTCAGAGGTTAAGAGCACTGTCTGCTCATCCATAGGTCACGAGTTCAATTCCCAGCAACCACATGGTCTCACAACCATCTGTAATGAGATCTGGTGCCCTCTTCTGGCCTGCAGATATCCATGCAGGTGCAACGCTGTATACATAATAAATAAATCTTTAAAAAATAAAAATAAAAAAGATCCTCTTCTATCTCAGCCCTAATGACCCAACTCACTACTGTGGCAGTAGTTTGAATTAGATGTGGCCTTGTTGGAGGACATGTGTTACTGTGGGGACAGGGTTCAACATCTCCTAGGCTAAAGCTCTAACCAGGGTGGAATCAAGTCTCCTCCTGACTGTCTGCAGAAGTAGACAGTCTCTCTTCTGCTGCTTGCTGATCAAGACGTAGAACTCTTGGCTCCTCCAGCACCATGTCTGCCATGCCTCCCACCATGATGACAATGGACTGAACCTCTGAAACTGTAAGCCAGCCCCAATTCAATGTTTTTCATTACAATAGTTGCCATGGTCATGGTGTCCCTTCACGGCAATGAAACCGTAACTAAGATACCATCTCTCTCATTCCTACCTTGACCCCAATAAAAAACACTAAAATCTCCCATTTCAGCCTGAAGCTCTAGGAGGCCCTTCATTTCTTTTTCTCTCTTACTGACACAGAATGCGCCATCATTTCATTGGGATTTTTAGCCAATGTTATCTGGCCTCACTTGGTTCTGCCCAAATACAGTATGCATTGAGTATACTGGAAATATACTGAGTATATTGGAAATCACTTCTTCAATAATAATACTCGGGTTTTATGTCATGTACAGTGACAGGTCCTAAGCACAAGTGATAGAACAGAAAGTGGCACCAAACTGTAGTAGGAGGAATGCATCTGTATTTTTATTATTATAGGTGTATGCAGAGCCTAGATTCCCAAAGCTTGTTATGTGGTCTATGCTATTGTCTTTAAAGAAGAGTATAAGAAAGAATGAGGGTATATATATGTACACACAGACACCGGGTAAAGAAATCTAATTCACACGACCCCAATGCCTCACAGAGGCATTACATCCATATATTATAAGGACACCTTCTAGGATGTAGTGCTTGTCTACTTAAGATGCTGACGAATGTCCCAAAGCACCCTGTCCTTAAGCACACCCTCAGGGGCTGCAGACCTGTAGGGCAGCTCTATGCATGTGTCTGTGAGTGCAATAAACAAGCCTTCAGGTGCTCAGGGGGCGGGCCTAGGGATTAGAATCAAATTAATGCTAAGCCTGCAGCTGGGCTGACCAAAGAATTCCCACCCAAGTCCAGGCCTAGAATCCTAAATAAGAAGCTTATTCCTACCCAAAACGGCATAAATAATTAAAGTGGCTCAGACTGCCTGCCTGCCCTGATGGGTAGTAACAAACCTCACCCCCCAAAGCCAACTCCAAGTCGTCTGGGGCAGGTAGGAGGTAGCCCAGTTAATAAGCACTCTATTGTTCTGCCTGGGGTCTTCAGGCTAGAGGTATAGATGCTGAAGGTACATCGAGCCCCAGTCAGCATAGCACTACCTAAATGTTTCAGAAAAAAGGTAAAATCGTAGGCCAGCCAGGATCCGGATTATGGCAAAGCCAAGGAAGTACTAGAATTTCTATTACCAGATGAAATCCATGGAATCAAATGTCTAATTCTCATAATATAACAGGTTTGGTTCAAAAAAAGGATTAAAAATCTCAAATTCTGATTTGGCTGCCACCAGAAACAGGAGCCCCGCAAGCATGCACTGTTCAAAGGGCCACCAGATCATACACACTCCTAGTGCCTCCGTCCACCCACGCCCACTGACATTTGCACATCAGAGACTTGCCTGATCTCCTGTGGAAATTCACTGGCCTTTTCCTGCTTTCTGGCTACAGAATGCAGACTGTAGGAAGCTTGGGCATCTCTTCTCTGTTGTTCTAGGTCAGGATGGATTTTTTGGATTTTTGGTCTTTGGTGGGTTTTTGTTTGTTTGTTTTGGGTTTTTTTTTTTTGTTTGTTTGTTTGTTTTTAATGGCTTCCGTGGTAATTAGTCACCTTCCAACTGCTTGAATGGGCTCTAAAAAGCTGAAAGGCATAATTTCAATCAAGTTTCCTGCAACTCAGCTTGTCCCTAGTCAGCCAGTGCCCCCTCATAAATGTCCTTCTGTTTCTAATCAAAATGGGCTTTCTCCTTATGTGACATTCATAAGACCCATTTCCTCTATCATGTTAGGGAGAACACATTGCTGATCTCGCCTTGGAGATCTTTCAAAACTAACGGGAAGTAGGGTGGGACAAAAATTTTCTCCAGACTACATCAGACTAATTCTCTCACATCGATGTCTACAATGATACTTCGTAAGAAGAGAGAGAGGCGGCTGTTGGGGGAGGACTAGAAGCCAACAACGGAGAATAAGACACCGACTCTACCTATCACCCTGAGTACAGCAGGTGAGCAACCCAAGTTGTCTTCAAGGACCCCTCAGGCTGTTACCATCTCCACCGTTTGTCTTCTCTTTCTCAGCCAGGCTCAGACTAGAAACATTTGTCTCCACCGTTTGTCTCCGACTTCGGTTTCTTCAGAATGAAGCCATAAGAGCTGGCTTAGCTGACAGGATGAAATGAGGCTTCGTTTTCTCAAACTTAGCTTGGTGGTAAGAAGAGAAGGGCACAGTGGGTTTATTCTCTACCCTCCAGAAGAAGCGTTACATCTCTTTCTCCAACCACCTTCAAGTATTCACCCTGTAAGTGAATATGACATCTTCTATAAAATGACTTGCCACCAACAAGGATATGTCATTTCCTTATTGGTATTGATATCCAGACACAGGCGAGAAGCACAGAAAGGCATGAATTACACAGCAGATGGTAAAGAGACCACACTATTCCTGTGGGTTTTTTCCCTGATCCTCTGTCTAATGGCATACTCCCTTTGTTCCAATACCCTGTCCTTGGGTACAGACATTTAAAAATGAGTTCACGTGATAGAGGACTGAGTGGCTGGCTATTTGTTGAATACCTATTAATAATGCCCAAGAGCAGGAAATAATAGTAATTTTTAAATTACAAGACAGACCGTGAAAGCATGCATAGGATCTTTTCATCAGGCCTCATATTATGCTAGCAGGTCTGATGAGAGAAGATCTGCCCTTGCACACAGCACAGCAGAGGCATAACTCAAAGCTGCCTGACTGTGAGGTCCATGCCCTTGTCTGCTCAGCCACTTGAAAACTAAAGGCCAGATCTAAGTGGAGGGATCCCATCAATTCTGCTGTATTATCATATGCTGTCCAACTCTAACACTACTGTGGAACACAGCCAGTGTCACAACGCTCGTCTTTAAAATTTGTTACAGTCCTAAGGAAATCTGCACTCTAACTGGAAGCCCTCTTCGATATTTAATCCTCAGAAGGAACGGCCACAAAGTTAAATTTACTCATAACATATGACAAAAGGTCCACGAGCAATGGCCGGGAAGTTTATCCTCAAAAGAAACTTGCCTTCCTCTGGGCTAAAGGTCATACAAGGTACAAATTTAGAGCTTTGGACACAGCCATCTGCTGAAGCATCTGGAGACAAAGGGAGGAGACAGGAAAGGAACAAGAGGCAGCCAAACTCCTTAGCACTCGTTCTCTCTCTCTCTCTCTCTCTCTCTCTCTCTCTCTCTCTCTCTCTCTCTCTCTCTCTCTCTGTGTGTGTGTGTGTGTGTGTGTGTGTGTGTGTGTGTGTGTGTGTGTGTGTGTGTGTTCTGGTGCATCTCTAAGGCAATGCTGTAGAATGGTAGAATGGGATGGGTGTGTCTGATCTCAAGAAAGCTGCCATAATTCTCACAATGCTTCCACTCCACTTTCAAATATTGCAAAATCAGAATGATTACATCATGATGTCAGGCTTTAACATGCTCAGTGAACGCAAGCAGTATGACAGTAAACTGGAAATGAAAACTGAGTCATCTGAGATTTCAGAAAGTCCCAATTCACGAGGAGAGAACACTTTCATTCTGTGGGATCCCTTTTCCTTTTACACAGACGCTAGACAAATGCCAGTTAACAAGGTAGAAACCACAGTCCATGAAATATCATGCGCCTATCAACACACAGATAACAGAGAAGGAAAGAGAACCACTCTTCAAAATTACTCAGGACCCTCATATTTAATCCTTAGTTTCATGTAATAATAAATAATACAAAATTAGAACCCTTGACTCAAAAAAGAAAAAGAAAGAAAGAAAATGCTGTCTGTATTCGATGTTTAAATGACTGAGGTTCAATATTAAGGAATTAAAGTTCATCTGCTATAGCAGCTAGGACAAAGCACATGTATCGCATAAGATGGTCCAAAAAATATTCATCGTTCCCCACCAGCCAAAGCTAAGTCTCTTGGGTCACCTGTGTGCACAGGGCAGGTTGGTAGACAAAACACAGTTTCCATTTTGGGTTAGGTTGGTAAGGGCTCCTAGAGTAACTCTACAGTGCGTACCTATCTTCTCAGACAAAAGCCCACAACAGCCCACAAGGGCAGGGATATATATCTGTCACTTCCTTCAGGAAGCCACCAAGATTTGACATCGTAGCTCTAAGTTCATGAGGAACCTCACACAATGATGGCCTACGAAGTAAGGGTTATTTTCCCCATTTCTGGAGGAAACCAGCAGAAACTTAACATTCAAGGAGAATGATTTAAGGCAGCAGTTCCGAAAGGCAAGTTCTTTTTCCTTCGTGTAACAAAGAAAATAAAAATAGACTTTAAAATGACTGTTATTTCCCCTAGTCCTAGAAACAGCAAGCTGAGCGTGTGTGGAGATGTCGGAGAGCCAAGCTCAGGCTCTCTACCCAGTGAGCCATCTCCTTTCCCAGAATACAGCTTTTGAATCACAGGGACAAGAAACACACATGACACAAGAAGAAACTAAATGTTTCAGAAAAGAGAAGCCAACTATTGCTGGACCTTAACAAGCAGTTAGGAGATCCTCTAAACTTCTAATTAAACTACACTATGTTATGACAGCTGCCCCTTTGTTTCCATAGTAAATTTATACATAACTAATTATAAATTGTGACCTACTTGGTCTGTTCTCCACTACCACAACTAGTTCACCATCACCTTCCCCAACACAGCCTACACACAGCCATCTCAAAAAGCATTTTTGGAGTGACTTTTATCCATCCATGTTCTAGCTTGCTTTCTGTGATGTGATAAACGCCATGGCCAAAAGCAACTTGGGGAGGAGAAGGGCTTTCTTTATACCTTACAGGTTTCAGTCCATTATTGAGAGGCGAGGGCAGGAGCTAGAGCCAAGAGATAGAAGAAAAACCAATAGAAGACTGTGCTCCTTCCCAGGTTCGAATCCAGGTACATTTCTTATACACTCTAGACCCACTTGTCTAGAGACAGTGCTGCCCACAGGGAGCTGAGCCCCCCTGCAGCAAGTAGCAATCAAGAAAATGTCCCCACAGACACGCCCACAGGCCAATCTAATGGCGGCAATGCCTCAGCTGACCGTCCCTCTTCCCAGAAGTGTCAAGCTGACAGTCAGTGTTACAGACAGACAATAGCTTCCTAATTTGACCTAATGCAAAGTTGGGTTGGAAGAGGAGAGGCATGAATATTCTCATGGACTGCATTATAAATCACTATTGCTTCTTCAAGGGGAAATGAAACAATATCCAGGATCCTTTTGAGAAAAGGACAAAAAAAGAAACACTTTCCCTTATATATCCCTATGTCAAAAGGGTAACATACATGAAGCAATGCATTGGGTATGATCTCATTTTGTCTTCTTTCAGAAGCAGCGTCTGCTCTGGAAATAGGACTACAATCTATGACAAGGAAGTGGAGGCGATTACACAAACTGTAACCCAAGCATCATCCACACATGCGATGCCAGGAACCCTGCACAGAAAATTCTGGAAATTTCCAAACAAAACAAGACAAAAAAACCAAAACTTCTTTCAAGAGGTACTTCAGTAACTCGGGGGAAAGAAACTGGTTTCCTTTTGAAGCACTTTCATATCACATGTTCTCTTGAAACTTGGAAACATTGTCTCCAATTTAAGATACTTTGTTGTTTTTTAAGAAAAGAATTATAGAAAGAAAAACTTTTTAGAAGTAACTTTTCTCCACCTTCATACATCTGGCCCCTAGTTCTCCACAGAGTGTTTTAAGAAGGAGAGCGCCTAGAGCGCTGGTTCTCTTTGTGTTTGTTTGGGGACTGGTGTGAATCCTTTCTAGTTCCCAAGCTCTCTGCCAAAGCAGGCGAAATAAAGCAGGTGGATACCATCCTTGCCTAGCACAGCTAAGACGAGGACTGCAATGCAAACGCCAGGCTTGCTACTACTAAGGACCTGGACCGGCAGAGACTGGAAGGAAAGCCGGAGGCATGCCTGTGTGCTTCGTGTTTTATTTCCTCGGGTGGATCAATTGTGCTTAAATTCCTTCTAGATTTCTTTTCTGTATTAAAAATAATTGTGTGTGTGTGCGCGCGCGCGCGCGCGCGCATGCGCGCGCGCGTGAAAGTAATGTATGTTCCCTGTCTTCAGACACACCAGAAGAAGGCACTGGATCCCATTACAGATGGTTGTGAGCCAACATGTGGTTGCTGGGAATTGAACTCAGGACCTCTGAAAAAGAGTAGTCAGTGCTCTTAACCGCTGAGCCATCTCTCCAGCCCTCCTTCTAGGTTTCTTTATGGTAGCTCAATTTAAAAAATCAGGAATTAGATAAGAAAAACTTTTCTAAAACTATCCATTTTGCAATAATAAAATGCATTTTTGCTCCTTTAGGCCTCTTTGTGTTTATGAAGAAAGAGTACACCCTGATTTCAGCTGCCAGTCAGAATCTGGTCCTTACTAATTAAACCAGAAACACTGTTTTCACTCTGATCAAAAGAAAGTGCTTTAGATCAAAGCCCAGTGTTTAGTCTTTCTGTGACTTGACAAAGATAAATTTAAAATCATACACAAAAACAACCTTTGAACATCAAGAGTTAAGGGTCACACGGCTTTTCTGCCTTGGAGCTAAACTCTAATGGAGGGTAGAATAAAGTCAGCAATACACTGAGGGCTAAGGCAGATACAGTCCGGGGCACATGGATTTATGTCTCCTTTACTGCCTACCAGTTTATGATATTATTAAGGGCTTAAAGTACTTCAAAATACACATGAGGGAATGGCACCTGTGTGTGTGCTCCCAACACTCCAGAGACAAAATCAGGTCAAGGTCATTCTTAGTAAAATGATGAGTTCAAGGCCAACCTTCTGAGCTACAGGAGACCCTGTCTCAAAAGGGAGAAGAATATATGTGACCATACCGGGAAGATTAACAGGCTAATTCCTACCACCAACAACTTTGTTGAAAAGCAGTTCCGCCATAGAGAATTTTACTAGTAAGGAAGGGAGGGAGGGAGAAGGCCAACGACTTACAGCTCTAGGATCATTATAGCCAAAAGAAGGCTTAGTTCTCTTCCTCACCCTCTCTCCCCATCTCCACCTGCTCAGAATCACAGCACTGAAATATTTTTTTCTTCACAGTAATGGAAGAGATGAAAAACACCTTGATAATCCCCTAAAGTATATATAAGCTCCTACCATAAATCTGCCAGATTGTACAGCCAATGCTGACAGAGACTGCACTCAACTTGAGAGGTAAGAGACGCCTCCAAGAGCAGGGCTGAGAGGCAGTGTGTTATACCAGAGACTCTGGGTGAGGATTCTCTTGGCAAGCATCAAGAACCATAGACTGGAAACACAAAAGGGCTCAATGGTGTTGCACCTTCATTAGTTCAACCTAAGAAGAGTGTTCACCTTGTCCTAGTGTTACTGACACCATATAACTAAAACTCCAAGGAGGGGGGGAAGGGGTTGAAAGAAAATGGCCCCCACCGGCTCATGTTTGAATACTTGGTTCCCAGTTGGTAGAACTGTCTGGGGAAGATTGGGAGTTGTAGCCTTGTTATAAGGGTTGTCACTGCAGGTGGGCTTTGAGGTTTCGAAAGACTCGATGACATTCCAAATGTATGTTGTGCCTCTTGCTTGCTGTTGAGGTGTGAGCTCTCACCTGCTCCTCCCACCAAGCCTTTGCTCTGCCATTGTGGACTCTAACCTGTTGAGATGTTGAAACGTAAGCACAACTCGACACTTTCTTTTATAAATTGCTTTGGTCATGCCATCTTATCACAGCAATAGAAACCCTAATGAAGACAAGAAGATCACAGTAAAAACTCCATTTATAAACAGGCCAGCTGAGCTACAACTGGTTCAGGTCTACTAAAATATATATATCATATAACCAGTCTGTTGTGTTATTATAAAGCCGCTCTATCAGCTTTTGATATAGCAGTTTAGAGAGAGAATGTGTGTCTAGAAGTTAGAGTCTGCGTTTTTTAATCTAGAGGGGGAAGCAAAAAGAAAGAGATCAAACTGTACATATTAACAGTATTCTTTTTTTCCCAGATGATATTGCTGACAATTATTAGAAAGAACGTTATATAGTAAATAGCACACTTCTCCAGCTGCCATTCACAGAAACTTAACAAAAATTTTCTGCTGCAGGCATTCAGATAAGAACCCTTGTCTGACCTCATGTTATCCAGAAGCTCACAACAGAGGACAACCACCAGACTTCCCAGCAGGCCAAGTGACCATCAGTGCCTCTGTGATCCCAGCACTGAACGCGCACAACTTCTGACTTAGCAAGGCCTGTACCTGCTGCTTTACACATAAGTCAAGTCCCCTTGGTGGATCTTCAGGAGGAAAAGGCACAGAAACTTAAGTTAGAAAACCAAACTCCATCTGACCCTTCCAGAAAGTTGATTTAGCCACTCAGGTTTCAATGCCTAAAAGGATAAAATGAGCAGGTGGGTTCTGAAGGCTCCCTCAAGTTCCTTTCAGCCCCACCAGCCTCTCCTAATTTACAACTAGATAAAGAAAAGCGGCAGCCAAAAGGTAGAAGGCGAATAAAACTTCTAAACTGGGCGACCTCTCGTCAGCTCTGCTGTTTGCTGAAGATTTTCCATGGTATCTGAAATGTGACACCACACCCTGTGGAAGACAGAAAGGAATGTCTGGATTCTCGATCTCCACAAATTTCTGAAGATAGCTTATAAATACCCATGCATGTGTGTGTGGCCTTGTGCATGAACTGGTTAAGTCAGGACAAGGCCGTAAGAGACTAGTGGGTGTCACAAGTGAAAGGGGAAATGGTCGAAGAGCTGGAACCAGTGTGTAAACTTTAGCAGGAAGAAACATTTACAGACTCACCAAGAATCAGAACGCATGGCTAGTGCTTTATAGTAACACCCAGTTTAAATGTCACAGTGTAGGAGGTGGCTATCATTGCTGCAGGAGTAAGACCACCACAGTCACATGACAGATGCTGTCCACAACACAAGCAATGTCTACCCTGAGGAGAGAGGGGTTGAGCTTGTCTACGTGGTGGCTTTTTATACTACTAAAACTGCCTATGTGAAAACAAGAAAATCCTCCAGTTAGGCATCTGGACCCTAAGTCTCAAGAGCTTCCCTGTCCCATCATTCCTTTGACAGAGCTGTCCTTCCAAGCCAGTACAGCTCCACAGAAGCAAGCCACACAACCTGCACCTAAACCATACCAAGCTTATATACTCAGATAAAGAAACTCAGAGAGATTAGAAATGCCCGACTCCAAAGCCACACGGCCACTTGGATTTATACCAGAGCATGGTCCCTTGAGGGGTATTGTTGCTCCAGTAACAAGTAGTACCTCTCCACCCGGTCAGGTCATTGGCAATGTTTCCAAAGCTCTACCACTGAAGTACAACTGGGCTGGACATACGGGCCCAGGCACACACACATCCCAGGGGCCATAGGCTTGCCTAGAAATTCCTTAGGAATAAAAGCTTCCCTGACTTGTCAGGAATCCTCAGCCACCAGCATCCTATACAGGCTACTATTGACTTTATAAACTAATGATGCAGAATCTTAATGTCTAAATTTTAGTTTGATGAGCGTGTGATCCCAAACCAATCCACACTGTAGCACAAGAAAAATGACTATGGGATTTCGAGCTCAGCATATTTCTAATCTCTCATGCAGTCCTGCAGTTGAGACCCTGGTCCCACAAAACCCTCTCTCCCTTGGGACCAAAGGGCTGTCAAAAGCTAAGAGGCCCCGAAATGGATGGAAATCTGCCTGAAGCAATGATTTCCTTTCTGATGACAAACAGACCAGACCCACCAGACTAAAAAAGTAGAAAGCCCAAAGAGTAAAAGTGACAAATTAATTAATTAATAAACATATTGCAAAGACAGACAGCTCAAGGGCCAAGAGTTCACGTTTTCCCATCCCAGAATGTACTGACAACTATTCACTAAATGGAATTGCAGTTCTTCCAAAACCTTTTTGAAAGCCAAAGGACAGAGAAATATTAAACAAGCTCATGTGTTAAGTTTTCTCTCTGAAGCCAACCAGGAACCATCAACAAAAAGAGTCCCACCTTCCAAATTCCCATTTCCAGGGAGAGCTGGTTTTGATCTGCAGTCGGTCACTGCACCACCTTTACAAGCCTGCCCTAAATGCCAGCACCCAGGGAGGGAGATGCAAAGACCTCCTGAACAGAGAACCTGTACAGGCTTCAGAGCGGGCAAGGTCAGTGGTCACGCAGGGAAACGGGATACTGTAACCATTTGCAAGAGAAGAGGACTGAGGTGGGGTAAGGATCTCCCAGATCATTCCCAAGTGTCTAGGGCCTTAAAAAACATTGTGACCACAACATAGACCACACCTTCAACAACATACACCCTAAGGTAAGAACCCGCTAGCATGACATTTTATGTTCACTACAGAAACTAAAGTTCACTGAAACTTGTCTCATGCCCTAACATAGGCTAACACAGAAACATTAACACAGAAGGAAAAAGCTGAATTATGGGACCAATCTCAGGTAAATGACAAAGGCTGTGTAGACCCATAGGATAGATTAACTGAACCATTGATCAGGGCTCTCAGGGCCCACACTTCTTGAATCAGATTGGCTCATTCTGGGGTTGGGGATTTAGCTCAGTGGTAGAGCGCTTGCCTAGCAAGCGCAAGGCCCTGGGTTCGGTCCCCAGCTCCAAAAAAAGGGGGAAAAAAAAAGTGTGTGCCAGATTGGCTCATTCTTTCCCCCTCTGATGTCTGACATTTCCCCACTCACTTTTGTCTCACTGAAGGCCTTAGCATATTAAGAAATGCGTGTTTTCATCCCTTACCTGCCATCACTAGTGTGTGGCAGGAGCCAGGCCGGCTACTCTGCCCATCTTTTTGTTTCCTCATTTGTAAAATACCCACAAGAAATAAAGAGAACCCAAACGGGGTGCTGCTCTGTATAAGAGGACTGGGGACCTAACCCTCATGTCTCAGGCCCTGGGTTGTAGCCAGTAAGATGGGGTTGTGCAAAGTGAGAATACGAACCTACCGGTTTCAGAGGGTACTTGAGTTCATGAATTAAATGAATTGATTTTCATAAAATAGTTTAAAGGGTGCCCTGACATTAGGTGAGTAATGTCACCTTTGATTAAAATAAAAGTTAAGTTTTTAAATGATTTCTTCCTCCAGCAATAAATCACAGGGCACCATCAAAGTCAAGTTTAAAAATGAGAGCCAAGCCTAGGGATGCACGCGTGTAATTTCAGCACTCGGGAGGTAAAGGTGGGAGGACTGGGAGGACGCCAGGGCTAAATATTGAAAATTCGAGGCCAGCCTGGGTAGATGATATCCCTTTGCAAAAAGGAGTGAATGCAGCTGTTGCAAAGTTTCTCTGGGGCAAATGAAAATATTCTAAAATTAGACTGTGGTGGCAATGACACAAGTCTATAAATCTGTTACACTTTAAAATGAGTTTTATGGCAAAGTATACTTCAATAAAGTAGTTCTTAAGACAACCCATCGAGTAGGTGGCTTTTACACATAAATAAGACCCCACAGTACACCTTCTTTCATAATAATAGAAACCAACACTCACATCTAATTGGGATTAGAATCCACAGTGTCCCACCTATTACTGGGGTGGGAGGGGTATCTTCAGGCAATAGCGTGGTTGTGATAGCCACGAGTGTGGAACATTCATGATCTCTTCCCACTGGGCACCCAGACTTAGGCAAGCAGCAATGTGGGGGGCGGGGGGAAAGGAGTCCCAAAGTAGCTCACAGCTTCTGGGAAGGATGTTTTATTCAACCTCAAGACAATGCAAGAACTTGATAGCTAGGGAAGCACGCCTCAGTAAGAATGTACTCTCCCTAAATTTCTTAAGCGTCTTCTCAAGAAACCATGAGCAATGCCGCATGACCCCGCATCAAGGGCTCAGACCATGTAAGACTAACAACAGTGATTTCCAATCCGGCCCCTACAGCCTATGACACCTCCTTTTCAACTCTCCAAAACCTATTTCCACCTCCATAAAACTACCTGTTTTCTAAGTGTTCCTAGGTGGCCTCCCAGCTCAGGTGCTGTAAGAGCAATTACTCTCTGCTGTAATTATCACATCCATACACCCGCCCACGCTAAGGGATTAGCCTGCAGAACAGCGAGGCCACCAATGCTCTTTACTAATTTCTGTTTACAGCATTTCTGCGACAGCAATTCCTGGTAATACTTCTCTACTCCCCACATTTTGCCCAGTATAAAAAGGAAATTAGCACCACAGCAGTAGCCACAGTTCAGTAATAGGAAGACATGCTGATGCCAGAATCCTACCACGCCACATTCATCCAAGTTCCGAGGCGATGTTAGTGTTCTCAGAAGTATTTGAAGTAAGCCACTTGAAGAATTTGGGAAGTTTGAATGTACCCACTACCTACCATTAGCCATACTGGTACACTGCACAGAGTTTACAGCCACCGAGAGCCCCAGCCTTTGAGGGCCTATGGACATTCTTACATCACGGAATTATAGCTTAGTTTCCCGAGGCACGTGTGCACTGATCTCAGTGACCTCACATTTTGTCTGCAGGTTAGTAACTGTCCAAAAACAATCATGATGCCATGGGGCTCATGTTCCATCTCCACTCCCAACACCGTTCCAGAAGAAGGAAGATAATTGGGGGTTGGCCAAGTACTTGAAAAGACCGCTGGAGAGTGAGGCAAATCACTGCAGGGTCCCAGAGAAACCCACAGTTTCGTTAAAAATCTGAAGTAATTCAACTGACTTCCTAGGCAGACACTTATGAAAACTAGCCATGAGTTCACAAGGTTCCTAAGTAACGCTAAAAGAAGGGGGTGGGGTGGGGGTGGGAGATAGGTCAGAGGTTAAGAGCATTGTCTGTTCTTCCGGAGAACCCAAGTTTGATTCCCCGCACCTGCATTACTCACAACTGTTAAACTCCAGTTCTAGGATATCAGATGCCTTCCTCTGGCCTCTGTGGGTAGCAGACACATGTGTGGTACAGAGATATACATGCAGAAAATCACTTCTATACATAAAAATTTTTTTTTTTGGTTCTTTTTTTTCGGAGCTGGGGACCGAACCCAGGGCGTTGCGCTTCCTAGGTAAGCGCTCTACCACTGAGCTAAATCCCCAGCCCCAAAATATTTTTTTAAAAAGAGGAAATGGGTTAAAGAAAATGAAACAAAAAGTTATCAACTCTAATCTTATCAGTTCCACCATTACACCTTCTAAATGCAATGCTTACATTATTATATACTTCTAAAAGTTCTACACACATAATGAATCTTACAGGAAGATTAAGTAACCAACACTAGACATCTCTGGGTCATAACAGGAAAATGGATTCTAGAACCCACATTGCCTTATTTAGTTTTGGGCTCGGCCTTTAAAACTCATGTTCACAGGGGAAGCCAATCGCATGCCTTCCAGCAGCTCAGTTTCTATGCTATTTGCAGTGATGCTTGCCCGTGATCCTATCACTTCGGAGTTGGAAGGAGGAGGATCAGGAGGAGCTCAAGGTCATCCTCAGCTACACATCACATTGAAGACCAGCCTGGACTACAGGACAAAGAAAAGGAGGGAGGGGTAGGAAAGGAGAGGAGGAAGGAGGAGGGGAAGAGAGAGGGTTAATTTCCAAATATGTAGGTAGGTATTGTCATCAATTCTACCACCATGGACAAAGCCCCCAGGGCCCATTTTATTTATTCTTCTCTTTGTTCTAGTCTGCAAATCTCCATACAATCAACCAAGCAGGATGAGCTGGAGGCTCAGAGCTTGTCTGTCTGCCAATCAGGGTTCAGATGTGTTTGGTCAGCTCTATCTCAGACCTTTATGAGCTCAAACCAACACCCACATGACCATACTAAAGGGAGCACGCCTCAGCTCTGCCGTGTAAGGCCAGCATCTGTTCGTGGATGTCTGGGGTTCAAACCTATTCAGGAGAAAAAGGACATTCTTTTTCCCTTACTTGCATTTTAAGTAACACTTGGCTTTTGTAACTCACTTTTTACAAATAATTCACTTTGCTCCTGGGCATTCTATGTATTCTGAAAAATTCTCCTTACAATCAAACTTGTCTTTTCAGGAAGCATTCTTAAGGCCAATGAGATGTTTTGGCACTTGCCACCAAGCCTGATAACCTGGCCTTGGTCCCTAGGATCCTCCTGAAGGATGTTTCCACCCTTCACAAGCCTGCTGCGGCCCATATTGAACATGAGAGTAGACAGACATGCAAAGGCACAAATGCACGTGAGCAAACAGAGTAAGTAAATGTAAGAAATTAAAATAATCATTCTTTCGCTTCACTGTCCTCCCTTCAATATGCTGGTATTTAGTAAACATGCCCTCTGAGATATCTGTTAGTGTGGCTTTTCAAGAAAGATGCTTTTTCAAAGGCCTTTCCCACAATCATTTCATCAGCCTCTTAGCAGAATTGGCTTTAACACAAGGGCTAATGGAGCTCAAGCTTTCCCCAACCTCCTAAGCTCTTCCTAACTACTTATAATGCCTGAGCCTCAGGGAAGGCACAAAACTGATGGCTCTACCTTGATGCCTTGGTCTAATCCATTTCTGTCTCACCAGAAACTTGTCTTCTGCAGCCAGACACTGCCCACATTTTAGAACATCCAGCAAATATGCTCACTATAAATGGCTCTTTATCAGCCACGGGAAGCTCCAGTCTCCTTGGGGTGTCTACACAGTCTTAATCCGATCCCTGCCTTTCAGTAATCAGGCCCATGTTTAGCTCCTTGCTTCAATTTGCTCTAATTTGACAAGAAAACTTCAAGATGGATCTCAGAAAAAGAAATCTTTAGACAGCTAATTGACAGCATACTACACTTGGCTTTTGTTGGTGGTTGGTGGTTTTGAGGTTGGTTGGTTTGTTTGTTTTTGAGGCAGAGTCTCTCTGTGTAGCCTTGACTGGCTTAGAACTCCTTCTCTAGACCAGGCTAGCCTCAAACTCAGAAATCAGCTGCTTTCTGAGTTCTGAACTAGAAGTGTCAAGGTTTAAATTTAAAGCGTTCTGGGGCAGCAAGGTAGCTCAGTAGGTGAAGTAACTGCCAAGTTTTTCACTCGGTGCACAAATACAAATCAAAACTGTGATAATATGCCACTCCACAATCAGTAGGATGGCTTTAAAGGAAGAAGGGAGACAAAAGTGTTGACAGTGTAACACCACAATATAAGGCTGCTGTGGGAAACAGAAGTTAAACAGGTGACACACAGGTGTAATCCTAGTACCAGGGAATGGTTACCTTAAGTTTGAAGTCATAGTGGGCTACATCCCCACCCCTTTCACCAACATTTACGCCTTATACCACTTGGTGATTCAACAATTCTAGGTCTAGAATATACTCAAAACATTGAAAATAGAAATGTAAGCTAATTCTTGTATGCTATTGTTCACCATTGTATTATGCAGAATAGCCAACCAACGTGACCATCGGCAGAAGGCATGAACAAAATGGGATTTACCCATACAGTGAAGCAGCCTTCAGCCTCAGAAAGGAACGGACTTCTCTTACATGTTATAACACAGAAGAACCTTATAAAGCCACATGCCAAGGGCACAACCTGCTCCATAGACTGAGAAGTTACTGGGGACCGGTACAGAGGGACAAATGAGGCGCTGGTGCTCAATGGGGAAGGAGCTTCTACTTGGAAAGATGAAAGCATCCTACATGTGGATGGTGGTAATGGCTACACGTCAACATGAACAGACTCAACGCCATGGAACTGCACTTAAGGAGAGCAATAAACAGCATCTTACCTTTCATGACGGTAAGAGAAAATACTACAACTGGGGGTTGGCGGGAAAGAGGAAAACTGAGTCCTCCAAATAAGGCAATGGAAAATGAGTGCCTTCCCCATGCACTAGTGCTTCCTAAAGACCATCTATAATTTTACAGACTGATATACTAATGACCCTCTCTGATACTCAAAGAAACAGGTGCACATGCCAGGGCAGCAGGGAGCAGAAAGACAGGAACCGAACAGAAAGAATGTCACATTGGGTGAAGGCATGCCTTTTCCCTGCCAATCTTCTGCCTTCATGGCTTAGCTCTTACCTCTAGGCTAACAGGACCTGAGGATTCTGGGTAAGTTCCCTGATCCAGAGAAAAATCTATCTCCATATACACACCCGGCCAACAGCTCCAATGGTCTTAACCACCCTGGTCACCTCCACGTCCCACCACCTTCTCATCTCGGAGCCAGCCTGCCTCGCTGACAGAAAGCCAAAGACACTCTCGGTACACATCACCACCCAAACTCTCCAGCTTCTATGGTAGAGCCAGAACCTTGCAGTTTGTATCTGGCACTTTAAGTTCAAAACAGCCCTTCAACAGTCACTTCTCCATCACTGACTCTGGTAGTTTGAAAGAAAATGGCCCCCATAGGCTCACAGGAAGAGCCACTATTGGGAGATGTGGCCTTGTTGGAGTGGGCGTGGCTTTGTTAGAAGAAGTGCATCACTAGTGGGTGGGCTTTGAGGTCACAAATTCTCAATAGGTAGGTATAACATCGCATTCACTTCTTGCAGCCTGCCAATCGGGATGTAAAACTCTCACTCCTTCCCCAGCACCATGTCAACCTGCCTGCTGCCAGGCTTCCCACCATGATGATAATGAACAAAGTTTCTGAAACTGTAATCCAACCCCAATTAAATGCTTTCCTTTATAAGAGTTATGGTAGTCATGGTGTCTCTTCACAGCAATTAAACCCAAATTAAGACAATAACACGCACCCTTCTGGGCACCAGAAGAGAAGCTCAAATCATGAAAACTTAGATTAAACTCACCTGTTTTATACTTATCTTAAGGAAGCTTGTTCAGGCCAGATTCATGTGACATTATTATTCTATTGGCTTGATCAACTTTGCATTCCCAGGTGAGTGTAGTAGGGTGGCAAGCGACGCACCATCAGGAAGGACAATCTAGACCTGAGTCACTAAAGCTGGACCACAAGATCTTAAATCCAAGTGTAATCTTGTTCTTGCCCCTGGTGGAGGCCCACTGTGTATTTAGAGAAATGAGGCTAATCTGGACCAGCGAACATTCACACAGGGAGAAACCGCACCCAGCTCTAACTTATTACCTGAGATACACTGGTAAACTCGGGGAGTTGTTACGTTGTATATTTCCATTCTACTTGCTTACTTGATCCACAGTTCATGCCTTGGCTATACCACTGGGGAAATTAAAACCTATCTCAATAAGATATAATTAGAGGTTAAATATAGTCGCCGAAAACTAATCTCATTGAAAATTTCTTCGGGATCCTAGAGCTATCACAGCATTAGCCTGGCTGAAAGTCAGCATGAATGGCTGCGGATTCGGGCGCTTCCAACTGTGAAGTATTTGCAGAGGCTGCAGCTGAGCAACAGAAAGAAGTCCACGCCCGTTGGATTTGATGCTAGCCTTGGTCTTCAGCTATTACACAAGTCAAGACTGTACGCATGCCAGCCCTCTCCAGTGAGGGCTGAGGTCTGGCATGGTTTCTTACAGACATCAGCAAACAGATTCGCTCCCCATGAAAACTAGAGACTAAAACTGGTCACTGGCTAGTCACTTCACCATCTCCCAGTCTTGCTTTGATAAATAAGGGAACACCCCTCTTAAGCCAGTTCTGGGAATGTGACAAACACTCAGTATTTCCTTAGTTTAGCCTGGGAGGGCTCCTTCCATCCTCCAGAATCCCTCTCCTGCCCTCACGGGAGTCCCAGGAAGATGAGGCTTCTTTCTCCCTTGTTTTATGGCTACTGGGGAAACCATTCAAAGTGTCTCTGGGGGCTGAGCAGGATAAAACTTCCCCTCCACCCACCAGTGCCCCAGCGAGCAGTGTTGCAACCCTGAGGTGCTCTCTTTCCATCTATGCCTGGGAATGAGCCAGCAAATGGGGATTTCCCCAACTCCTGGCCAGACCAACCCTGACCATGCACGTCCTGTTTGAAACTTCACAGGGGCTGGCAACAAGAAGAGGGCATCTGAATAACTCTGCTGTTGCCCCTGTCGTCCATGGAGAACACATGCACTTTAGCATAAAATGCTATGGCAAATATTTCTCTGCAAAATCCACCCATAACAACAAATGAGAAAATTTTTTTCTCTGGAGGTCATCAGTGTTCGACAGTGGCATTATCTTCCCATCGGGCTTTTATAGTACAAAATGGAACTTGAAATTGACTCATTGAATCAACAAACTTGATTCCCTGGACATTGTAACAAGAGTAGAGTATGTAAGATAGAAAATGGGCCAGGGGCAGTGGTGCATATCTGTGGGAGACTGAGGCAGGAGCTCAGGTTCAGAGACAGCCCGGATGACACAGTAAAACCCTATCATTAAAACAGGGTAGGAGGTGAGAGCTCCCAAACTCAATGTTGGTATCCTCCACTTCAAAAATCAACAAGCAAATCATGTCTAGAGGGTGAATCACTTTTCAAGACATGCGTAGGATTTTACCCCCCACGAGCTTATAAAGCAAGCTCAGTTTTTTTCATGTGCACTGCAAAGTTAAGTCTAAAAGGGTATCGCTCACCTATCCCTGCTCAGAGTGTGCCAGATCTGAATGCAGATCGAAGCTGTGTCTACAAGAAAAGAGCCTACAGGATGAAGACTCCTCTCGAGCTGAGAAGTGGATGTCCAAATCACATGACAGATCTCTGGGGTCACACACACACATATATATGTGCCTCGGGTAGGTACTTCTGCCCCTCAACACAGCTGAATCCATAGCATTCTGTACTTAAAGTTTATGACATTTTTCTATGCTTAAGACATACAAGGTCAGGTCCGAGAGGATCTCAAGGCCCTTGGACATGACATTTCCATGCTGGATTATCACAGAGCAAAGGCAGCTCCTACTGAGGAGAAGCTAACTTTGCAAACTGAATGACAGGTGACAAGCAGCGAGTGTCCAGGGAGTCATGATGGCCTACATGGTGGGAATGAGCAATGCCCAAGCCAACCTTCATTGACAGTAGCAAAGGTCAGACATGGCGGGAGGCTGCAGAACTTGAAGAACTCAAATTCACCAAAAATGAACTAGAAACTCCCCAGCTCTCGCTGCAACCTGTGCTTTAGAAAAGCCCAGTCACTGCACTCTGCACTGAGAGACACTCTGTGAGAAGGCAGAAAACATCATAATCACATCAAAGGTGACAGCTGGCTCCAACACTACAGAAAGGAGTAAAGTGCAAAGGGGCAGAGGGAGACAGTGGGGAGAAGGGAGCCTAATTACACCATAAACCCACCAAAGAGGACAGAGGCCGCCGCCGTTTCAGTCCGGCTTTGCCTACCGTGGGTGTGTGCCAAGCTAATCCAAATTCTGAGTCCATCAGAATCCATAACTTTCACAACTCATTTGTTAGACTCCATGCACTGTTAGGAGAGCAAATGACTTCATTGGAATGGACCATAGAAAACTCTGCTGTCTTGCTGGTTCTTTATTGAGAAAGCTCTTGTTCCTTCCCGCTAGAAATAATTCATTTAGTGCATCCTTCCATGTGCACATTGGGCCCTGCAGTGTATCTAGATCACATTGTCTTACTGGAATCAGCCTAAGTGCTCTCTTCCGGGAACATCACTAATGGAGGAAAGGGACTCACTTGTGCAGCCCTCTCGCTCCCTTCCCCCGCCTGGCCTCCAGCCTCCGAGTACCAGGCTCCATTAGTACAGTAATAAAACCACTACTGTTTGGTTAGCAGTAATGCGTTCTAAACGTATCAATGGAGTGTTTCACGGGGAAGGGCTATTGTTAGGTGCAGCATCAATCAGACAGTAGATATAGCAGCTTTCTTGAACGCGTCAGGACTGCAGTGAAAAACAGCACAGCCCATGCTTCTCAAGGACAGCACAATGTGACTTGGACAGCCAAAGACAAAGGAGCAGTGAACAAATAAATACCTTCTCTTCCACAGAGCTGTCTCCACTGTAACCTCCTGTGCAAACCCAGGGGGAACCTTCAGTTTTAAGAACTGGCGTTTCCATTGTCTTCTCTGTGCACTCTCCCAAAATCCACCCAGACTTGCCAATCTCCTTTATATCCTTGTATTGATTTGACTTTTCAAAAGAGGAGAGGAAAACGTTCTTACATAAAATGGTTCTGCTTCACTTCCCCACTAATTTCAAGGATGGAAAGAAAGAAGGGTGGTTAGTTAGCTGCCAAACTCCCTGCATCTATTTCCTTAACCGGTGCTGTGGGTCAAAATGTCAACTTGATGGTTTTCGACCTGTTACAACAGGGAGTTCATGTGGTCCAAATTCATTGCAATCAAAACACTTGGTCACTGGGCTGGGAAAAAGATATTGAAGTCAATTTCCACTTTAGTTTAGCTTTCTGATTATCTTTTGAAGAGAAAAGATTTCTCCATTAAAGACAGACAGGCAGGCAAGCAGGCAGGCAGGCACGCACGCACGCACACACACACACACACACACACACACACACACACACACACACCACACACTTTTTGTGACAGTCTCATACATCCCAGGCTAGTTTACTGTGTCACCTTGAACTCCTCCTGACCCTGCCTCCGGATTATAGGCATTTACTACCATATCTAGTGTAATGAATTAGATCTTTCATATAGCTACTAGCTAGAGAACATTCTGGTAGCTTCGTCTTTGGTTAATACAGGTTTATCCACCTCTTTTTCATTAGCTTTGCATTTGTTTCCAATGAACGTACAGCTTCATGCAGCTAGACACTGAACCCCAATCCTAGCTAAAGTTCTCCACTTTGATCTACAAAAAAAAGTCTTCCTAATTCTCTCTGGTGGTAGAGGTTTGGGGTATTTGTTTTTGTGGTTTGGTTTGGTTTGGTTTGGTCTGATTTTTAATAATATGTTATAAGGCTCTCCTAACCTGTAGGTGAAGAAATATCAAACATTTCCCATGCCCTCTCTGAAGGTATTGTCTTCAGGATCAGAACCAAAGGCTTGACCAAGGGCTGTTTCGCCTTCTGTACAGACAGGAATAAGGAGAAGAGAGAGGAAACCTGATGGAGGACTCTACCAGGCTCAACATTTTCTAGACAAATCTCTGTATATGCGTCAATGTTGGAATGACTCTTAACAAGCTGCCTCTGACTGACAGGAACTCCTTCAAACAGGTAACAGACTGAAAGCAGAAATTAATCGCAGACTAGTGCTGGGAGTTCTTCTCTTCTCTGGATCTTACTGTGTTAGCAAACATGTCTCAGTATCGGGGGTTCTAAAAGACAGGTGGGAGGAAAAAAAGAAAAAACAGGGACAATTTAAAATTGCAATCAATTCAGCAGAACACTGGCCACAATTTTGTTCCACATTTTTGAAATTGGCATGTGATATTTACGGAGAAGAAAAAAAAAAAAAAAACTAAGACAGAATCAGAAATAGTGTACTCTAAAAGGCACTCGAGATTGCTGTGAGAGCTGCAAGTTTCCTCCTGGCCCCTTTCCTCCACTGTCCTCTACCCAGGGAAGAAGCCTATCTCTGGCATTCTTTTGGTGCCTTAGTAAGCTTATGACGAACCATACAGAAGTACAGCTTTCACCAAGCTCCAAATACCATCTGCCCAAAGTCCAACACTGGAGAGGAAAATCAGCTTCATTTATGAAGCCCCAAAAAAGAACTTTTCCTTTTGCCTTCTTGTGATGTTAGGGACCAAACCCCAACTCACATCCCCAAGTCTGGAGACATTACACAGACTGTCATGAGTGGTTACACGATAAAGGCAGTGTGCAGGCAACACTTGATTGCTAAGTTACTGAACACAAGATCTTTGGGAGAAGAAATTGACCCAAAATGAGTATGTGGCCTGGCATTTATCTTCTAAGTGACGTTTGGAGTATTTTTATGTTCACAATGGTATCGCCTCCCCTATATCACAAAAGAAATACCCCAGGGCTAACACAGACCCCTGATCACTTAAATATTGATCGGGAAATTAACCATCACATCTCCACTGCAAGCTGAAAGGCCACAGTGACATCTGATACACCAAAGGAAAAGGTGCCATGATAGGCCTCATTAGTTAAGCTCACTAGCTGCTCTTGCAGAGGACCAGGTTCAACCCCCAGCACCCACATGGAGGGTTCACAACAGTCTGTAACTCCAGTGTTCTCCAAAGACACAGACCTATATCGGACAAAACACCCAGACCCATAAATATTAAATTAAACTAAATTAAAAATAAAAATAAGATGGTGGTAGATTTGGCCACAAGAGATTTTCAAAGTTAAATGCACTTATCCGAGTGTAGAAATTTTCTGGAAGAGGAAGTTGGGGTTGGAGACAGATGACAGCAGGCCCAAGCTAAGACAGTGAACAAATGACCAGGCCTTATGTCCCATAGCCATGAATCATTTAACCACGGGGACGTGTTCTGATATCTTACACAGCTTCCTTTTTGTGTCAACATCACGGCGGGCACTTACACAAACCTCAATAGCACAGGTCAACCACTGGACAGGGCCTCTTAACAACAGTCAAGAGACTGGTAAACACAAAGCACAGGAAACTGCCACCACCTAAGAGCAGGCTGTTTGCCATGAGATGCACTTTGATTCTGTGAGAGCTTCTGTTGTTGCTGTTGTTTTTTTTTTTTTGGACCAAGCTCACTAATAACAAAACGTACAGTACAATGACAACACTCAGTAATAACCTAGTCCTTCTTTCTCATTATCTCCATTAAGTACCTACCACACATGGCTGCTTGTACGACTTTCTACCTAACAAGCAGCACAGCAGTTCCACATCAGCATCACTGTGAAGAGGTAAGATGCCTCTAGCCCTAGTAGAGAGAGATTTTTCAGTTCATGGTTATCTGTCACATACTCGGTATGTTGTTCTGCAGAACGTGACTGACTGAGCTAAACAGTGCTGTGATCCTCATCAGAGTGACAGGAGAAGAAGGGTTAGCTGCCTCTTCACCTAGCCCAAGGTGTGTTAAAATCCTCTTAGGAGAAGGAAGAGGGCTTTAGGATCCACTTAAGATGCTACTGTTCCTTCCAGAAGAGTATTGTCAAGGAAGCGTGTGCATGACGAGCAAAGATAGCCTATGGACAGATTTCTAAGAAAAGTGACATGCTTCTTGTCATCAGAGAACACCTACTTCTTCTCCTTTGAGGACAGGTCTGGTGGTATGTATGCCACTAACATATATTCCCCAAATACAACCACCTGCTTCTTTTTATTCATGCTTTTATTAGGAAGTATACACTTACATCCCCTTCTTAGAAGGTCTTTCTTCTCCTCAATTCTTGTCTATTGTTTTTTTGTTTGTTTGGGCTTTTTGTTTTGTTCTGTTGGGGTGTTGTTGTTGTTGTTGTTGTTGTAGTTGTTGTTTGGTTTGGTTTTGGTTTTTTGGGGGTTTGTTTTTTTGTTGTTGTTGTTGTGTTTTTTTGTTTTTTTGTTTTTTTTGTTTTTTTGGGTTTTTTTGGTATGTGTTTGTTTATGTAGCCCTGGCTGTCCTGGAACTCACACTGCAGACCAGGTTGTCCTTGGACTCAGTCCCATCTGCCTCTGCTGGAATTAAAGACCTACATCTCTCCATCCAGCTTTTGTCTCTTCTTTTTTTAAGACAAGATCTCACATGGTCTACGTTGGTTGTCCTCATAAGGATGCCCTTGCACTTCTGATCTTCCTGTGTCTCAGTACTAGAACACTAGAATTACACGTATGTACCTCAAAGCAAAGACACCTGTTTTAAGCCGTGCTGAGTACAAGGCTTCATGTATGTTAGAGCCAGCAACCTCCTGACTGAATCCCCACGCCAACCATCATCTGCTTCGGTTAAGCTCTCTCAGGACAGAATGTTGCAGCTGACTCTTCAGTAGGAAATACTTGCTAGGGGCAAGAAGGGAGGCACTGTGTTAGGTAAACCAAGTAGTTTGTTCTTCTTTAACTAAAAGTAAGAAAAAGTCACTACCACTGCATTTGGTGGCTTTAAAGCAAGAAATGGGGAAATAATTCTAGCCAATGAGACTTAGTAGGGTTCCCACAACTAACCCTAGGGCAGTCAACAGGATCATTACACACACACACACACACACACACACACACACACACACACACACACACACTGCATTGTACAGCATTAATAAGGAAAGTATTAATCTAGAAAGTATGTCATGAGAGAAGAGCTCACTGTCACTAGAAGAATAAACTCACGTGAGGTGACTGGACATTACTCATGCTGAAACTGGTGGGGGGGTTCAATCCACCATACCCTCGTGTTCAGTCTCAGAAGCCACTGCTACAACCACTACCCTACTGTTTCTCACACCCCTCCATCCCAAAGACCAATTCTGAAAAGTTAGAATCCTTCCTTCCCAAATTAGATCATAAAAAGCCAAACCTAACACAAATTTTTACCAAACCTAACACAAATCTTAACATTTTTTCCTCACCTTTTCTTAATAAGAGTTGACCATAAAAAAGCTAAGACCCTCAGTCATTTCCAAAATCACATTCTGCACCTGACAAGAAATGATTAAACTGAGAAACAAAGAAGACTATCCACACTTGATGACTTTACCCCTCCAGACCCAATCATGTACCCTTTCAATCCAGGCACACTTCTACAGACCTATCCAGAACATGGGTTAAAGAAAAGAGAGAGAAAGAGACTATTAGGCGACCAAGATGGCTGTGATGGTGTGCATATGCTTGGCACAGGGAAGGTGTGGCCTTTTTGGAGGAAGTATGTCACTGTGGGGGTGGGCTTGGAAACTCTCCTCCTAGCTGCCCAAGGATGCTCAGTCTGTTCCTGGCTTTCTTTGGGTGAAGATGTAGAACTCTTAGCTCTTCCTGCACCATGCCTGCCTCGATGCCGCCATGCTCCCGCCTTGATGATAATGGACTGAACCTCTGAACCTGTAAGCCAGCCCCAATTAAATGTTGTCCTTTATAAAACTTACATTGGTCATGGTGTCTGTTCACAGCAATAAGACCCTAAAACAATGACTCCTGAGTAAATTCAGTTGCTGCCAGAACTGTTAACCTAAATTTGAACCTTAGGACCTACATGGTGGGAGGAGAGAATTGAATCCTAAAAGATGTCCTGACTGCCGTACATACACCATGGCATGAATATGCATGCCCACATACATATGATCAATAGACACAGACAGACAGACAGACAGACAAGACTTAGTTATGCAAATTTTCCAGAGTAAAATTTAAAAATGGTATTTGCCCTAGGATTTAGAGGTCTTATTCCCTGTTAAGGAACACTCCAGCCAATACATTCCTAGTGCTCTTTTCTCTTGCAACCGAGCCTTTGTTATGAGTGTCAATTGTTACCCTTTGTGGTGTCCAGAGAAACCCAAAAGGCACAGTCAGACAGTGAGTCAATGAGGTTGAGACCCTGACCTACCACTGAGGTAAGCAGGTTACTACGCATCCTTCCAAGGTCACCTTGCTGCATAGTCAAGCCAGAGAATGCCTTTCAGAACGCCACAACTACTCATCCTTCCCATGGAGGGCCTGCCCATCAGGGATCACTGCTGTGATGTCATGAAAGGCAACCGTCCATCAGCTGCATGCAAGGGCAGTGCAGCTCAAGATGTGGGGGTTCAGGCTCCACTCAGAATGAACACTGCTGCTGCTACGCTGTACAGAGGTTTGACACCAAAGGCTCGTGCTCACAACTAGAAAACACTTCCAGTGATAGCTGTTTGTTAGACCAAAACACAAAATGGACACTGAACTCATGCATGAGCAGGGCCTCCTGTTTCTTCTTCTTATTCCCACTGCTGCACCTACACTGTCAACATTAACTTTCCCACTCATTCAGTCTCGTTCCACACAGCTAGTCACTTACCATGCTACGGTGACAGCCATACCTCAGAAACTTTTCTCTGGTTCGGTTTTTCCTCATATCAATAACTCTGACTTCAACTAAAACATATGACATTATGTCATGGTTTCAAACCCTAGATTCCACTGCTAAGCAACAGGACCCTGGACAAGATGGTTGCTCCTTTAAGCTGCTGTTTGAAAACAGCTCTTCTGGAAGACAGAAATGGATCATCATATATGAAGTTCTCAGAGAAACATCAACAATGTCAGTTCCTCAGGGTCAATCCATTCAAGCCAGATCCTCAGGTGCCCAGACTCAATGCAGGAGCAATGTTGACATCAGCTTAATTTAATACACTCAATTAGGGGTTGGGGATTTAGCTCAGTGGTAGAGCGCTTGCCTAGCAAGAGCAAGGCCCTGGGTTCGGTCCCCAGCTCCGGAAAGAAAAAAAAAAAAAAAAAAAAACTCAATTGTACTGCATGCCCACTCCACCAATGGCTTGTCCCACATTTTTAATCATATCTCTATGGAACCAGGGTTTTAGGGCAAAAGTCCCAGCTCTAGTCAGGCACCTTTGTCGGTTAAAAAATACAAGTAACAAAAAAGCAAAGAGAAGAGATTTGAACTCCCAAACTTGTCTTCCTAGGTACTGATAGGAGATTTAGGTTTAAAGAGGAATAATAAGTCATGGGCAAAACATATTCATAATTAGTCAATTCTGGTCAAGGTGTGGCCTAGTTCTGCATTGTGATTCAGTAACATCCTGAGAGGACCAATTTGTTTTCTAGAAGATGCTTGCTTTTGTTCCAAGGGGCTGTCTCCAGTGGCTATCACCTTTGTCTGGGGTTGTCTGTCCTGCCCTGCTTTGTTCTATCAAGTGATTGGACTCCTCTGTACCGGCCTTGAATGGAGATGAGACAGGTTACGTTCAGACACACTCCTTGAGCCTTGCACATGCCTAGAGTCAAAGAGGAATCTGACTCAAAATAAAGGAGACAGACCCGAATGAAAACCAGCATGCCAGCCTTTCATGTTCTTTTGGTTACCCCATGGATTCAAGTGGGGAGCCAATGCTCTCAGCGCGAAGCAGAGTGTTAAGAGCCTGCTGTATTTTACCCTGAGTGTCAGAACACTCATGCCCCTCCCGCTTATACAGAGAGGTAAGGGGCATGGCACAAAGAAAGCACAGGCCAGAGCTTCATTAAGGGCTTTTAGTGCAAGAAAAAACACACAATAACAGCTCGACATGTCATTCTGAATCTCACTTAATTTGATTGTTAGAGCCAACACTTCATTTAGAAAGAGAGAGAAAGAAAGAAAGGAAAAAAAGAAGACAAAATCTGACAATTAACAGGAAACTCCAGATACTCTCATCTCTGTTCTCGCACTCCTGAGGATTCAAACCCATAAATGATTCATTAACCAGTTGCCAACATTTGCTGGCTCACCCTCCCTTAAGCAGACAACAGCAAAGACACAAAGGCACCATTAGGCTGAGATAAAGGACACAAGGTAGAGTCACCTTATTTGAAGAAACAGAAGCAGCAGCAGTGCAGGGCTTGGGAGATGGCTCACTGAGTAAACGGCTTCTGCGGCAGCCTTAACCTGAATTCAGACCTCTGCCACCCATGTAAATGCAAAGCAGTGTGAATCTATACAACTCCAGTGAGCTTTAGGATCAGCAAGGAACCTCATCTCAGAAACAGAGAGTGACACAAGAGTACATCTGATGTAGACCTCTGGCCTCCTCTAGATGCAGGTGTGTGCACCTGCACAGACAGGTGTAACCCTGCAGGCCAGAGGAGGGCATTGGATCCCATTACAGATGGTTGTGAGCCACCATGTGGTTGCTGGGATTTGAACTCAGGACCTCTGGAAGAGCAGTCAGTGCTCTTAACCACTGAGCCATCTCTCCAGCCCTTCTTTTAATTTTCAGTTGCATCTTAGGAGCTGTGGGCATTCACTGTCCAGAGAAACTCTAACCCAATTACTTGGCTAATTCGTACTCAGCCTCCCAAACCCGTAACACCTCAGCAGGGCTTCAAATACTGTGTTCATTTCCAGTTTCTCTCCAGCTCTGAGTGCCTATGTGAGCCAGGGGCTTTATACTTTGACGTATTTGCTGTAATGAGAAAACCTACTTCTCCCAGGAAGTTGAAAATAAAAGTTTGATTCTAAGGAAGAGAAGCCAAATCGGCTCACAAATGCAGAGTATGTTTGAAAGAGCACATTGCACTGCAAACCTCAAGCCACTCTTCTGTAAATGGAGCACTTCTTACTGTGGGAAGAGCAGGGAGCCGTGGAGCCAGAGGACAGCCCAGTAGCAGAACATGAAAATCAGAACCTAAGAGGTGAAAGCAGCCCTCGGAAGGAATTGAGACTACCATGTGGACAGACACTGCAAACCATCTTACAACACAGCATTCAAGACACCTATAAAAGAAAACTCACACCATTGTTTCCTTTTCCTTCCCTCGGTCCTGCCTTCCCCAACCCCAACCCCACCCTCCAAGTGTTAAGACCTATTCAAACCTCAAAGAGTATTTATGATTTCACAAGAAAAGTTTACACTCTATGCCTCTCCTCCCAAGGACACGGTAGCTTACTTTGAGAATTGACAGGGTTTCCTCTTTGAAAAGCAAGGCGACATCGGTGTAAAATGGGGGAAATCTAAATTCTTTAATATTGAAATTAATAAATAAGGATTTTTAGTCATTGTAGACATTCTGTATTACAGTGGAGAAAACATGGTATATACACTCACCAAAATAAGAAATCATATATTCCCAGAACCTACTTGTGGTTGTTTGAGTAGATATGGGCCCTATAGACTCATGCGTTTGAATACTTGGCCGACAGGCACTGGCACTATTAGGAGGAGGAGTCTTGTTGGGGGGAGTATGTCATTGTAGCGACAGACTTTGAGGTCTCCTATGCTCAATATTCACCCAGTATGGACACAGTCTCCTGCTGCCTGCAGATCAAAGATATAGAACTCCTTCAGTACCACGTCTGCCATGCTTCCTACCATGATGATAATGAACTAGACCTCTGAACTGTACACCAGCCCCACCTAAATGCTTTTCTTGTAAGAGTTGCCTTGGTCATGGTGTCTCTTCACAGCAATGAAACCCTAAGACACCCACCAAAATCTTTGTTTTTTGTTTGTTTGTTTTTGTTTGAGACTGGCCTCACTATAACACAAGATCTAGAACTCCCTATGTAGCTATGGCGATTTAAATGAGAATGGCTTCCCCAGAGTCATATATTTATTTGAACATTTAGTGCCCGATTGGTGAACTGTTTAGGAAGAATTAGGAGGTGTGCTCTTGTGGGAGGAGGTATATAATTGGGGTTGGACTTTGAGGTTTCAAAAGCCCATACCAAGCCTGGTCTCACGCTCTTTCTTCCTGCAACTTAGGAATCAGATGTGAGCTCCCCGCCACTGCTGTAGCACCACACCAGCCTGCTACCATTTTTCCCATCATGACGCTCATGGACGAACCCCTCGGAAACTGTAAAGCCAGCCCCCCATAAAATGTTTTCTTTTATAAGCTGAATGTTCATGGTGTTTCTTCTCAGCAATAGATCAGTAGCTCAGACAGTAGCCTAGGCTGGCTGGAACTCAGAGAAATCTGCTGGCTTCTGCCTCCCAAGAACCAGCATTAAAGTCAAAGACATCAAAACTCAGGGCTCCGACGTGTGTCCCTGAGAGATCATGACTATCAGTGAGCAGCTGTGAGAGCACAACTCCTCTGCACGCTGAGTTTCCAGAAGCATTACAGCTCCTCCCATTCCTAAAGCCCCAATCTCTCTGCTTACATAGTGCACACAGGAAGAGCCAACACAGTCACAAGAAGGGCTGGGACAGAGCTCGCACAGAACACTTACTAAGAATGTGGAAGGCCCCGAGTTCAATAATCAATCCACCCTGCCCCCCACAAAAAAAGAAGAGAGAGGAAGAGAAAGAGGAAGAAGAGAAAAGGAGACAAGGAGAAGAAATCAGAAGGCATTATTTTTTTAAGGAAACGTGTGCTGACACAATGCTTTGGGGGTTTTCCACAGAGGTAAGCTCTACATTTTCCAAAAGCAAACAGTTCTCTCTCCAGAAAAGGACAGGATGTTGCAGATGAGTCATTTTGTTGACATTCTAGGTGCTGGTCAGTTGGAGGACAGGAACCAGATCAACTTCCTAGACAGGACAGATGAAATATCACTCCGGAAAAGATCAGAGAGGGGAATTTACTGAGTGATAGAAGCACTTCTGCGGCTCAAACCATCCTATATACCCCTTTGTCTAATGACGACACCCAGCCTCATTTTGGAAAAATGATGAAGATTACTTATTCCTGTAACGCCTTAATGCATAAAAGAACTACATGCTGTGGTTTATAAAAAGCTTCCAATACAAACAGAGCAACAATAATTTTATTGGCCTTGATATTTACTTCCAGGCACATAGGGTTTCTCCACAACAAAGTAAAAAGTTAACAATAAAACCATATATTCTGGAGGCTGGAGAGATGGCTCAGTGGTTAAGAGCAGCAATTGCTCTTCCAGAGGTCCTGAGTTCAATTCCCAGCAACCACATGGTGGCTCACAACCATCTGTAATGGGATCTGATGCCCTCTTCTGGTGTGTCTGAAGACAGCAACAGTGCACTCATATAAATAAAATAAATAAATCTTTTTTTTAAAGCATAGAGTCCATATCTACACCTGTTATAGAACAGCAGCCACTGACATCAACCATATTCCCCAGTGTAAGGCTCCATGCTGCCTTGGCAGTGTTTAATGTCACCCTCTCATTTCCACATAGGATCTAGCTACAAAAGACTATGCAGACAAGTTATGTCAAAAGGTAGTTCTTCCAAATCTCCTATCTGAATCTTAATTCTATAAAGTTCCGAAAGGGTATCCACTTACTCATTCACCCCCACTGGCAATCTAACACCAAAAAGCTCCTTTATAAGTTATGGACATTGTTTAAGGAAAAAAATGGCATGATGGCCGAAGTTTTTCTATTACCTGGCTATTTTCTATTTGTACTCGGCTTGGGATTCTCGTCTGTACTGGGTTCTCCATTAGCTGACATAATGTAAGCCAATGTTACGTGATTCACAATAATTCAAAAACAAAATATTTAGGGAAGAAAACACTTTGTCTATCGATATACATTTAATTAGGCAGACAACAGATTTGACTGAATAAGTCAATATGCATTCAACTACAACCCTTCATAGTTCTTTGTGGCTTTTAGGAGAGACCATTCATTTAAATGCATCAGATCAAAGAAAATAGACACATGCCCTAATAAAGCTCCCTAACAGTTCATGGTGGCCACCTCCATGCTCCATTCAGCATTTTTGCACAAGGGCCATAGGAGGACCTGGAAGCAGACGTCAGAAGATATGTTTCAGCGGCAAACACTGGGCATGAGTTAATAATAAGCATGTATATCTAACGCTATTAACAAATGTTACCTAAATACTTCTGGCATATTCATGTCTTAGTTAGGGTTATCATTACTATGAAGAAACAAACACCATGACCAACCAAAAGGTGGGGAAGGGTTTATTCAGCTTACACTTGCACATCACTGTTCATCATCAAAGGAAGTCAAAACAGGAACTAAAACAGGGCAGGGATCCTGGAGGCAGGAGCTGATGAGAGGCCATGGAGAAGTGCTGCTTACTGACTTGCTCTCCATGGCTTACTACTGACTTGCTTTCTTTTAGAACCCAGAACCACCAGCCCAGGTATGATACCATCCACATGGGCAGGGCCCTCCCCCATCAATCACTAATTAAGAAAATATCCTATAGTCTTGCTTACAGTCCATTTGGGGTAGGGGCAATAGGAGGGAGTTAGAGAATTCTATAGTCCAGTCTTACAGAGGCATTTTAATTGAGGTTCTGCCTCTCAGATGACTTTAGCTTGTATCAAGTTGATAAAGCTATCCAGTTCATGATATAAGAGGCAACTTATTCCTTCAAGTAGAATAATTATTGGTCATGGAGTTAAAACCCAAACCTTAACCTTTGAATCACTACTCCCATTAAGAAAAAATGTTAAAAGGACACAGAAGGCATTTCCTAGAGTCATAAAATAATGTGGTGCTTTTAAAAAAAAAAAAAAAACAATGTCAGACATGCCACCAACGGGACATATAGCCATATAGGGAACAGAGTTCCTAGCGGCCAAAGCTACAGCAATCTGACCAAAGAGAAATAGTATATTATTTCCAAAGTCCAAAATAACCATCTGTAAGTGGCATAATTTATTACTGGGAGGGAAGGGAGACAGGGTCTGTGCAGCCCAGGCTGGTCTTTCACCCGAAACATATCTAAGGATAACCATTCAGCTTATAAAAGAAAGCATTTTGTATGTTTTGCTTTTTTTAAAAGTTCAAGTGGAAAAACCTGTCAGCCATGACTTTTGGCAGGTGACTGGGGTAACCCATCATGTTCACAGCTTGCACTTGAAGGGATGTGAAGAAAGCAGCACTTGGCCTCTGAGACTGTCCTCAAAGCCCGCGACCTTACTCTAATCATCAGAGAAAGACCCCACTAATCCCAGTGTAAGGAGAAACTACAAATACCCGACAGAACTCCTGACAAAACTATCAAAGAAGAAAGGGAGAGATTACCGCACGCCAAACCAGCGCAGAACACAGAGCAAGCAAAGAACACAGCATCCCTGACGGGATCCAGAACAAACCGGGGCATCACGTGACACTGAGGAGCCGTGAACAAAGCGCACATTTAAATCATGACAAGTCGCTCACCGTGAAAAATGGACGACACTACTGGAAAATGCTAGTGAGGTAAACTGCTGTCTACCTTATCTTAACGTAGATGGGAGAGTTTACTAAAGAAAATCAAACTATAAAAGGACTAAGAGCTGTCCACCAGGGCTGCAGTGGATAGCGAAGGCATTCGCCTTGGCAACAGCTGTCTGAGTCAGCGCCCTTCCACCTCTCTTGTCCTTACCAACTAGGAAGTCCTGAGGGTAACTCAGCTGGGGTCCTGGGTTTTTTGCTCCTGCTAAATAAAAGATGGACCACTCTCAATATACTCTAAATTTTATTCAATGGACAAAGATTTTGGAGACACTTTATGAAGATAGAAGGAATTCTACAGTCTGCATCTGCTGGGTTAGGACATATTTTAAAAATTAATTAAGCGATTTAAAAGACTGCCTGACGTGCTAAAGGCAGAGGGACCTCAGGCGGGCTCAACTCCACCCACCCAGCCTCTGACTTAAAGGGCCCCCCTCCTCTTGTTTCACTATTTTTAAATGGGAGCAAATCTTGGCACACATGTGGACTTTCAAAGGATTAAACGCAATGTCTGAATTGCTTTTTGCTTTGAATCTCTTTCTGATCGATTCCTTAAGACCTATGAATACAACATTAAGCAAAGATGATAATAGCCGATTATTCACCAAGCACCTGTCAGACAGCAATTTGAGGTTCAAAACCCAGGGATGGGGGAACACACCTGGAGAACTATACATCAGAAAGAAAAGTCTTAATCTACAATCTTCACACACACACACACACACACACACACACACACACACACACACACTCCCCTGGAGAACTATACATCAAAAAGTCTCAATCTACACACATATACACATATACACATATACACACACTTAAATATATGTACTTTCCCTTCAGTGGCGCTTCTAAAAACCCTCGATGACTTGTTTAGGGACTTCTGTAAGATAGTGTCTAGGATACTGGCAAATGCCCCTAATTTCCAAGCTGAGGTCTGTTCACCAGCTCACACCATTCTCACTACTACCCATACCTGTGGTTGCACCACAGGCTCAAGCCTGTTAGGACTGAGTTGAGAGGTTTGCAAGTCCATGCTGCCCCTAGTACAATTTCCAACATCTTGCAATCCATAACTTTGAAAACAAAGTCACAAAATACTTACACCCCAATAAAGTATCAAAACTTTATTGACACTGTATGCCCCCTAATTCCTCATTAGGTAGAGTTTGGGAATTAATTACAGAATTACAATCCCTTAACAGTGGTCCTCAATCATGGGACTCCCCCTTCAAAAAAAAAAAAAAAAAAAACACCAAAAATCTACATTAAGCAAATAGGCATTTTGGATTGTCACAACAGGGAGGAAAGAGTATTATCCAAAACTACTCACTAGCACCCATTGCACAGTGCCCAAGGATGCCATTCAAACATCCTGCAACCCACACATCATTCTCTTTATCATCAACTACCTGACCTAAATTAATGCCAACATAGAGTTCAAGGAACCCCAAAAACTGCATTTAAGAAAACAGGTAGGTAGCAAGTCGACAGACCCCTTCTCCATCCTCCTCAGAGCACTGTCAAAGCTTCTGTTCTGTTCTGCCCTGCCCCTGAAACTTGACTTTGATTGACAAAGCCTTCCCCAGCACCATCCTACAAGGCCACTCTTTACTTTCTGGTCCACTTTCAAGCACTGTTTGTCATTCATACAGTTTTTACAGCTCTCAGAATTCAGGAAGATCTTATACACTGGTCTGAAAGTATCAGTCAAATATTGGTTCATTGACAAAAACACTTCACAATTACTGGAAGTCTACCTGAAAGAAAGAAGCATTCCTTGAGGCATTAGCAATCCACAGAGCACTCAACCTGGGGGAATTTCTAATTCTCCCACTGCTTTGAACTAGATTTTATTCCTAGTTTACAGATGAGGATCAGAGAAACTAACAATTTTGCCTCAAGCTCTATGACCTAAGTAAATCCAAGAACTCTATTTTTTCTACTTGGCTCACTTCTGCAATCCCAGGGGGTCTACTCATTAGACATCAAGGTAACCAAGAGGCTACCACAGCGAGCTATTCAGCAGGCCTCTTTATTTCTTTTAAAACAGTACCAATGCTGACTCTAGGGACAAGCCACCAAGACATGAGACACTTGCAGGTTTAGTGTTGTATACATTTCCTTTTTTCTTTTTATAAAAACACAGATCAAACCGAGGACCTTGTGCCAGTCCTCTACCACTCAGCTCTATAGCCCAGCTTTCTTCCTTTTGTTTGTTTGGTTTTGGTTTTACTCTAAGACAGACTCTCATTAGCTTGTCTGTGCTGGCACTGAACTCAAGATCCTTCTGCCTAGGTTCCCAAGTGCTAGAATTACAGGTACACACCACTATGCTTGGCCTGTGTCCATTTTTCTTAAAAAACAAAACAAAACAAAATACAACAAACCAATAAAAACTGGCCCCCAACAGAGAGAAACACCAAAATGAAAATGGAGAGGGGAATAAAAGTTACAGTACATACCTGTGCACGCACATACCCACACATGCATGTGAACACATTCACCAGCTGAAAGGCTACCACTTTCACTCTGCCCCACCTTATTTTCCTATATCATATCAGAAAATTAAATCGTAATTGTTTTGGAAGGTGCATGGATAATTCCAGCAGGTAATTAGGACATCCCAAAACCAGTTCCAAAAAACGAAAAGGAAAAAAAAAAAAAAAAAAAAAGAAGCGTTTAATTGTCTAGATACGATTTACCCTAGATCTCCTAACATCTCGCCCATCTGGTTTCCTTGCAAATCACCCAGCGAAGCCATCTGTGGCTGTGATTTTCAGTCCTTCAACTGAAAAAAAAAGAAGTGACTTTAATGGAAGGAGAAAAAAGTTTCCTTACAGTTTCCCGCCTTCCTGCGTGGTGAAGCAGGACTGGGTCAACTTTAACATCCTCAAACAAAACAATAAATCCAAAACAGATAGAACTAAGGTGCCATTTCCCACCAGCCAATTTTACAACAGTACTAATTGTGATTTTTTTTTTTAAAAGGATGACAACATGTTCTGGATGAAGCAAAGGAATAATATATTTATTTAGTCTACGAATTTGTAGAATAGCGAACTTGCCAAAAGCGTTACACCTCCACGGCCTTGTGATGCGTTAGTCAAGATGATCACTTACAGAGCTACTGAAATAGTATAGAAGAATCATACCTACCCCATGGACTATAGGGATGTGTGGCCCGTGGTTGTGGCTTTTGTAGGGTTTGTTTGTTCGTCTGTCTGTCTGTTTTTAATGATGCATTTAAGTAAAGTTCTTTGAATAACTGTTACTCTTAAATCTAAGTACATTTGTCTCAAGCAGATACATAAAACAAGAATGTCTACCCAAAAAAGTAATTTCCCTGTCTTTTTTTTTTTTAATCTCCCTTGAAGAAGAGCCAAAAAAATTTCAATAACACATGAGAGTTAACTTCTGACTAAAATGAAGTCATTCCTGTTAACCAGGAAGGATAAGTGTCTGTGTTCCAAAACTCTCAGGAATGCTTTAGAGTGTTCCTACTCAAGCCCCATCTACAGCCTAGACCTGCCGTCCTCTAGATAAATGGTATCTTCAGAAATGAGCAGGATGATGGCCATGAGTAAACAGGACGGCCTGACGTGACAGGCGCAGGATGCCTCAGCTGGCAAGTCCTGCAGCGACAACTGGAGCAGTGACAATTCTGTTCAATGCAATCGATTAAGAAAAGATCAGTTCCTTCAGCTCTAATCTCCTTCCTGTTTGTTTGAGTTGTTTTGTTTTCTTTTGGTTTGTTTTGGCCTCGTAGGTCCAAATAGCAAGTATAGTATGTGATGACTTCTAATGCAGCCTTAAAGGAAAAGTAATTCCCTCCTATAAAGTCAGAATCGTATCCAGCCAAGCTCTGTAGTTTTCCAATGTGGAAACACTTAGCAGTGGCTGTTCCAAGGCTTAGTCCACATCTAAGACATTAAAAGAAATGAGAGAAGGGGGAGACGTGTGGGCACAGAGACTCGTTTGTGCAGGAAGGCCATGATTAAACAGCAAGGCTTACATTCGCAGAACCACATTAAAGACTTCAGAATCCCACCCTCCCTCCAGAGTGACAACACTTAAGCCAAACCTTTCTGTGACAGGCAGGGGTTCTTATACATTATCTGAAAAATAAAAGACCCCACATGACTTTTGTTCTCATTTTAAAAGAGTAAAAGAAAATCCATTTTCTTAATTTCCCAATTTCATTTATCCTACTCCTCTCAACCGGTCCTTGGTAGAAGCATAGTTGAAAGACAAAGCCGGAGCCAATTATCCCAAGAACAAACAGTATTCTGCTAAAGGCTTATAAAAATAAATTTGGCTTCCAAAAAAGAATTCAAGAATTCCACATTGTCCTCTCATCTCCCGTAAGCCTGTTGAATTTTTTTTTTTTAACTCATTACTATTTTTCTCCAAATTCACACTGGGTAGGGACGTTAAACAAAATCTCTAAGCACGGGGCTGGGGATTTGGCTCAGTGGTAGAGCGCTTACCTAGGAAGCGCAAGGCCCAGGGTTCGGTCCCCAGCTCCGAAAAAAAAAGAACCAAAAAAAAAAAAAAAAATCTCTAAGCACACCAAGTGTAGTCTCGCTGTAAAAACGCAGTTTGCATACTTCAAATCCAAAGATCTGCATTGCAATTCGGCTGGAATAATGTCTGGTGATATCAGAAACCACAGCACCACAGCCCATCTCTCCAGTCAGCTGAACTGAGAGCTGGCATGGTTCAAGTCTCACTGGGAGGCCATCCCTCCAAATTTACCCTCACAGATCCTGTTCAACAGGTCCATGCTTACTCTCAAATCGTAACTTGAATCACTTCAGTATCTCAATTTAACTTCCCGTTTTAAGAGATCAATCCGGGTAATAGTTAAGGACCACTGTGGAGACAAAACATCGGGACGAGCTTCTGAATAACAACCGTGTGGGGCTAGAGACACTAATTTCACTGAAACCCAAAGTCCCTTGGATGGGAATTGTTCTTCAGGTTGAGACGCTCCATTCAAGCTCTTGCCTAGCGTTTGTCCTTTCTATGCTTTCTTTATAGAAGAATAGAAATTTCTAGAAGTTGTTCTTTCCATTCTTTGTATTCCAAACACCACTCTAGAACATGTCTTTAGACGAGTGTTTCTCAAACTGTGGGCCTTGACCCCTTTAGGGGTCACATATCACATATCCTGAATATTAGATATTTACATTATAATTCACAGCAAGAGCAAAATTTCAGTTATATGGTAGTAAAATTACAGTTATGGAGTAGCAACAAAAATAATTTTATGGGACCAGAGAGATGGCCCAGCAGTGAAGAGTGCTGACTGCTCTTCCAGAGGTTCTGAGTTCAATTCCCAGCACCCACATGGTGACTCACAGCCATCTGCAACAGGATCCGATGCCCTCTTCTGATGTGTCTGAAGAGAGTGACAGAGTACTCACATACATAAAAATAAAGCAATCTTTAGAAAGAATCATTTTATGGCTGAGGGTCATCACGACGACGTGAGGAACTGTATTAAAGGCTGCAGCATTGGGAAGGTTGAGGACCACTGCTTTAGCCTCTTGCGTGGGGTTTGCTACACCATGTCATACAGCGCCAGGCCAATCCAGCTTGGACCTACAGATCTTCCTGAGTCTGCAACCACTGAATTGTATAGATATACCCGGACCAGAAGGGCCTCTGCAGCCTCATTTCCTACCTGAGTCAAGGAACTAGAAAGGAATTTGAGTAATTTAAAAAACAAAAAGATAGCATTGTGAGAAAATTAGACAAGACTATCCTTGATGCTTGTGCATTATAATTTGGCTAGAACAGTTTCTGGTGACACCAGAAACAAAGGCGCCAGCGTTTTTTTATGGTCAGCTGAACTGAGAGCAGATGAGATTTAACTCTGATAGGAAGTCCACGCCCAGAAATTCAGTTGTGTTGATTTTTGGTCAACAAGTTTATGTTTATTCTCAAATCACAGTTTAAATCACTTCAGCATATCTCTAGTACTAAATAAAGATTAATTCTTGCGAAGGGTTACCTGTCACAGAAAAGTTATTTTGTGGATACATTTTAGTATGAGGTCTTCCAAAAAGAGGGAAAATCAATTGTTTGTGGTTTCTAGAGTTTTGGGTTTTTTTGTTTTTTTTTTTTTAAATGACTGACTTGCATACTTAAGCCTGAGTAACTTAATGCTCACCATGGGCATGCAGATCTCTGAGGTCCAGAGAGAGTACAAGATCCCTTGGAGCCAGTTATAGCTGGTTCTCAGACTGTATAGGTACTGGGACCTCATCTGGGGCCCTCTGCAAAGAGCAGAAAACTCTTTTAAGTGCTGAGCTCTCTCCGATCTTGTTTTATGTTTGAGCTAGAGTTTTACTCTGTAACTCAGGCTAGTTTTGAACTTCCAACGTTCTTCCTGACTTCCAATGCCACCAGCCCAACTAATATTGTAAAATGCAGTTTCTTTTCAAGAGAATTAGGTTGTCATTCTTTTTCTTTTTTTTTTTTTTAAAGGCGGGGGAGAGTAGTCTGAATTGGGTTATGGGACCCGAGAGGTGCCTCACCTCTGCCATTGAACTCGCACTGCAGGCAGTGAGTCTGTTCCAAGCTCTGGTAAGGGAGGTATCCACCCACTCGGATACCTCGCTTCTCCTGTCCAGTCTGCCCATGCGTGGAGCCCCTCCCTGCTCTCTGGGAACTCACCTCCCTGCTCGAGGAGAGCCTGGTTAGGGCAGGGGAAGGCTCCAGTCTCAGACCTTCCCACGGTCCATGGAGAGATGAACTCTCAGCTCGTGGCCCTGCTGATGAGCATCCTCCCACCCAGGTAATCATTCTTAGCTATAGAGGAAAAGGAGGCTAGGGGCTAGCAAGATAGCGAAGCAGAGAAAGGTGCTTGCTCAAACCTGCTGACTTGAGTTCAGTGCCCAGAACACAAGATGAAAAGGGAAATAGACTCAACATTGTCCTCTGACCTTCATATTCAAGTTGTTTTCTCTCTCTCTCTCTCTCTCTCTCTCTCTCTCTCTCTGTCGCTCACACACACACACACACACACACACACACACACACACACACACACACACACACAAAGTACTTTTTCATTTCTAATATTTTAAGATAAAACAGCTATATAAATACATTTTAAAATAATTATTTCTACATATGTCTATCAGGAACTGCAACTCACCATGCCAAATAGCTAAAAAGAACCAAGGAAAACCTAGCCACAAGTCAGCACATATCTCGCACATATAAAACTGGAGACATGAACTTGAGCTTGGTGCCGGGGCTGAGATCAAAGCCTTCAGAGTGCAGCTGGAGGTCCCGGGACTAACTGGGAATGCGCGAACACAATCCACAACTGGATTTCTATTAGGAAAAATATTAAATTTAAGGATCAAGTCACACTACACACCAAAATAAACTCCCCAAGAACGAAAGTTAATTCTCCAGAAAATATGTCTCTAAAGCTAAAATTAAGGCATGCGTATTTTCAGACTTAAAATGTGTATTATTAAGAATGTTCTAACTCTCAAAATCATGACAAAAATGGCAGGAAATCTAAATTTGGATTATACAAAAGAAAATTAAACTTTTTCAGGCCTAAAAGGGGGAAAAACATCTCTTAAAGGTAAATAGGAAAACCGGTTAAAACAAAGTTATTATCTATTATAAGGGTCAGCAAGCTGCCGGGGGGGGGGGGGGGCTGAACCCAGGAATTTCTGCATGTGCTAGGCTAATACTATACCGCAGATCTTTACCTCTGGGTTTCTTTTTACTCCTCAGCTTCAGACTCTCCAAGTTACACAAGCAGGCCTTGAACTCACTCTGCAACCCAAGCCTGTCTTTGAACCTGTGATCTCAGTAGCTAGGTCTACAGGTTTGTGCCTTCATTGTAGCTCTGAGAGATTTTCAGGATGTGGCCTGGCTGACCCTGAACTTACTATATAGTCCAGTTTCCCTAGGGTATATAGTAAGGAACATGGCTGAAACCTATATTATAAGCATGTACCACCACGACTGGCCAAGACTGGGTTCTTAAACAAATGACAGAAATAGAGGAGTAATATCCTAGTACCTACAAAACCTTAAGAAAACTCATCCCTTTGCTCACATCATCCTAATTACACCTTAACAGTCAGGTGGCTACAAATGAAGCTATATGGTATACAGGCCTACAGTATTTACTATTTGACCTTTATGGGCAAAGCTGGCCAACTCACAATCAACCATGCACATGGCTAGGGCATAAGAAAATAAAACCAGAAGGAGTAGGATACAGCTGCATATCAGAGAGCTTCACCAGCATACACAAGTTCATGAGTGCATCACACACACACATACACACACACACACTCCAGCTTTGGCAGTCAGGCGTTGAAGTGTATTTCTATATTCCTGGCACTTGGAAGGATTAAGGCAAGGGGATTATAAGCTTCAGACCAACACTATGTCTGAAAAATAAAAACAGCAATCCAATAAATATGGAGGGAGACTTAAGCAAGTGGAAGAAACTATAGCTGTTAATACTGTAGAAAATGCTTGCCTCTGTACCAAATTAACCACTTTGGCTTATCAAATTGGAAATAGCCAACACTCAATGCCATCAAGAACTTTTTCTAACATCAGGGAAAAAACTTCTGGTGGCCTTGTAAACATATTCAACCCTTTGTAGTAGCTGGGATGTGGCTCAGCTGATAAAGTGCTTGCCTGGCTCTCATGAGATCCTGAGTTCAATTCCCAGAACCACATAAAACAGGCTTGGTATTTACCTCACCAGTCCTCCCCCAACAGCTAGGAATGTTGATGCAGGAAGACCCAGAGTTCAAGGTCAGCTTTGGCTATCCCGATAGTTACAATCAGCCTACGATACAGACAGGCCAACCCAGGCTCAAAACAGTAAAAACAAAGGAATGGGGGTAGAGGGGGTGGAGGGGAGCTTTGCTCCTGCTGTGTACAAATTCAACAACTAAGATCACCAAGAGCCTCCTCAGATCAAATGGTGGCTTCTTGGCCATGAATCCTTGTGCCTCTAAAAGTAGGACAGTAGGAATTACCAGGGCTTAAGTTTGCTCTCACAGCAGCACTACCCAAACCAAGACAGGCCTCACCATCCTTCAGGTCGCCCAGCCTTTCTTCTACTGTGCAGAGCATCTGGAAGAAGGTAAACAAACCCCTGGGACAGTACCGCTCCAGATCATCCAATAAGTCAGAGCCTTGGGGGCTCTGTTTGCTTCAGGCGGAACTCTGACAAAAGATGTTCAGTTGAAACACCAGGAATCTAAAGTCAAACTTCTAATTAAAAAAAATAAATAAATTTTTTTCATAGTGGTCACAATTACGATGTTAGGGGAACTGATACCATTTTGATTAGGTGGGAGCCTTCTTTTAAGATATATGGAGATAACAGAAAATTATAAGTAGAGAATTCTCAGGGGCTGGGGAGACTGTTGGGGTAGAAATCTTGGCACAGGCCAACATGGTTCCATGTGGAAAGGTTTAATGAAAGAAGAGAAAAGGAGAGGAGTAAAGGCCGGCCATGGGCACGTGGAGGGAAGGGGTAAGGGAGTGGGGAGAGAAGGGACAAAGGGGAAGAGGGGAAGAGCAAGAGAATGAGGAGGGGGGCCCAAGCAGCCCCTTTTATAGTGCCAGGCAGTGCTGGCTGTTGCCAGGTAACTGTGGGGGTGGAGCTTAGACAGAATGCCAACAGAGAGAGCTCAGCAGTTAAGAGGACTGACTGCTCTTGCTGAGGACCCAGTTCATTCCCAGCACCCACATGGCAACTCACAATGTTCTGTAACTCCAGGTCTGGGGCGGAGATCCACTGGTCTCTTCTAGCCCCACTGGTTACTGCATGTACATGCTACAAATACATGCATTCAGGCAAACACTATTATATATAACGTTTAGATATGTGCGTATGTATACATATACATATATATAAACATACACTTTTTAAAAGAATTCATTCTTTTAGATAATAGGAAAATTGGTAGCCTAGCAAATGAACCCAGGAGACGGCAAAGGTAAGAACGAGTAGATTTAACCAGGTAAGCCTGGTCTACATAGGGGAACTAAGGCCAGCAGGAGCTACAAAATGAGAACCCCTCGACTCCCACCTGGGAGTGGGGGTGGTGTTGGAGGTGACATAAACCCTTAAGCACTACAAAAGATCTCTATCTACTGGTTGTTTATGTAGTTTCCATAATTAAAAGTCCGACCCCTATTCAAGGGCAAAAGAAGAATTGCCCACATGTCTCTGCTAAAGAGAAAGAGAAACTCCCATCTCTTCCACTGTGGAAGAACAGAGAGGTGTCATCATAAGCCAGGAAGCAAGCTTTTATTTAAAAAAGAAAAAAAAAAAAAAAGCAGGAAAGGAAGAGCAGAGAAAGACAAGACAAATCTGACCACCTCGATGACGCTCAACACTTAGAAAGTGGCTTCCAATGGCAGCTTCAGTTAGATTGTACTTTACAAAAGGAACCTGTTCTCCTAGATTGATCCGAAGATCTTGGTACAGCTGTAGAAATCAGCAATCCAAAGACAAATTGCTTGAATGGGCTGTGATTCTTGATAACTTTCTAATTCGAGCAGACTGCAGGCCAAAAATCCCTCCTTTGATCCTGGTCTTGGCTCCCGTAGGCTTCCTTAAACTGATCCTCAGCACACAGCACTTCTCTCCTTGGAGAAGTGCTCCCCTCCTTTTCATCTCTAAACCAGGAAACAGAGACTAAAGCCCACCATAATCTTTAAGGATTGTTGCCATGAAGATATGAAAAAGCAGACACTGCCTGATTCCTAAATTAGCCCAGTTCCCACCAGAGCAAGCAACACTTCACATGAAAGCAGTAAAACTTTAACATAAAATGTGCAAATTCACCAGCATTCCTCACAAAAATGGAAGAAGGCCTGGGAGCAAATTGCAGTCATGACTTTGAAGGGAGGGTCCCAAAGGCTCAGAGAAGTCACTCCCAGAGGGTTCTAGAATACAAGGACAGCACCTCCACCTATGCTAGTTGAGTACATTACACATCCTTGGTATTTACTAGGGTGGTCAACAATGCAAACTTCACTAGGCCGGTGAGCTTCAGACAAGATAAACAAAAGCCAAAGTATGGGATAAAAAAATCTCTTTTTTGAGCTAGGCACGACGGCAGATTCATGTAATATCAGCCTTCAAGGAGTTGTGGCGTAAGATCATGAGTTCAAGGCCAGATCATGAGCTACAGAGGAAGACCCTGTCTCAACAGTCATGAAGGGGAAAACCCCATGCTGTCAAAATGAAATGCTGGCATGGCTGGCAAGGAAACTTCCATGGTATTCCTCAAAATATAAGCTACCACTGGCCTTCTTTCTTTTGGTATGGGGCTGGCGGTGAGGGGGGACTGAGAATGAAACCCTGTCCTTCATGAGTTACACCATATTCATAAGGAACATTTTTAGAATGTGGCATACAGCTCTGTTAACCATGTTTCCACTTGATGGCTTCCATTGAACAATGTTAAAGTACCCACATGGACTTTAAAGCCCAAGCCTCGGCTATCGGATGTGGTAGAAACAGAAAACTCATGTTGCCCTTAGTAAGTCACAGTCTTCCTCCCCTAGGTGTGTTTCATAAATCTCTTTCATACTTCATGAATTTGCTAGAAGAAATAAAAACTTTGTATTCTAGAAGTGAATAGCAGGATCTCCACGACACCAAAGAAGGCTCAATATAACCCTACCTCGCTACTTCCAAAGCCATCAAGCAATTAAACTTAACAAACACCCAGCAAAGCCCTACTACAAAGCTAGAACATGGGCTAGCACCTATCATTACAAGTGTGTCGAGGAGGGACGACTCATCCAGCAAGGACAAGATAAACCACTCTCAAGCAGTGTGGGCTGTTAGAGAATGCCTATGCATCCAACAACACAGACTAGTAGATACCAGAACTTTAGGGTTTAACACGCCTTTCTTTTTCCAATTCTTTTGAGAATATAATTGAATTACAACATTTCTCTCTTCCCTTTCCTCACTCCAAACCTTCCCATATACCCCCTTTTCCACTCTCCTTCAAAATCATAGTCTCTTTTCTCAATAATTGTTACCAGACACATATATGCATTTGCATATACATATATATTCCTAAATATAACTGCTGAGTCTGTATAATGTTACTTGTGGTATGTCTTGGCAATGGACAACGATTCACTATGCTCTTCCCCATCCAGTTTGGCGTGCTCACTGGTGCCATCCTCACTCTGCTCATGTGTGGGTGGTCCTTTATGGCTATAGCTTCTGATGTTATTAGAAGACACAACCTCACAGCCAACTTCTTGATCTTCCGACTCTTAGTCTCCTCCTGCCCCGCCTTTCACCTGCTCCCTGAGTCTTGGTCATAGGACTGTTTTATAGATGTATCCACCAGGCCTGGGCCCCACAGATCTGCATTTTGATTGACTATGGTGTTCAGTAATGCTCTCCATCGGTTAGAGAAACTTCCTTATAGAGGAGTGAAGACCACGCTTATCTGTGTTAGCCCAGAACCGTTTTATATAACAACCACTTTTTTTTATGTAACTACCACCTTCAAGCAATAGAGAGCCCATTCCTACTTTCCAGGAAGGGCTCAACCCCATGACAATCCACATTTTTTTCATGGAGTGTCTCTGACCCAGTCCTTTCATTCCCATCTCTCAAGCTTGGAAGAACTAAGAGAGGAGGGTGCAGAAAGAAAGAGGCCAAACTGAGTCAGCTCCTTAGACTTCAAGAGCAGCCGAGGTTCTCCCTACCCAGGGCTGAAGAGACATGAACATTCCTTCTCAAGGCAAGATCTACTTCGTCTTCCTACTATTTAATCAGACTGTGATGAAGAATTGATACACTCGGGAAGAAGAATGAGGAAAATCAGTGACTTAGGATAACTTGTTTCTGAGGTTATCCAGGTTAAAAAAAAAAAATCTGTAAGACTTTTGGCTCCAAGCACAATAATAGTAAATAAAACAGACAGTGAATGAAGAATGCAGACAGTCCTACAGAGGAAACAGAAACGGTCAGTGAGCCTGAAAATCAAAGTCAATAACTAGCACCCAGGTCTGATGAAAAGTCAAAACACCAAGTGCTGATTGCATTAGTGAAGGCTACGGGCCACAGGCATGGAAGAGAGGTACGTATAACCACATATCTCCTGAGGTGTGATAGTCTCAGAGAAAGATGAAACTATGAATAATAACGCAGATATTCCCTTCAAACAAATCACCCTTGAATGATCTAAGGAGAGGCCAAAGGAGACCACCACCAGGGTCCTCAGAAAGGCTTTGCTTCCAGGAAACCACATAAACTTAACATCCAGAGTCAAGCCCACACACAAGACCAGAGCACAGGGCACGGACTCTGCTCATCCCTCCTCTCCCTCACCAGCTAGGTCTCTCCTTTCATCCAGGAGGATGAGCGATAGACCAAGACAATGCTCCCACTCTCTCTTAGCTGGTCAGCCAGGCCACAGTAAAAGTGATCGCTTGAAGGCAGTCCACAGCCTAAGAACATAATTTAAGCCATTCAGAGCCACCATTTAGATAGTTCCTGTAAGCCACTTGAGTAAAAATTTCATGAAGAAAACCACAAAGCACATGAACCAAAACCTCAATTAATAGTAAAAAGCAATAAATTCAGAAAAACTCCTGCGGTAAGCTCTTGCAGAGACCACATCAGTTGAGAACAGCTCCTCATACCCAAAGATCCACCACTGCCCTCCCCACCCCCGCCAGCAGCCACCAAGGATCCCCTGCTCCCAACAGAAACACATGAGGACAGCGAACATTCTGCAACCATCTGGTCTGACAATGAACTGCGCATTCTCAGGGCATGGTTCTAATTACGGCAGCTTCAGCCACCACCACAGATCTCAGCAAGGTGCTCCCGAGTGGAAGAATTCTGTTTTTTTTTTTTTCAAACTGCTTTTATTGGAAGCATACTTGTGAAATCACTGGAGGAAGAGGAAAAAAGAGGGCCTCAGCCTGAGCACTCTGCCACCCCACACCCCTCCCTCCCCGCCTCTGTGAATGAGCTCATCCCTCAGTTCCCAGTCTAGACACCGTTTCTTGTGCCCATGTGCTCTTAGCACCAAGCACACTTGCTTCCTTGCCAAAGGTCACTGTTAACTCTTTTAACAGAAAGGCTTGAGGAAAACACAGCAGAAGTGACTCCACTCCTTTCTCTGGATTACAGTGCTCGTTGATAAGGTTGCCAAAGGCAGAGCATAGCCTCTGGGTTTCCTGTTTAAAAAAAACAACAAACAAAAATAAGGCCCAGAGAGGACCAGGGGTCAGTTCCCAGCACCCCACATGGCAGTTCACAAAAATCTGTTAACTCCAATGTCGGGAGACTGACAGCCTCAGTGGTCTCTGTAGGCTCCTGCAATGCACAATCACTAATAATAATAATAATAATAATAATAATAATAATAATAATAATAATAAAGGAAGGGCCCTGAGTTGAGAAGCTACTGGCAGCTGGTGGCTGTGAAGGGAGAACGAGTCACTTCTTTAGGAGTGTGGCCACTAGTGTGTTCCTCATGCACCAGTGGACAGCCATGCCCATGTGCATGTGTATGGGCTGAATTAACTGGACTCAGTGTGGATTTAATGAACAAAATGATTATAAAGGGAGGACATGGAGTGGAGAGAGAGATGAGATGGGACTCTAGGGGAAGGCAGAAATAGTAGTGAAAAAAGTCATGATCGAAACACGCTGTGTACATACAGGAACTTTTAAAAGCTAAAACTACAAGAAAGAAAATGTTCTGTTTTTAAAAGCCTGCCACAGCAGCAGCGCTCAGTATAACAACCCAGGAAGCTCACCGGGCAGTTCTTAATTTTCCAAAACTGGGAGATCAATCTGAAAAAACTGGAATAGTCATCTGAAAGACCCCAGAACAAAGGCTACACTTATGTGACACCCCTCCGTGTACTACATATGTGACCCCCCCATATATTACTTATGTGACCCCCATATACCATTGCATGACCCCCCCATATACCACTATGTGACCCCCCCATAGGAACATTAAGGCATATTCTGTTCTGAACTCTAGTGAGTCTCAACTCTGAACGAAGCTACTAAACAGAAAGTTCCCAGCAGAGAGCATCCCTGGAGACCTGTATGAGCGCGTACACCACAGGCTTCTCTGCTCAGGGAGGCTCTAGACACCAAGGTAGCAAGAGAAGTGGAGATTTTCAAGTCTCCTGTTCTCATAATCATGCCTACTTCCCAGGTAGCCCGTCTTCTGCCAACTAGAATCTAAGAAGAGACTTGGGCTCCTTCAATAAATCCCATGGTGACGCAAAAATGTCCCTGAGGTGACAAGTGGGAAGCAATCGATATTCTTGAATGAGACGTGATGTACAAGTAACTCCTGATCAGTAAGGAGCCTACCTTTGTGACATCTGCAACAGGGAAAAGGGGACTGCTCCCCGACCACAGTCTACGCTCCTCACTTAGTCGTGCTAAGATGACGTTTTTTTCAGGAGAAAAATCAAACAGCTTAAAAACCTATCCTAACTGCACAGTTAACAGCTGATAAAACCACGATTGCACTTCGTCTTCTTGAACAATTGCAGTTTCACAGGCTCTGAAACGTTGCCCCAGTCAGCAGTCACCATTAACACGAGCTCCATTGGATATATAACAGGGAAACAAGAATTTTCCCCAGTGTTTAGGGTGTTAATTATATGCTGAGATCAGACAGAAGTGGGTACATAATCTCTTAAGAGTCTCCAATTAAACAGTCACAGGAAAAAAGGAGAGGGGAGAGGGAGGGAAGGAGAGAGGAAGGAAAGAGAAGACAGAAAGACAGAGGGAGGAAGGGAAAGAAAAACTAAATTAAAAGTGGGAGGGCAGACAAGGCAGGGCAGGGCAGGGCAGGGCTGGGGAGGGGGAAGGGAGGAGAGGGCAGGGCAGGGCAGGGGAAGGGGGAGGGGAAGGGTGGGGAGGGGAGGGGAGGGGGAGGGGAGGGGAGGGGAGGGGAGGGACAGTCACAAGCAAGGAGGCAGAAGAACTCAACTGCAAAGGGAAGAACTTAGGCAGAGCAACAGGGCTTGAGACCACAGAGGTGTGCAGGGCAAGTGATCCCCTTCAAGTCCCCATTAACTCTCCAGGAGGCGTGTGGCTTTCGTTAAAGTTACAAAGGCCTCAGAACCTTGTAAGAAGTCACTTTATCTGCCTGGGCCAGTGTGGCTACAATACTGCTGTCCTCAAATGATCAGAGACAGATGAATCCCGTGAACGTTGTTTTCAGTTCTGACTAAGGATTTCAGTTGCTAGGTCACTATGTGGGCAAAGCTTTCCAAGCATTGCCTGAGGGAACCACAGTCTTTCACTCCAACACGTTTTTGTATAACTCCGCACAACCAACGTTTTGTCCATTCAGTCAATATTTACTGAATGCTTCTAGGTGCCGGACTCTGTGCAGCAGGGTCCCAGAGACAGAGATGAACTTTAGCTCGTGGCTGCTAAAAAGCAGAGCAGGAGTTAGCCACAACAGTTACAGCCAGGCAGAGTTAAGGATGGAAACAGAAAGTAGAGCCAGGTGTGGCAAGGGTGCAAACCTCTAATCCCAGCACTTGGGAACCTGATGCAAAAGCATTGCTGTGGGTTTGAGGCCGGTCTGGGTTACATAACAAAATCATTTTCAAAAAAGTGAGACCAAATTAAGTAGTAAATGTTAATAATTAGCATTACCCCGATAGGAAAGTGCTAAAAAGGAGGCACTAGGAACAGGTTAAACTCACAAATAATAACTCACATCTAGGCTATGTACTTTGGAGAAAGTGTCTCAATACTTAGTTAGCCCAGCCAGGCCTCCTGGCCCTCTAGCCTCCTCACCTCAGGTGATGGGATTACATACCCACCTCTCATCTTGCTGGTTCTACTGTAAAATAAATCTGTCTTCATAAAGTCACTAAATTTCCAGCCACACCATTCCACCTGTAGATCTCATGTAAGACAGATCAGGTCAGGTAAGCTCGGGTCCTTCAACTATGTGGACACCCCACCTCCAGTTCCCCCACATCCACAGGTCTGCCTCATTATCTGTTTTTAAACATCAGTTTAAAATTATCCTGCCAAGTGTCTAAGTCTCCCGGGTCCCAGTAGGTTTTCCCCACATTCTCCTGCATGTGGTACAGCCCTGCCTCGCCCTAGAAGATCATTCACACACCTGACTACTGCAAAGCTTCTTTCAGTTTAAAGACTAAGAAGGAATAACACAAAAACCCATAAGGAATATGTTTACCTCCAAACACATACACAACCTAGGGGACCAAAACCTAAATAAGCAGATAACAGAAATTTCAATACTCTGGTTTAACACTTCACTTAAAACACTGACCTGGGTGGACAACCCATGTTTCTGTGAGCTGTTAAATGAAACAACACAGCTTGGAAAGAAACTTGGGGGAAGGGGCAGTGGGGGCCTTCACTCAGCAGGTAAAGGTTTGCCATAAAGGATGACAAACTGAGTCTGATCCCAGAGCCCAACACGGTAAAGAGAAACAATTCCCACAAGATTATTCTCGGAAGTGTGTGTACTCGCACGCACACAGAGATGCACACCAAATCCAATCAAAAATTTTAAACAGGAAACTTGGTTCGCAAGGAGCCACCATTTTTGAAAGTGACTGCTAATGGATTATGCACCAGCAGGGTTCAGCATGAAGGATTTGAAAAGGCACAGAAAGGCAAACAACTGCCTTTTTCCCTCTGCTTCCCCCACCAGCATTTATGTAGTATTTGTTTTGTTATTATTTTAAGGCCACTCCGGTCCTTCTATAGTCATTCCCTCCAGCATCTGGACTTCTCCTAAATCACCTGCTTCAAGAACACACCTTTTAACACTCGTGAAAAACCCCTCCGGAAACCTTACTCCATCAAGTGAGTGACTCTTGCTCACAGCCCACACTTCCTGCCAGCTCGTCTAAAGCACGCCCATGATGCTTGCCGGTGCAGTAAGCATGTCTACACAGCACTTCCTTCTAAGCGTTCACTAAGTCCGCCAACAATGGAACCAGGCAGCAGGCCATGATTGTTGTCCCCACTTTACTACACAAGCCTCCCTGGGCAGAATAACGCTGCGATCGTTTCTGCAGGCTCAGCAAATCACACAGGCATTGCTTAACAAATAAGGAAGCAAGAGGCGGATATGGGATGGGTGAAAGACAGCCCATATCTTGGCCGTCGATGCGGTTCTCAGAAAAGTAGTAAGAACAAAAGAGAGTTAAACGTTACACGAAACGCATATTCCAAATGTGCAACTGTTTATACCCAAATGGAGCCAGCCAACTGGATTCACAGGGGCTGGTGGAATGCTTAGCAGGTAAATGGTTCTTTGCTGCCAAGCCTAAGGACTGAGTTACATCCCTTGGACCCTCATGGTGGAAGACTCAACCAACTGCTGTGAGCTCGCCTCTGACCTGCTCATACAGTTTCACCTCGCGCCCGCCCACGCACGCATGCACGTACGCACGCACGCACGCCCACGCGCGCACACATTTCTGAGTCTGCAGTAAGAACCAACAGTTCTTCCAGGAGTAGCACAAAAGATTGTCTGAAGACGAAATATTAATGCTGTTGTTTAATATTTCCATTTCTGGTTAGGAAAAGAGTGCATAATGTGGCTACAGCCCCTGAGAAACTGAAACTTATTTGTTTGTATGAAGTGGACACGTGGGCATGCACATGTCTGTGCAAGTATGCATGCCTGCGAGGGTGCGCATGCACGTGTGTGTGCACGTAGGCCAATCCTGACTGTGATTCTCAGGAATGCCATTCACCCACTCTGAAACAGGGTCTCTCACTGATCTGCAGCTTACCAGTCAGGCTAAACTAGCCAGCCAGCAAGCCTCAGGGTCCCTCCTCACTTAAATTACAAGCACAGGCTACTCTGGTTCTGAGAATGATAATAAACTGGACTTGAGGTTTTACTGTGCATTTAAATAGCCAGTTGTCTGGCAGTGGGACTGAGGACTGAGGACGCTGACTTCAAAGATGGACTGGACTATATGGCCAGCTCTTCTCTCCCTCTTTATGTGCACATCCTTTAATGCGTATGTGAGAATCTTAATACTAACAAGGAACTTCGGCATCTAAGAAAGCCCCCCTGCCCCAGGGCAAGTATATGGCAATAGTGAGTATCCAAACCCCATTCAAAAATGATAATTTGCCTAGAAGCTCAGCAGGGAACTACGTTTAAAAAGGAAATTAATCGTTGTAAATAGTCTACAATATGCCAGGCACGGTGTGAGATATTTTATAACCACTGACATATTTGACCCTCACAATCTCCATGATTCCAACTAAGTGACTCTGGGGCCAGGTGAGGAAGTGTGCACCTGTTAGGCCAGCAAAGTAGAGAGAGGTGAGAGTATTGATCGGGTCAAGATCACTCTCAGGCTACACAGCCACTTGGAGGCCAGCTTCAGCTAGACAATGACCAAAAGTAACCCCGTAGAGCAGATCAATCAGAGTTCTAGCCCACCTCCAATACTTCCACACCCCCACATCAACTCCTTTGAGTTGAGCCCCTGTCAAGATCTGTCACCCTCAGCCTCTGGCTGAAGTGCTTGGGCCCCTCGTCCTCCAAGTTTGCAGCTTCCAGTGACCTCCGTCTAAGACACTGGAAGTTAACTGGAGTTTAACCAGGCTCAGGCAGCCCCTCCTTTCCAGGAAAGCGATGACAGCTGCCTTCCTCGGCCTTCTTACAGATGTCGCTACCTTTACAATGCCAGAGCCTCTAAGAGGACAGCAGCCAAGAGCAGAGCTTAGCACAGCCAACAGTCATTGAGTCATCTCTGGTGTCTGGAGGTCACAGTGCAAGGGAGGAGCACCATTCAGGGTGCTCACTGAATGTCTTCACTTCTCAGAACCCTGACTCAAGCTTCTTCCTCAGCCCCTGAAGTCATCTGACCCATCTGATTCCCCAGAAGGAATCTTCTTGTCTCCAGAGGATCACTCCTCTCTCCAAAGGGAGGACCACACTATGCTGGGAGCTTCCCTGCACTGGGAGCCTTGGCTAAACACAAAGTGAGATGCTAAGAAAACACACATCAGCAAAAACACTATATAAGATTGCTTAGAAAGCCATGCAGTGGTAGCACGTGCCTCTAGATCCAGTGTCTGTTTTCTCATCCCATTTATTTGTTTGTTACCCATACCTGACACAATGTTTTCCAAATTCACTAACTCCAACTGACATGAGAGCACCATCCATTTATCTACAGTTGTCAAATTACTGTGGGATCAAAAAAGTGTAGTGCTGTAAATCAACATGTGACATTCTTTTTTTTTTTTTTGGTAACCAAAACATTGCACAATTCTAACAGTCATGAAATCTACACCATTTAACTCTATTTCGGGTCTATGAGATGGCATAGCCTGTAAGAGTATTTGCTGCAAAAGCCTTATGACCACAGATCCCTAAAACCCACATGGAAAGAAGGAGAGAACTGACTCCTAAAACGCTCCTATGATCACCACATGTGTCATGTCATGCACGTGTGCACAGAAACACACAAACATGTTCCGAATGTAATAAAAATTAATCATACCTCAATAAAGTTATGGAGTTTCCCCCTAAGATAAGCATAACAGATAAATGGCAAGAGCCCAGAATTGCAACTGTTAAGAAAATCAAAACTGTTAAGGCGGTGTTTTTTGTTTTTTCAAGAACTCTTCACTAAATTCAGTTAAGCCTTCACAAATTGAATCTTATTGAAAACAAAAAGACAAGATCGTTTCCAAGTCATAGATAAGAAAGTCAAGTCTTATTCCTACATGAAGGTCTGGATGATCCACAGAGAACAGAATATAAAAGTAAGACGTGTCAGGACTGGGGGTTAGACTGTCAAAAGACTCAGGAATTCTCCTTGTCGGAATTAAGCTTAGCTTAGCATGCATCCCCAGTTACCAAATATAAATGGATTGGTTGACATCTTAATTTAGGAGTATCTGCCACATGCCAAATCCTATTCTAAGCACAACTTAATCCCTCTACATAAACTCCTGTCTTTAAACAACAGCAAAATTAGGTTTACTGGGTCCTTGCCTAAATCCCTCTGACCACTGCTGAGTCAGGTGATCAAGGGCTGGTAACGAAGCTGGTTATCAGGGAAGCAGTACCCTCAGCTAGAGTCGCCGGCCTTCCACACCTAATCCCATGCAGGACACAGAACTCCTGTTCTCTAACTGCAAACGGCTACAGCCTCCAAATGCTCCATCCGTGAAATGGTTCTCAACAGGAAAAAGTACTGTTCTTGGGCACTGCAAACAAAACTGACCTTCAAGGACCAAGTTCTCGCAGCAACAACATTAAACACATGCCTCTGAGAAAAACCCCAGTAACTATATCTCTTACTCACATATCTCTTATATCTCACAGTGGTTCCCGCTTTTCTCTGATGCCATTGAACCAGAACTGTTATGTAATACATCATTGATATGGCATAGCCTTATCTAAATGCTAATATGTAGACTCTTACCCAGTTCTTCCCAGCTCTAGTCTTCTATCCATGCTGACACAAACTCAACTCTCCCGAAGTATCCACAGAGAATCTCTTCCAGGAACCATACGAGCCGTAAGGAGCTACCATGTTTTTCTACTGCCACAAAATAGACAACTTCTTTTTAAGGTACGACCTATAAAACTTTAAATAAGAATCACCCTTGACTAATCTGAAGACATTTCTTACCATTTACAAGGACAATAGAGGTTTTTAGCAGAATTTTAGATATGGACCATCTAAACAGACAAATAGAGATGACTTTAAATCTTTTCCGGTTCAGGACATTGGTATAGAAAAGCAAGCACATGGGATTGGGGATTTAGCTCAGTGGTAGAGCACTTGCCTAGCAAGTGCAAGGCCCTGGGTTCGGTCCCCAGTTCCAGAAAGAAAAAAAAAAAAAAACAAAAAAACAAAAAAACAAAAAAACAGAAAAGCAAGCACATGTCTTTAACATGGGTCCAGGACTGTTTGGGTGTTTTATGTTAGACCTATCCCAAAGATACTCAATATGTGAGAAGAGAATTTGCATCTTCCAGGATTCAGCACCATGAATTTAAAGAGTCCCTTCCTGCTTCCAAATGAACACTGACTCCTTCTTCGGAATTTTATCAACGCACTAAAATAGTCTCAATGAAACAAGAAGACACTCTTCTCGGATTACCGGGGTGCAGGCCTTCAGTACTGAAGACCCACTGAAAGGAGAGGCCCTGGCCTGTTATTAAACAGCCGATCTTCTTGTTGACCAGAGGAAAGAGAAATGTAGTTTTCATGAGTCCAAGGTTTTGCCAAGGTTAAAGTACAAGAGGAAAGTTCGAGGCCTTCATCAAAGCAGTGAGCCAGCCATAGTAAATGCTCTCTACCTATGTGTAAAACGTATCCATAGTAGTTTGATCAGACCAGTTTACCAACACAAGCTCTGTGTCGAATGTGGTAACAAGCAATGGGTTCCCAGAGAGCCCATATCAAGAGAAAAAGCCTCACCATTTCCAACTAACCATGAAGAGAATGACTCTCAACTCATGGTGGATAAATCTGATCGAATTTCCCAAAGAAATTTTCATATCCTGAGTACACTATGAATCACCCATCTGACACATGCTAAATCACTCGCGTACATGGACCGCCATGCTTTCCTCTCTACAGAGTACACTCAGCACTCAAAGGTAGTGAGGTGTGACACACCCCAATTACTCCTTATTGATTATTTTCCTTCATCACAGCAAAGTCCTTACCCTTGGATGACAATTCCTCCCGCTGGTCAGATGCTTCCTATCCCATTTGTGAGCTGGAAATTATTATCAGAGGAGCTAACAATAGGGGACAAAGCATTGAAGAGAAAAATATCAGTGTCCTATTGAAGACTGACACCACACTTTGGTCATCTCTCACAATCAATCGTGGCCTGCCTGCCTGTGTTACCTGCAGCATACCATGGGTGATAGGACAGCACTCTTCAGAGAGCCTCAAGGAAAACTTACAAAACAAAACAAAATTCCCACAATTTCCAATTAACCATGAAGAGAATGACGATTGACTCGCAGTGGCTATAAGTGATCAAACTTCCCAGAGGAATGTTTATCTCCTAAGCACACACACATCTTGCTGCTTCTGACTGCTCACTCTAGGGAAACTCGGCGGCTGCACTGTATTAACATGAAAGCAGTCTGTGGAAACCCGAGTGGCCCTCAGTCAACAGCCAGTGACCACGTCCCAATCATGACCAGAAGACATCTGAAAGAAATCATGCTACTCAGCCAAGACTGAGTGCAACCTCACGATGGGGCCTGTGGCTGAGCCACTCGCTTCCTGACTCCCAGGAACAGTAACTCACTTAGAGCTCCGGGTTACACATCAATGGGTGACTGGTATGACTCGGCCTGGTTGGTGCAAGCCTCAGGGAATGAGGGAAGTGTCTCCTATTTCAAAGATTTTTAACTTTGTTCTTTCTGTGGTTCAGGGGACATGAATCTTCTTTAACTCTTCCCTTAGAGCTGTTAGCATTAAAATCAACTACATCAACCAACAGATGCTGGACATTATATCTCAGAAAGCCTAACTCCAATGGTTCAATCAATAAAGAACATCCCAATACTAACAAAAACTTGAATCATATAAAGGGATGTAATGGACCAAACTTCTGTGCCAGCCATTTCCTCCTAGGTTGAAATCCTAGTCTTGTTTTGATATGGTGGCACTGGCCAATAGCCCCAGCACCTAGGATAAAGCAGGATAGAAAGAAAAATTTAAGGGGACATAGCAAGGGAAAGGAGTCCCTTATCCCAGAACCTGAGTAAAGATTCGATGACGTAAGAATCGAGAATTTTGACATAACTAACAGAATATCCTGTGAAAACCGTCTGTACATAGACAACGCTCATTTTTATAGAGATGTCAAACAAGAAAGTGAACGCCAGCAGTGAACAAGCCCAAGGCCAAGGTGCATGTGATCTAACTCCAACCGTCCTCCCCTCCCTCCTCATCTGGAACCTGTAATCTTCCAACAATCTCCTAACAAGGATCAAGAACCATGTTTACACTGGAAACAAATGCCTCAATTCCCCAGGTCCTGCATTTGAATTCTTTGACACTTCTGACTTAGGAGTGTTGTCTCTTCAATCTTAGTGCAGCTCAGAAACCACCCTGTGAGTTCATATACCTATCCTTTTTTTTAATTTTTATATTTATTTTAGATGTATGACTGTTTTGCCTATGTGTATGCCTGTGCACTCTGTACACACCTGGTGCTCTTGGAGGTTAGAGAGGGCTTTGGATCTTCTAGAACTGCAATTGTGGCTGGTAGTGAGCCATTCTGTGGGGGGCTGGGAAACACATCCAAGACCTCTACATGAGTGACCATAGCTCTTAACCGCCAAGCCATCTCCCCGGCCCTCATTTTGAAATCTCAGCTTCTTGGAGAGCCAAGGCAGAAGGACTTCAAGTAAAACTTGAGCAACTTAGTAAATTCCTGTCTCACAAAATAAAAAGATATGACCACACCAAACTTGGGCCAGTCTTAGATGCAACTTTCTCTTAGAGAAACCTATACTATAGTATTATACTTTCTTCTCTCTTTCCTCTTCCTCCTAGGCCCTGTGTAGAAACCTATATTAAAGGTTTCATTTAAAAGTTAAAAAACAATTCCCAATTAGCAGAAGAGCTAATGATGTGGCTCAGTACTAAGACTCTGTCTACCATGTATCAGACCTAGTATCATTCCTCAATACCACCACACACACGCATTAAAAAAAAAAAGTCCTTTCAATTCCTTCAGAAGAATGCTATGATATCCTCATTGCTTTTGTGCTGCACAGTTTTTACGTCAGCTTGACACAGTCTAAACTCATCTGAGAGGAGGGAACCTCGATTGCATGGGGCTATAGGCAAGACTGTGGAGCATTTTCTTAGTGATTGATGGGAGACGGCCCAGCCACTCACTGTGGGTGGTTCCATCCCTGGACAGATGGTCCTAGTTCTATACTGGGCAAGCTACGAGAAGCAAGCCAGTAAGCAGCACCTTCCACGACCTCTGCATCAGCTCCTGCCTCCAGGTTCCTGCCCTGCTTGAGTTCCTGTCCTGCCCTCCTTCAGTGATGAACTGTGATGTAAAAATGTAAGTCAAAGAAACTCTTTCCTCCCCAGCTTGCTTCTGGTCATAGTGCTTCATAACAGCGATAGTAATCCTAACTAGGAAAGCTTTCAATTTGACAAAACACTTACCAAAACCAATCCGGAAAGCAATCTGTAAATATCAAAGTCCACCATGGATAGATACCAAGGCAGAAGGGAACTCAAGATAGGAATTTGAAGCATAAACCACAGAAGAATGATGCTACTGGCTTGCTCCCTGCTTCTGATCACCTTGCTTCCTTATAGAACCCAGGGGTGGCACCACCCACAGTACAATAGGCCCTCCTCCATTAATTACCAAAGAGATGCCCCCCACCCCATGCTCATAGAATGGAGGCAACTTATCAGCTGGGGTCCCCTCTTCCCATGTATGTCCATTTGATAACCAAATTTGCTCTGACATGTGGCTATTGTTAGCCTTTGACCCTTCATGAGTCTGTCTTATCGACCGTGGTCCTGTCTACACACATACCTTAGAATCAACCCCATGATTTCATATACCCATATTTTTTTTCAAAGTTCTTGAGTGACTCTCTTTTTAATTTTTAAGTTTACTTATTTTATGTACAGAAGTGTTTTGTCTGTGTACCAGGTACCTGCCTGGTGCACTTGGAGGTCAGAAGAGGGAGTTGGATATCATGGGACTGGAGTTACAAACGGTTGTGAACTGCCACATGGGTTTATTTCAAGTGTGTCCTCCAGAAGGGCAGTCGGTGCTCTTAACAGCGCAGGCACATGCAGCCACTGTTGTAACACTTAAAGTGCATCGCTTCTGGGAATCCCATGCCACCCTTAGGTGTATTCTGCCCTTGTATCTCTGCGTCTCCCTTTACATCCTCGCTCATTTCAATGTTGTTTGTTTCATTTTACCCTGCCTTCTGAAACTGACTCCACAGTAGCCTAAGCTGGCCTGAACTCCCCAAGCAATTACTATGTCCTGGACCTGACCTCCCTAAGGCTTCATCTGCCTCCCTCCCAAGGGCTGGGACTACAGACAGCACGCCCAGCCTCAAAGCCTTTTCTTAACAGACTTTGCTTCAGACTGACTCATCCTAAAGTTTTCTGCATCGTAGTCAAAATTCCAAGCCTCGACTACCTGAGTAGAGGGTTCTGAAAGGAGCTCAGGCTGCCAGAGGCAGAAGGATCTATCTCTACGTGTCTACATGTCTATGTCTCTACTTCCACTTGCACTGCTATGGCTAGGAGGCTGAGGCAGAAGGCTCTTCACGTTAGAGGATAGCCTGAGTGGTGTAGTGGACATCCTGGGTCACGAAGGGAGGAAATCCTAGTGTGCAATGGGATGCTTTCGGGGAGAGGGGGCCTTGGGACTTTCACGGTAAGTTCTGAGATTGTAGCCCTTCTGAGTGGGATCTGCACACAGACAAAGAATCCCAGTTGCCATCTTCTCCCAGTGAGGCCACACAAGAAGTCTTCGGAAACTCAGAAGGTCCTCAGCAGAACCTGGAGTGTGGGGTGGCAGAGATTGTGGACTTCTGGCTTCCGAGACCACAGCAGGGGCTGTGAGTCTCTAACCTGTACTCACAAGCAGTCCCTCCTCAAGAGGACCTCTCCTTGCTAACACCAGTCAAGTGCGCGTCTAATGTCACCCTCTTTCCCTTAAGCCTCTGCATTCTATATGCCACTGGGAAAACACAAGAAGAACCATGTCAAATCTCAGGCAGGCCATTAACCCACTCATAAACACCTCATCATCACAGAGTATTTATCATTGGTTTTTGTTCCCTTGGACAAGAAGCTTGGAAGAGAAAATTGAGGGGTGGCAATGGCTGCTTGGAGAGGTAGCAGAAGCTAGAGAAGCAATCCTGAGGTTCGTATTTCCACATCCCTGCATTCCTTCACACTAAGTCAGGCCCCGAGTGCCTGCCCTGGGAAAGAAAGAAACGCTTTCATTTTAATTGCCTACATGTCCAGTCATGGAAGGCTAAATTGCATAGGTTGGTGGCCTAGACAATCAGCGCACAGTGTTTGCACAACCAGCCTCCACCTAACATCTAACCTGGCTCACACGTTTTGAATACTAACAGTGATACAACCAAAAGCAATAATGGGATATGATTCTCATCATATCATATATGCATATACACATACACACACACGACAACATATGCATGTGTGTATATATATATATATATATATATATATATATATACATGCATACACACACACACACACACACACACAACAAACAACTCATTTTGAAACAATGGAAACTCTGTTGCGGTTCAGTGGATTAGAATTTATTTTATTGCATACCAGACACTTGTGCCAATCATCCTCATGGCTTACAAAGGTAACAGTTTTGATTTAAGATAAAGATCCCCTTCAGATTCACTAAACGGCAACCCAGCCAGGTAATACTGACCCTTTCAACCCCATGTTAATATGAAAAAAAGCAGTTAGCAATATTAACCACCTCTCATCTCCTCCATTTGTGGTAACAAAACACGGGACACAATGACCTTGCCAAGGTTTCAAACTACACAAATAAAACTCTTTGGGGGTGGGGGGGTAGCTCTTATAAATCCCTTTAAATGATACCAGCTAGACTACCACCCCTTGCCAAGGGAGTCTTTCATTGCGGAAAGACAGGGCTCATCTCACTGAGTGCTAACACTTTTACCAACTGCCAAATGTCCAGATTAAATCATGCACAGGAGATGTAACTCTAGGGCTTCTTAGTACACCTTTACCAAAATGAGCATTCTGCATAAACAAAGGGTAGATTAAAATTTCTGGAGGAGAAGAAATTAATTCTTCAAAGCCCTTTCTTTGATACACCTCCAACCAGGGGTTCCTAATAACAATCAGCTCTAACAGCCCCCCCCCCTTAGATTATCAACCTGGTCCTTTCGGCTGTCCCCCGTCACTTTGGCGTGGACCCTTCAGATACAGCCAGAAAGCGCCATTCTTGTGGGCATGTAAAGTTCTACAAAGGAAAATTCGACTTCTTTACTCACTGCCTAAAATTGAACCTTTCAAAATGAAACTAAATCAGTTATATCTAAATGCCACTATGTCTTAAGAGAAATTAAAAAAAAATAAGAAATTTCTTTGTTTAAATAGCAGAAATTAAATGTGTATTTTGCCCATTTCCTGATTTTTTCCTTTTCAGCTGAATCCAGGGCTTTGGCACATGCTAGGCAAGCATGCTAGCACGAGATATATTCCCGGGCCTCTTTTCTTTTCTAGATGGTCACTGTGTAGCTGACCTGTTTTACAAATTACCAGTGTTCTGTGTAGGCCAATCTGGCCAAGAACTTACAAAAATCTTTTTTTCCCATCAGCCTCCTAAGTCTACTAAGGTCACAGGCATTCTGCCTAAAAATTGTTTGGTTTGTTTTTTTATTTTTTTTTTAAGTCAACTAGGAAACAGGAAGCAGAAGATAAAGGTCAAAAAAAATGTAATCTTGGGTAACACATGACACATAAGGGACGGAGATGCTTACTGCCAAGTCTGTTGACCCAAGTTCAAGCCCCAGAATGGGCCTAGTAGAGCCCTCTGACCTCCATGTGTGCACATACCCACACGCATTTATAGGGGTTAGAGAGGGCTCAGGGGTTAAGAGCATTTACTGTTCTTACAGAGGCCCTGGGTTATCAGGTGGCCCACAGCTGCCTGTAATTCCAATCCTAAAACACCCAACACCCTCTAATCGCCACGGGCACGCAATGTACATGGTGCACATAAACTCATGCAGCCACGTGCATACACATAAATAAAAAAATTATTAAAAAAAATATAAAGATAACCAACCTATGAGAAAAGAAATTCTATATGTTTCAGTTATGAAGCTTTAAAAAGAGAAGCTAACAGACGTCTATTGATTGAGTTATCTTTCATTCTATGCCAATTTACACATGAAAGATGGCGACCAGACAGGCGTTTTCCCACCACCTCTAAATCGTGAAAACCACGGGACTTCATTCAGGAAGGCCGTTCTGTAAGCTCACCTGACAGTACTGTGGGGAAACTAATAAGTCTCGGACATCAACACGCATATGACTCACTTAGTATGAGTTCTTGTTAATAGGTAGGTTGTTGATTCTGTAGGTCAAGGGCAAGAAAGAGCATCTACGGTTCTAACATTAGTGGCGAGGTGGTACCGATGTTCCTTATCCTGGGACGGCCTTTGCAAAGAAACAGACTCCAGGCTAATCAATGATGGGTCTGAGGGACCAACTCCAGTGAGCAACATCAGCACAGGCCTGTGCAAGCTATCCTTGCCCTCGCCTGCCCTTGCCTGCATTGATTAGGAAACTGGTCCAAAGCAAGCAGATCTTAACAACCTCCTTCATTGATGAGCCCGAGATGCAATCGCAGAGAACACTGAGAAATGACTGACACATGCTAGAGAACAAAATCTCTTTGAAGCAGGCTCAGTCAGCTTCCTGGGGCCCTGAGGTGTGGTTTTCACACAGATGAGAAGAAGCAAGAAGAGGTGACCTCATACAGGAAAACAACCTGATTTCACAAGCCCTTCCAACCTGTTTTACAAATTACCTGTGCTCATGGGGACTCATAAAGTTCTCCAAGTGAGTCCTCTGATGTAAGTTACTGCTTAAGAACCTTATCAACTCAAATGAGGAACCTTTCCAGACAGAGGCATTAAGAGGAGAGAAACTGGCCCCCCCTTGTCTTAATTGGTTTCTATTACTGTGATAATACACTGTGACCAAATGCAACTTGGGGAAGAAAGGGTTTGTTCCGGCATACAACTCAGGTCATAGGAAGTCAGGAAAGGAACTCGAGACAGGAATCTAGAGACAGGAACAGAACTGCAGGCCATGGAGGAATGCGGGTTACTGGCTGCTCCCCGTCGTTTGCTCAGCTTGCTGACCCGACACCATATTTGATATCATGATATCAAATGTCCCTAATGGAGTCTTTGAAGGACTCTGAGACATCACAAGCCATTATTATCTGCACTGTTCTTAGCATTCTTTTCTAATTTCCTCCATAGAGCCTCCCACTGATCTCTGAGCACATAATAGCTTTTCCCAGTCCACAGTTCCAAGTCCTTCTATAACCTTCCCAAAAGTATGGTCAGGTTTGTCACTGCAAAACAGCAATAACCTGGTATCAATTTCTGTCTTAAGAGTTTCTGTTCCTCAAAACACACACACACACCATGACCAAAAGCAACTTGTGGAGCAAAGTGTTTCTTGCAGCTTATAGTTCCACATTACAGACCATCACTGAGGGAGTCACAGGAACTCAAACAGGGAAGAAGGAACCTAGAAGCAGGAGTAGAAGCCAAGGAGAAGTGTTGCTTACCGGCTTGCTCAATCTATTTCCTTAGAGGACCCAGGACTACCAACCCAGGGCTGGAACCACCCAAACCCCCACATCACTAATTAAGAAAACCTACAGGCCTGTCTGCATGCCGATCTTATGTGGCATTTTCTCAGTTAAGGGTCTCTCTTCCCTAACGAATCTCGCTTGTGCTGAGTTGGCATAAAACTAGCCAGCACGCCTCTTAAATCCACATTTTTCCCCCCACTCTAGTTCTGAGTCGTCTGCAGCAATTAACCACGTTTCCACTTAAAGAACAGGAACACGTAAAAGCCCAAACCCAAGACAGAAAACACAAGGAAGATGGTGGCCACCTACAGTAAACAAGCAAAGTAAATTCACTGCTAGAGGGCTGATGTGTAGCTCAGTATAGTACCTGCCTCCCATGCATGAGGCTCTGGGTTCAATTCCCAGCCCCCTACAAACTAGATGTGGCAGCATACTCCTCTAAGTCCAGGACTCAGGAGGTGAAGGCAGGAGGATCAGAGGTTCATTGCTAGGAGTACCTTAGACTGGGGCACACTTCCTGTGTCAGGATTAATATTAATCTTTGCTTAATGAAGTATCAGTAGACTGTATTCCAACAAGCACAAAGGGAAATGCACCGTGTCTATCTATTCTGATGGAGAAATCCCTCCACCTCCAAGATGGAGCTCCTCTGAGCCTCCATGAACTAACTGAGCAATGTATTGGCTGTCTTCCATGCTCCTGCGCTCCAGAAAACACAGGGCTGGTAAGAGTTAGCTTCGCCTCTGTACCATTATACAGAGGAAGGATCCTGAGCCCGAAGCTCGTGACCTCTGAGAATCTATGAGTGATTTCAGAGGCCGTGTGGTTATCTGCACATCTGTGAGTATCTATGCATTTTTCCAAAGACAAATATCTACTAATTTCCACTAGGACACTTGCTCAGCTGTGTTTATAGAAGCTTTATTTATAATAGTCGGAAACCGGAAACAACCTAGATGTCCCTCAACCAAAGAATGGATAAAGAAAATGCAGTACCTTTGCACAGCGAAGTTTTAACTCAGTTGTTAAAAACAATAACATCGTAAGAATTTCAGGCAAAAGCATCCTGAACGAGGTAACCCAGACCCAGAAAGATAAACGTGGTGTGTACTCGCTTGTAAGAGGGTATCAGCTATAGGAAAAGATAATCGTGCTATAACCCAGAGAGGCTACGTAACACGGAGGGCCTAAGAGAGGACCCACGCATCTCCCTGGGAAGATAGAATAGATTTTTGAGGGTGAATTGGGGGTGATGAAGTTGGGAACGGAAGGATCAGGTGAGGGTGTGGGGGAGACGATACAAGAAGAAACTACTAGAGTTGAAGGAGGGGCGAGGGGGCATTTCGGGGCTAAGGTAGAAACCTAGTGCAATGGAAACTCCATGAATCTACAAAAGTAATCATGAATCTACAAAAGTAACCTTAGCACAGACTCCTAGTAATGGCAAACATGTAGCCTGAACCAGCCATCTTCTGTAACCAGGCAAGGCCTCAAGTGGAGAGCTCAGGACCCCGACCCAGTCACAAAACCTGCTACCTATAGTTTGTCCTACCTAGAGTGCTGAGAACGGAGCCTAGCGGAATCATCCTCAAAGAGACCAGAGAGACTTCATCCAGCAACTGATGCGAGCAGATGCAGAGTCCCACAGCCAAACATTAGAGTTTGGGGAGCCCAGAGGAGGAGGAAGGATCTGAGGAATCAGAAGGTTCAGGGACACCATGAGAACACAGCCCCACAGAATCAACTGACAGGGACTCCTGGGAGCTCACAGAGACCAGGGAGACTGGAGAGGTCTGATGTAGGTCCTCTGCATATAAGTTCTGGCTGAGTAGCTTGATGTTCTGGTGGGAAGCCCAAGAGAGGGAATGGGAGTTGCCCGCCAACTCTTTTGCCTACTTGTAGGACCATTTTCCTCCTACTGGGCTGCCTTGTCCTGTCTTGATGTGATGTGTGAGCCTGGTCTTGCTGTAAAGTATTATGCCATGTTTGGCAGATGTCCCTGGGAGGCGTGATCTTTTCTGAGGAGAGCTGAAGGAGCATGGATGGGAGGGAGAGGGGAAGTAGAAGACAGGAAGTGAAATTGTGATCTGGATGTAATATATGAGAGAATATATTAATATATCAAATATATATTAATATATTAAAAGGAAAAAAGAAATGACAATAAACTGATGATTTTTTTTAAACAAAAATATAATTTCCTGATTCTCATGGCAGTGCCTCACCCAAAGAAGAAGCAATTTGAATCTAAGACATATCTCTTTTTCTGAGACACCATCTTTAAGCCAGTGAGCACCTCACTTGTCTGATCGCCACAGATTTGACTGGGCTTTTTTTAATCGGAGCTCATGGATCCCAGGCCTCCAGCAAAGACAGCCCCCATCGCCACCTCCAGAGTGTAAGATTACAGGCTTGCACTGCTATGACCAGTTTGCGTGGTGCTAAGGATGAACCCAGGGCTTCACGCGTACAAGCTAAGCACTTCCCGAACAAGAGATTTTTTTTTTGTTTCTTTTCTAGTTCCTTGTCAGACTCTGCTCCCAGAATGAACACTCCATCCCTGGATCCGCACTCAATAGCAACTGCTGTCACCAACTCACTACACACGTGTCTTCTTTTTTCATACCTGTGTACTCCAATAATGGACCCAATCCTGCATGGACGCCAGTAAAACCTCACTGGATGAATAAATCACGTGTCATTCGTTTGACGTAGAGTAGGTGAACAACAGCACAAGTGGACTGAAAAGTCTCCAAGAATACATTTTCCTCATCTTATATCTCGATTTAACGAATCATCTGCACAATAAAGATATTACTTGGGATTTCAAGATTCCAATTGGGAAGAAAAGACACAGACAGGAACAGATTTATTAACAGGAAGCTTATTAAATCCTCCTCATCATGGAAGAAAATGCCAAAGTCTATGCACTAAAACAGTAAACAATCCAATAAAAAACTTTCCCGAGGAGCTAGAGAAATGGCTCAGTGGACAGAAGCACTTGCTGCTCTTCCAAAGGACCACGGTTGAGTTCCTCACACCCACATCATGTGACTCACAAATACCTTTAATTCCAGATCCACAGGACCCAACACCCTCTTCTCCACAGGAACAACCATACACATGCAGCATACATATATGTGCATATAAATGGAAATAAAAACAAATCACTTTTTAGCGACTTTCATTAATAAAGCTAACTTCACTCTGGATTCTAAACAGAAACGTCATTGAAGAAACCCATTTACTTAAGATCAAAGCCATAGGCTGATCAGGGCTGGTCTCTGGTTGCACAATCTAGCATCTTGCCAGGAAAAGAGTCCACAGTGCATCTAAATAGATTAATTTTTTGGAAATACTAGTCAGGGAATTGCTTAAGAAATTCTGCCAAATTTGCCCTTGCTGGACTAGATTAGTTTAAGATACATTTTATAGTTTATGAATGTTTGGGTTTTAAACCCTGGCTCTCTGGCTAACATCAGGACAAAAGGCAAGGGCGGAACCAGGAGGTCAGAGGGCGAGAGACTCCCAACACTTCTTCTTCTACCACTGCAGTCACTGTTTAATACACCACCTGGGCCTCTCAGTTAAAAATAAAGACAAATACACTAAACCACTTAGCATATAACCAACCAGGAGAGCATGTGGGAGACCCTAGGTTTGATGCTCAGTACTTGTCTTGACTAGGATTTTTTTGTTTCTTTGTTTATTTTTGTCAACTTGACACAAGTTAAGAGTTATCTGGGAATTGAACCTCAGTAGAGACAAGGCCTCCAATAATTGCCAGAAAGCAAGTCTATAGGGCGTTTTCTTAGTTAATGATTGATGAGAGGGCCCAGCCCACTGGAGATGATGACAGCCCTAGGCTCATTGTCATGGGTAGTGTAAGAAAGCAGGCTGAGCAGGCCATGGGGAACAAAACAGTAAGCACGTGCACACACACACACACACACACACACACACACACACACACACACACACACCCATGGCTTTTGCTTCAGTTCTTCCCGACTCCCTTCTCTGACTTCCTCAGATGATGCATGGTGATATGAAACTGAAGCTGAAACAGACCCTTTTCCTTCCCAAGTTGCTTTAGGTCATGGTCTTTAGCACAGCAAGAAAAACCTAGGACAGTTCTGTGCACACAAAAATGACTCCTTTTTAAAGTCAATGCCTACTAATTTGTTAATGACTCCTATAATGTGAAAAAACTTCACTGAAAATTATAAACATTCTATGAATTTCCAAAGGACCCAATGCTTACCCACGACTGCCTTCCCTGCAAACTCACTGCTCCACAGTTAGCGCATGTAAAATGCAGAAGTGATAATTGGAAGGTCACTGGTTCCTGCCTCAGAGCACCTCATGAATGCAATACAAAGACTCCGGCATTCCTACCCCAATGTGATCAGTGACAAGAGCAGAAGCCAAGCAAGAGGGCTCAAATCTATCCCGGCACTCCCTAAGGTGAAGCAGGAGAATCACCGTGAGTTAGAGGTAAATCTGTGCAAAGTAAGTTCCAGGCCTGCCTGGGCTACCACGTGAGACCCTATCTCAAAATCCAAGGCCAGGATATAATAATAATTAGTGCCAAGTTCAGACTCCAGTCTAATTCTCCTAATGCCCACTCTGCCCTTTCCAACGTTCTGCTCTGCCCCTTTAAGCTGCATTTAATATCGCTCTTAGAAAAGCCTGCCATGCTTGCCGAGACTGTTGTGAGCATCCGGGGAGTCCAAAAATATGGAACTAGTTAAACTTTGAAATGCTCGCCAGCCCAACACTGCACAAACATTCAAAAACTCTAAATATTTTTAAAAAATATGTCCCTGCACATGCACATAACAAAACCATACTGGAGGAACAAGCCACATTAGCAATGCTCATCTCCATGCAGTAGAACCAGCAATGTCAATATGGGTTCCTGTACTGCATTCCATGTTCTCTCCAGTAAGTACCTCCACACTGACAAGGGTGAGCTGAGTGCGCTCCTCCCTCCACATCTTGTAATCTCCCACCAAAGCCCTTTGTAGGATTATCAGTGCTTCAGAATAGGGTAAGGGAGAGTCTGCTTTGCAGATGGGACAGTGACAGTGATACTGGATCAGTGTCAGCTGTCAATCACACCAGCTCTCACTGCCTAACAGAGCTGCAAATACTAAGCCAGAAAACGAAGGTGCCCAAGAGATGGTGATGTCTCATGAAATGCCACCACTAAGACCAAAACGCCAAGCGACATTCGCATATCCTATTCTATTGAGGCCAAGAGGGTCAGCTGTAATTCAAACCATACTCGACAAGCCAGGATAATGATCTACATACGCTCATCGATGTTAAATATGCACACATATGTATAGATCCACATGTACACTGACTTCTCTCACCACTGCTCTTGGCTTTATTTAAAAGGAAGAAGTGGGGGAGGGGGTAAATAAAATCATCTCCATGTTTACTCCCTGCTGATTCTCCAAGTCCCCTGAATTGGTGGGTTACATGTTTTTAAACTTTTAGAGTTTATTCATTTAGATGTATGGTTTATTCATTTTATGTTATATCTGAGTATTCTGCATTTAAACTTTTTAGATTGATTCCTTTTATGTATTCTGCCTACGTGTATGTCTGTGTACCAGGTGCATACTTGACGCCCAAGGAGGTCAGAATAGGGCATTGGAACCCCTAGAACAAGCGTTGTCTCTGAGCCACCGTGTAGGTGCTGAGAAGTGAACACAGGCCATCTGTAATAGCAAGTGCTCTTAAACGATGAGTCACCTTTCCAGCCCTTTATAAAAAAAAAAAAAATACCTACACACACACACACACACACACACACACACACACACACACTTTAAGCCTTCAGAAGGTGTAAAGTTCAGTGGTCAATGGAGCCATGTATAACACACGATTAACACTAGGAGCTGGAGAGCTGGGAAGGTTAAGTTTCAATCCCTGAGTGCGTCGCTGTAATAACAGGATGAGTGTGGACCGGCAGCTCAACGTCTTTGTACTTCAGCTCCCACTTCTGTAAAACAGAAGCAGAATATCCACTTCCTTGTGATGTTACTGGGAAAATGCACAGATGCGCCAATCAATCCCCAAGATCAAAGGTAGAATTCAGGGAGTATTATCTGACTTAATTATGGCGTTTTCTACTGTCACTTCCAACCTAAATTTACCTTGCTCAAAATTAAACCTAAAAGTGGAAGGCAACTGATTTCTTTTTTAACACTCAAAATTTTATCAAAAAAAGCACATTGTAAATTCACGGATAGGCAGTCACTGTCAAAGGAGTACCAAGGAGGCATTTGTTACTATTAATATGTGACCCCAATCAGTGCCGGCCGACATATTGACAACATTGAGAGAAAGCATTTCAGTGACCATTACTTCAGTTGAAGATGAGGCTGCCTTTCCTCTGAACTGTGTGCACCAGGAGAACTAGACAAGTACCTTCACTGTAATGGCACAGACAAATATGTTCAAATGCTCAACACAGAATTTTAGTTTGTTCATTTGTTCACACCTACCTCACTGGGAGTGGTTAAGTTCTACACAGATACCACACACAGACTTGTAACGGTGGACCAACGGCCCTAGGCAAAATACATTAGACTCTGTATACCAGGAAACCCCAGTCCTACCATCTCTGCGGACAGGCTAGCACAGAAATCAATACATAAACCTGTGTTTTGTGTGTGTGTTTATAGACAACATACAGTAGATTCTGGAACTCACAACCAGTAGTGCTGTAAATCAAGGTCACGTACAGCAAAGGTTGAAGAGCTGAGTTCTATCCCCGGAGCATGTAAGGAAGTAGAGAACCAGCTTCTGTGAGCTGTCCTCCAACCTCCACATATGCCCATCCCAAAGAGAAGTAAACATTTAAAACACAGCATAGCCTGACCGAAAAGCATGAACTTGATAAAAACCAACACTAAACGTGAAAAGACTACTTGTATACAAAGTGAGAGCTATAACAAGGCATATTTAATCACATACCACATATTTAATCTATGTTAGGTGATCAACCTCACTACTTACTGTGCAGTTCATGAATACATACATGATTTGGTGGTGCGAATGAGCAAATTCACACAGGAGATGGCTCGCTCAGCCGTTAAGAGCACACACTGTCCTTGCAGGGGATCCAAGTTTGATTCCCAGAACCTCACTGGGCAGCTTACGGCTGCCTATGTAATTTCATCTCCAGGATAGCCAACAACTACTTCTGGGATTCCGTGGGCACTCTCCCTCACGTGTGAACACACCCGCAAAGAGACACGAACATATACACATAACTAAAAAATAAAATAAATCTTTAGCAGGCACATTGACAAGTCCAGATTCAAATGAGTCTCCGCTCTACAAAACGCACAGCCCAGCCATTCCAAAAGCGTGATTCAAGAATCGCTGACCTGGGGCTAGCCACATGTATCACATAAACACATGGTATACGATAGTGTGTCTCTACATCCAGAAACTAAGCTATTCCTGGCATGTGTGCACAGGAACGGCATATGGCAGCTCTGAATAGTTTACTTCCAAAGAGAAGGAGGAAGAGACCTGGAGGCCCGGGAGGGTGACTGTGTCTGTATCATTTCACTTCTCTTAGTGCATGGTGTTTTACCCTACACCTCTACACCATTCAAAACATTCCCATTAGCTACAGCGACTTATGAGGTCAAGGCAGAAGATCAGAGGTTCAAAGACATCCTCAGCTTTGAGGCAAGTGGAGGCCAGCCTGGGATACGTGGAAAAAGAATTGAAACTAGAATCTTACCTGTAGGATTACTTTTTGGAAGTGAAGGCAAAACTTCAGAGCACACGTGAACAGCTCTAACTGCTAAGGAGCCCAAAGGGAGACTTCCTCATAACCTAACAGTCCACACATAACAGTTCGAGAGACGATAATTATTACAAAGAGCTGTTCAAATAGAACGAGAGAGCGCCTGCAAGAAAGGGATGAAAAGGCGAGAGACGAAGGGGCCCATTTCCCTTCCTACGCTCACCCCACACATCTGCTTCTCTTTGAGATGGATGGGAATTTCTTTCCACAGCAGTGACACAGAGAGAGACTCACGAGGAACCTCGGTTGTGAGAGATGAACAATCCAAAGCTGAAAAGATTACTCCTAAGGTGGGGAGAGGAGGGGAGGAAGGAAGGCTCCAGAACACTGGGGTCTCTGCTACAGTACAGGACAACGTCCATAAGGGAGGTTCTCACCAGATGGAAACGGAGTACTCTTAGGCGAGACTCTTAGCAGAGTGTTCTTAGGCGAGACTCTTAGCAGAGTACTCTTAGGCGAGATCACCATTTAGCTTCCAAAGCTGTTTCTGCTGGGGCAGGGGACACACACACACACACACACACACACACACTCTCCAAGTGTTTGTGATGCCGCCCGGTTCATTTATAATTCTCTTTGTTCAGTCTTGGCAGCCACCCTCCTGAGCATTCGGGTGAAGTCTAGCACCCCGCCAGAAATACCAGCATTACGACTGATGTGTGATTCAAAAAAGCTGTCAAAATGAGCACTCTGAAAGGAATGAGTCACAGGCCGGGCCGGGCAGGCTAATATTTTTGTAGCATATTATAATCCTTTTCATCTGGACTGTCTTGGGGAGGGGGGATATTGTGTTCTTTCATGTAATTCTAAACTGACTAAGTGCTTCAACAAGTGTGCAAGGGGCGTGGCAGAATGGGTTCACATCTTCATAACGGAAGTGCAAAACTTAAAGTTACACACACACACCACACACACACACACACACACACACACACACACACACACATTAAGCCCATGCAATTTTAAAAATTTAAATTTAAATTCAAAAATTTTAAAAATTTCAACAAATCCTCAAGGGTCTGAAAACAAGGCAATTGTTGTCCAGTACCCTAAAGATGCTATCAAATATTCTTTCATCTCACTCACTCAAAAACAAAACAAAAACCCTTAGGGCAGACGTGGCATTCATCAGATAAGAAAGAAAATAGGCGTGTTCCTCGCCTGAGGGAACGAGGAGGGCACCTTCAGAAATTTCTAGATGTTAGTGGTGACCTGGGTCAGTGGCCTTCGCTTTGTGAGCCTGGCTTTGCCTGATTCAGCGAGATTGGTAAGTCAGATGCTATTCCAAACAGATTACTGCGGAACATTCTGAGGAACACATGACACAAAGTGACCAGGAAACTGCAAATCTAAGGTTTTTTCCTTCTTTGCTTCCTAGGGCAAGTCCAGAAGACCATGTAGACACCAGTCACACAAGGGGGTTTTTATAAGGAGGGGAGGGGCACAGGGGAACGCTACCGGAATTCAGAAAAAAAAATAAAATAAAAAATCCAAATGACTCCATCCATCTCAAAATGAAGCTGAAACCAAACAAAACCAAGGGATTTTTTTTTAGTGGTGGGGGTAGGGGGGGTGAGGGGGTGGGGGGCACATAGGGGAACACTACTGGAATTCAGTAAAAATATAATAAAAAAATCCAAATGACTCCATCCATCTCAAAACGAAGCTGGAACCAATCAAAACCTCAACACTGGAGTCTCCTCTAGTCCTGGATTTGTATGTTTTTGCACGTGAGTTGGTTGTTCAGTCCAGGGCTGTACTGTCCAGTTACGGAGACACCCGAAACAGAACAGTCGGTGAAATTCTTGGGCACTCTTGCTAAATGGCATGAAATACACGGGATCAAGATAAAACACATAATTAGAAGATATGTGTGTGTGTGTGTGTGTGTGTGTGTGTGTGTGTGTACCATAGCTTCAGACATATTTGCATATATCAAAGTGGCTGAATATATGTAATCTTGAGGCAGGAACAGCACAGCCTACCATCCATTCTCTGCTGAGCATGCCAGACTTCCTTCCCCACCTCCCACATTATTGGTGTTTTGTTTTGTTTCGTTTTGCTTTGGTCTGTTTGTTTGTTTGTTTGGGGGTTTGCTTTTCTTCTTTTTTCTCTTTAGTTTTAATTTTTAATGGCAGGGTCTCATGAATCCTAGGCTAGCCTCAATCTAGCAATCAACTTGAACTTCTAATGCCCCAGCATACACAGCTCCACTTCCTGAGGGCTAAAGTTACAGGTATTCACCACCGCGCCTGGTCTATGGGGTGTTAAGAATCAAACCCAATCCTGTGTACACGCTAGGCAAGCCCTCTACCACATGAACTGTCGTACACGTTCAGTTAAAAGCCCTTCTTGGAAGGTTAATACCAATCCAGAATTCCTACAAATAAGCTTTGTTAAGACTACGAGCTCTCTAGCAAAGTGAGTGTGACCACTTAACCTTCTTTCTGACACTTGCCACCTACAGGAGTGAGACCCCAGTCAATCACAATCACAATCTCCGGTCCAAGCTCCTCCAGCATGAAGGCTCTCCCTGGTGTGAGCACATTCTTCCAAGGTATGGGCACAGATACAGACACACACCTAAAGCTTTAAATATTCAGATACAGAGCACAACTCATGTAATGAAGATTTCAACCAAATCAGTTGTGAGTGTTCACTAGCTTACACCTAGAACGTTCTGAATCTTTTTTTTTTCTTTTCTTTTCTTTTCTTTTCTTTTTTTCGGAGCTGGGGACCGAACCCAGGGCCTTGCGCTTGCTAGGCAAGCGTTCTACCACTGAGCTAAATCCCCAACCCCACGTTCTGAATCTTTAACCTGAGCCTGTCCTTTCGTACAGTACATGACAGACATAGCATCTCCACATGGATCCGACCATCTCCACATCCGTGCCGGTTCCATTACCAGTTACCCACCTTAAGGAGAGGATATTTAGGTCACTTAGTACCCCTGCGTCACTTTTACTTATTCTTATTTTCTGTGGATGAGTGTTCTGCCTGTATGTGTGCATGTGCACCCCAGTTGTGCCTCGTGCCCACAGAAGCCAGAAGAGAGCAAGAGATTCCCCCAAGAAGCAGAGTCAGTGATGGTTGTGAGCCATTATGTGGGTGCTAGGAATCAAATCCAGGTCCTCTGGAAGAGCAGACAGTGCCTTTAACCACTCAGGCATCCCTCCGAGTCCTCTCTGCATCTTAAAAGTTCCTTATTTGTGGAATTTGCTTTAAAAAAAAAAAAAATCTGACTAATACTAAACGAGAAGAGTTGTTTTTTCCCCACAAGGAAGTTCAAGTCTGTGGGTTATCGCTGGAGGCTGAGCGAAAGGCTTGCTACACAGCCCACAGGCGAACAACAAACACAGCCACTTTACTAGGGACAAAAACAGGGTTCCGAGACAGTTGTCGGAAAGAGAGCCTTAAGAATGCCTGGGAAGACAACTGTTGATGGCAAGACAGCCAATCTGAACACAAGCTTGCCGGCCTCTTACTATGTGAACAGCAGGCTGTGGCTTATTCATCCGGTCCTTATTTTATCTTTAATTATTTATAGAGGACATACAGTTACCATCGCTTCAGGACGTACAACGAGATCAACATAGGCTGAAGAGAAAGACGCGGGGACCGTGCCTTCCTGTGAAGCACTGTTACAGCTCTGCTTTACTTCACACAATCTTTGGGACTAGAAGTCAACACGGTACCTTGAGAGCACAGCTTTCTATGTAAAGGTGTGTCCAAACTTTCCACCCCTATTCCTCAGTCACAAGTGAGTTCCAGGCTGGATAGCTGAGTGTCAGGGCTTCGCTGGCATCCATATACTTTCTCTTACAGCTTCTCCTTGAGCTGATCTCACAGGCTCAACTTCAACATGCCCAAAATTACATTCTGGAATTATTTCAATGAGGAAATACATACATATATATATATATATATATATATATATATATATATATATATATATATATATGGTCAACTTAGAGGATTGTAAGGGTAATTTTAGCTAGATGCAACTTTTACTTTTAACTTCAGAATCAAAAATCTGCATAGACTTTGTTCCTCGAAATATATTAGTTTTATTGAAGAAAACTTTTAAAGAATCAGCAAGGGGAAGGATCAGGGCCAGGTACTAGAAATTACAGCAATAATATAAGGTCTACCTGGAACGCCCAGGCCCACATGTGGCTTCAAAGAGATGAACTGTACAACTGTCCGCTTCAGCCTTCATGTGGAACAGTGACACACACTAGCCTGTATTCCACACTCCACTCTTAAGTCCGACATTCTTTTTTTTTTTTTTCCCCGGAGCTGGGGACCGAACCCAGGGCCTTGCGGTTGCTAGGCAAGCGCTCTACCGCTGAGCTAAATCCCCAACCCCTAAGTCTGACATTCTTACTGATCTTACCGAACGCTGACAAACTTGAAACGATCCTGAGTTTATAAGTCACACAGACTCGGCAATAAGCAGAATTGTGCCTTAGACGACACAGCTGCCAGAACTCTCGAAGCTGCGAACCCTTCCCTAAGCTCCACCATGAGCCTTCACCGTCTGAAGCCCTGTAGAGGGACTGTAGGGCGAGTGCATCCCACACTAGTTTCAAGGCCTACGGAAGCCCATCCTGAGCGTGAAGGGGAAGAAAACAGATCACAGCCCTCTCCTCCTTCAGCCGGAGGGCTCTTTCCTCACCCCACAGGGGCGACGTCACATCCCACAAAGCTTTTCTGCAGAGATGAAATAGAGCACCTCACACTGCTCTTATTTTACTGCCCCACTGGTCTCCGGCATCTCAGCTGTCTCATGTCCTTGTCTGTGTATCCTTCCATGTATGGTGGCTGCCCTTCCCACTAAGATGTGAACTCCTTGATGGTACCACAGGAGTCTGCCTCATTCAGCATCCTCTAGTGCCAACAGGACCGCCTAGCACACAGTGCGGTCTCAATTAATTATTTGGACTGCCTGATTAAATAAGCCCATCTTAAACCTTAGTAAAAAGAAGCAACAATGCACCATCTAGAATCATAGCAGCACCGGGTGACAGAGATAGGGCTGGGCTCTCAGAAGCAGCATCTTCTGGCTTCCTCCCAAGGAAATCAAACCCTGGGACTCCAACACAGTTTTCTGTCTAACAATCAGGGCTTAGTTCATCTGCAACTATACCGATGATGAGGACCTCTGGGTCAGATTATATATAAGATAGACCCTGTAAATATATACAGCAACTATTCCACAGAACAAAGAAGGAGCAAGCATTTAATGACACCTTACAGTTAATTCAGAAAAAAAATAAAATGCTGTTATCAGACAATAGGAAGAAGCAAGTTCCCTTATCAGACAGGCCTGAGTTCAAATTCTATACCAGACCAGAGGAAGGAGCAGGTTTCCTTAACAGCAGGCCTGAGTTCAAACCCTGCCTCCGTTCCTTTGTAGCGGCCACTATCACTCTGAATCCCACCATCCCGTTAGTGAAAGGAAGATAGCACCCCCCTGGAAGGACTGTCAAAAGCAAGTGCCATGCTGCTTGGGAGGTGAGAAATCTAAGGTTCACCCTTCTTTACAGTGGACTGTTTTCTGTAGTTTTAATGCAACAACAGAATTGGACTTCCGCATATAACTTCAAGTCTCACACTCTCACTGCCCCCAACCCCAAGCTGCCTTGTTTCTTTAAAACCCTACCGCCAGCCACAGCCAACAATCCGAAAGCATTCTGCAAACACGTGCTGCCCATCTAAGGCGCTTCCCTTCAAACTCAAACAACAAACAAAACAAAAGGAAAAAAAAACAACACCCCACACAGGGCACCCTACTCTTAGGAGTGGTCTTTGCAAACTCACCTGACTACCACATACCACAAACCAAACCCAGCTTAAAGACTGACAAACCCCTGGTTGGCTCCTGCTACACATCCCATGCTGTCCTTTTCTTCTCCTAGTTCTTAAGTCAAGGAGAGCTGGCTGCCAACTCGTTATCTCTGAGCATGAGGTATTCTTGGGCTCTAACTCAATCAAACGTCACAGGGGTGCCAAAGGTGAGTAAGACTCTGACGGTATCACAACACAGAGTCAAGTGTGTGCAACTAACCGTCAGCTCGATGGGTTCTCAGGCAGCTACGACAGTTCTGTCTTCTTTCAGCCCACTGAGTTCCGCAATCAGAGGGTCTATGCTGGGACCCTCTCAAAACAGGCCCTGTGCTACATACAGAAGCAGCTGCCGGGACCTTGCCTTCCAGGAGTCTCCCCGGAAGAAAACAGATGCCTGGGACTATACAAAGCAATTACAAAGCCACATCTACAGGCAGCCCCTGATTGAACAGCCACACCTCACAAGGCTGCTATTTAACCAGAGCCTTGTGAGTAAGAGCTGATTCATAAAATAAAAGAGATCAAAGCAAAGGGAATTGTTTTTTCCACCTTCCCCAAGCTGATATGAGCCCGGAAGGGCACACAGAGAGAGTCAGGTTTCAGTGAAACTTTGAAGGCCAGGTGAATGGCAGTAAGCAGAGAGCCCGGGAGCTGAGGAAAGTTATATAAGGAAAAGTGAACAGAGATAAAGCAAACTGCAAGTGAGGGCCTTGTAAGCAATGTGAGGAGAAGGCACATCTGGCCCCTTGGATGAGAAGTCTCGGCAGAACACAAGATAGAAAGCAGGGTACAAAGCCTGACCTTTAACCACAAACACAGCAGCTGAGACCTGGCTCTGCTGCACGCCTGAAGTGGGAACTTGAAAAGGGTTCTCTGGAAAGTTGGTTGGATGGTGTTTTGCTGGGGCAAACACGTGAAGGAACGTTTAGCTGGAGTGGACACAGGTGAAAGGCTAAGGCAGACTCACGGTTGGACGAACATCCAGCTGAATCAGAGAAAAGAGAGAGGATGTTCTGCTAAAGCGAGCATGTAAAAGGACACATGATGAAGGATACACGCGTGTATTAGTCCGCTTTACATTGCATAGTTGAGCTGCATAGCTCAACTCCATTAAGAGAAACCACACCAAAAAAACCTACTGGTGGTGTGCTGCAGTTTCTCGCTGCCTCTGCGGACTCGGGCTGATGGGTAGGGTGATGTCAGTGAGGCAAGACCCATGAAGGACATGTGATGTTTGGAGGGTATAAATAGAACTCTTTGCTGATCTTCCCTGAGAGGCGCGGCTTAGAACTTCTGGCATTCACACTGACTTAGACCTGGCTGTCTCTGTGCCACCACTGCTGATCGGTGTTTGCTATCCCCCACTCTACAGAACTGGACTGCTGGTGTATCTACAAAGTGTTTGCGAATGGATTGAGCCTGCTAACCTATGAACTGAACTGCCGATTTCCAGACAACTTCTCCCAACCCTGCTCCATATCCCTTCTTTCCCACTACCTCTGGGTGGTGGGCTAAAAGGGAGGTTAAAGCATTTATGAACCATCATTAAAAATAGGGGTTGAAAAAACTAAAGTTACATGAGCCTTTAATCCCAGCACCTGGGAGACAGAGGTAGGTGGAGCTTGAGGCCAGTCTGGTCTACAAAATGAAGACAACCAGGACTGCTACACAGAAAAACCCATCTCTAAAATGAAATTAAAATACCAGAACTAACACAACCATGGAACTCTGGGGTTGGACCCAATGCCTAGAACAACATAACAGGGCCTTGATGAGACAAGCCCATGAGATAAAGTTCATAGTCAGATCTTTCCATATTTCAAGAGTCATCAACAAAGACAGTAATTTAAAAAAAAAAAACAAAGGCTAGAATCATAGCTCATGAGGGAAACCAGAAACCATGAGGCTGTAAGTGCCTAACTCTAGGAACTGAAGCCCCGGCTGCACCTGCTGGCTTTCGCTCCGTCAATCCTCTGCAGTCAGGCTCCGTTCCAGGAGCACGAATGAAAATGTTCTCTTTCAGTATTATGAAAAGCTGGACACCACCTTACACGGACCTCTAAAGTGACCTCTGTCCATACTGCCTAATGCTCGTGTCTTCGTCTCCTGGCGAGAAGCACAATCCTGTGTCAGCTCTCTTCCACCTGTGGGTGAGCACTAGGAGAGAAGGCGGCTGGGGTTAGGCTGGCTAGGAGGCGAGGAGTCAAACCTGGCTTGAGGAACAACTGAGGGACGAGAATCTGATCCCTTCTCTACAGAGTTCTGATACAATGGTGGTAGGTTCAGTCTAAAAAGAACTTTTCTGTAGATGATCAGACAATACCATTCCAACAAACCAAAACCTTTTTTTTTTTTCTTTCATTTTTCAAAACAGGGTTTCTCTGTGTAGCCATGGCTATCCGGGAATTCACTCTATAGACCAGGCTGCCTCCTGAGTGTTGGGATTAAAGGCATTTTTCACCATTGCCTGACACTAAAACCATTTTCAAAAGCTTTCCATTAGCAATAGAAAAGTAGAAAAATCAACCTTGGGGATGTCTAATAGCTATCATTAATTGAAAAGAAAATAAAATAAAAAACCAGGTGGCTATATTAAAGGACTACACCTTTTAAGTGAGATGATTTGAGCTCTCTAAGCCAAACGAATGTTCTCCAAAAGAACAAACCCTGAGACGTAAACATTCCACTCAGAAATGGTGCTGGAAGGCAAGCAGAGGGCTCTGCAAACCTAGGAGGCCACACAGTGATGAGTGCTCAAGGTTTATTATACCTGGAAGGTCTGATTAGTGGGCAGCAGACAAGTTCATGGCACCTTGGCCCCAGCACATCAGGGCTACGCCGCTTCCTAAGTCGACTAGAAAGAGAAAAAAAGTCCACAGAAATAACAAATACCTGTTAATCAGGGCAGTGTGACCAAGACGAGGACGTTCCCTCACAACATCAGCAGTGCTGGCCATACCAGAAGCTGAAAGAGCCTCAAAGGCAACTAACCCATAAAGGGGCTCGCCCGCCTCACTGCTCTTGTGTTTTTAGTTCCCTAGAGTTCATAAACAAGATGTTTTGGGTGGTGTTGACCTCGCTGGACAAACGGAGTGCTTCCGGAGTCAAATAGGAACATCCAATACCCAACCTCTACCACTGGTCACCACACTGCTTCCTTCTGTCTGGAAGGGAAGCAACAGGGTCTAATGAAAGTAAATAAGGGCCGCGGTGTAGGGCCGCGGTGTGGCTCCGCGGTGTGGCTCCGCTGGCTGAGTGGTGTAAATCCCGCCACTCTGGAGGTGGCACTAGGAGTTTATCATTGTCTATATAGTCCATTTGAGGGAAGCCTGAACTATAGAATCCCCAGAGAAGGGAGGATTGTGGGTGATGGGGGGAGAGGAAGGGAAATTGTTTCCAATTTTTCTTCTATTGTCAAAGTCATCTTATCTACTTTCCCGACCAACAACAAAAGTATAATCCTTTAATAGTCCCATCCGAATCCAGGCCTTCTTTTACTACTCTGTTCTCAATTCCTGGAATGCTTTATCTGGTCAAAAAAAAAAAAAAAAAAAATCACCCATATGCATTTCCTTGGAAGAACTATACTTTTAGAGGAAAACAAGACAATAATTGCGTCTGTCCTCCCGATTTCAGAAATGGCACATATGCTGCCCTCAGAGCTCAAATCACAAATGCGAACAATTATGAGTAAGAGGAATGCCTATTTGCTTATGCTATAGCTCATAAAGGGATAACTAGACTCTAACACTGAGAACAATCAGCTCATTCTTGACCCGGCATCCTATTTCTCTTTCTATTCTCAAAGCTAATTGCTTCTATAAGCATGCCAATCCGCCTTGATTATAGGACTCTTAATAAATGAACGTTGTTTACATTTCACAACTGTATTTGAATCTCACTCCGGGAAGCCACGCTCATCAACTCTTTGTAAGTGGTAAAGCCAGAGATCAAAGCAAAAGGCCTGCACTGAACCAACAACAATTAAGCTTTCGAACAGAGAGGCTCAAGCAAGGCCACAGCAAACGTATAACTCCTCTACTCCAGAAGTCACTCAGAGTCACTGCTCTATCCTACACCACGGGGTGGACAGCCTTCTCTGCAGGTGGCCATTCTGGTCACCTCACAGCAGGTTCCGAAGTTAATAATCCCACCATTCAACGGGTTTTTATTCTGATCTTCTGGGTCCTTGCATCTTGCTGCTTTGGGTTGATTCGAATATCTATCTTTAGGGTTGTTTTTGTTTTTGTTGTTTTGTTTTGTTTTAACCCTTACTGTTGCCAAATGCTTTCCTAAAACACTTATTTCAGTCAGAAGAATACAATGAGACACTCCTTGAGCACAGTAACCTTAGAGCGGAGTGATGCTGTCAGGTCGGTCCCACAGGACTCTTAAAAATCCTGACGTCAACTCACACACAAATTCACCAGAACAACTACTAGTGAGACTCACACATTAGTGCTTTTAAATTATGCTTATTTTCATATATTAATTATATATAATAGACATAAGTAGGGTCTTTTTTACTTTTAATTATATTAACATATATATGTTTGCCCATGTATGAATGCAGGTGTCTAGAGTCCAGAAGGTGTTGGTCTGGAGCTAGAGTTACCAATAAGCCATAAAATGAACCGTGGTCCTCTGCAAGAGAACATGTTCTTAACTGTTAAGCCATCCTTCCAGTCCCCAACACAAATACCTGTGATGCCCCCAGAGAGGCATTAATACATAGTCACTACTGTACCTAGTGTACACAGGTATAAACTAGTACTTCAACTAATCAAGTCCCCTTTAACCTTAAATAAGATTTCCATGAAACTTCTAGGGGAAACAAGAGAAACAAGGAAGAGTTCCTGAAGTTTCTGAGCAAACATGCAGTGTAGACCAGAGACACCGCTGAGGGCCACCGCTTTCAGATGCTATCCACACCTTAGAGTCCTCAAAACAGGTACATCACCAAAATGTGAGTCAATAGGTTTTTAGGATAACCAAGACATGGGCATCATCAGCCCTCCCACCCTCGCCCACTTCCCACCCCCAACCCCTGCCATTGCATGGACAAGGCCTCACAGAGTCCACGACTGTCTTGAACTGACTGCGCTGCACCAGAAAATGCAGGGTCTCTCTACCCAGGCTTTATGCTTCAGTGACAATGGAGACAGGAACTCGGAAATCCAACAGAGCTGTCACTAAGTCAGTGACAGACCACACAGGAAGACCTGTGTGATGTGACCAATGGAAACTTCAGTTTGTTCTAGAAAAACAAAATCCGTGCTCCTTAAGGGGGGTCCACTTGGGAGCACTAACAGCTGCATGCTGATTTTATTTTTCCTGTGAGTGTAGAGAAAAGACACTCCATCTGTAAGCATCAAAAACCATGGTATTCCCATGCACAGACCTGATGCTTCCATACATAAGGATTCCCAGCCTCCCTGACCCCAAAACAATGAAGTACAGTCAGCTGCCAGCTCATCCCTGGAAAACAGATGGATGCTTGGTGTTCCGTTCCTGATCCAGGAGCACGGGGTAACTGTGTAGGGGACAGGAAGATCTCCCCACAATATGAGCAGGATTCTCCAAGGCATGAGCTCTCTCCACCTCTACGGTTCAAGTAGGTGAAAACCTTAAGATAAGGAAGACCCTCCAGAAATCCTGAGTTAAAAGCCGGGTTGCAGCGCCTACTCCTGGCTCCCTGATTCCTGCTCCCCGCCTCCCGCTCCCAACCCCACCTTGAGGGTGGGACTCCGGAAAGCCACTCTAAAAGAGGTCCTCTGCCAGGCATCAAGACCTTGACCTCATCTTCCCACTTAAGGTCATCCAGAGTGTTCTTTAACAACTTCCTACTTTGTTCCTAAAAGAATTCCAGGTAACAGTGTCTTCCACAAAGGAGACAAACATCTAGAAAATCTGTGCTCTGGTTTTGTTTTTGTTTTTGAGGGTGGGGTGAAGGGGATGTTTTGTTTATGAGACACATTCCCAGGCTGCCCTCTAACAATATATATAGCCAAGGACAACCCTGATCTTCTGATCCCCCAGCCTCTTTATCTCCAGTGCCCTTAGGCAGTGCTAGGTATCGAACCCAGGGCTTCCTGCGTGCTAAGCAAGAACTCTACCAGCCAAGCTAAATTCCTAGGCCTGCCTGTGCTTCTAGCTTGCTGACCCCAGCACTGTCTTAGTCCTTCAGGCACAGTTCTTATAGAGCAATGACTTTCCACAGGAACTGTGGATCTAAACATTTTTCCTTCTTTGAGCCCAAGAAGGACCTTCAGGGAGCTCTTCCCCAACTCTTGGGGGTTACAGCAGGTGACATCTACCTCAACAAAAGCATCTTGCAAGGCAATGTGGAACCACCTGCTGTAACTTGGGGTGGGAAGAGTCTTCCTGTCACCACATCTTTCACATGACACTGTCTACACGTTCTCAGTAAGGAAGTCATTCTCAATTTTTTTGGACAACACTAAACCTTGGAACATTTCCCCACACTCTCACTTGAATTTTGGTCACTGATCCAGAGAAATTTTACTCTTCGGACCATACGGTGGCTTTGCTGTTGTTTGTTTTGCTTTGCCTTTTGTTTTTGGCACGCGGTCTCAACTGTAAAGTTCAGGCTGTCCTCCAAATTGCACTGCTCTTCCCATAGCCCCCCAGATAATAGGACCACAGGTCTCTCCCATCACACCATTGAACTAAACAATGTTCTACGACAAGAGTTCAACCCTAACGCCAAATGGGACAAAGGGTCATAGTGTGCTATGCTCCACTCCTTCAAAGTGCTGTTAACTTGCCTGACTATTTTAAAATCTGTGCCAAACTTAATTCCTGTCCACAGATGAGGAGAACCAGGGACTATGCCCAAGCTGGTGTAAGGAATAACTTCAGAAAGTAGTATTCCTGCTTCCAAAGACAACGCTTTTCTGCTAGGTAATATTAAACCACCCCAAAACAAATTTGTCTCCCTTGAGGACTTAAGGGCACCCGCACAACTTGCATTGCTGAAAGTCTGTCACGGGCTCCAAACACTTCCACTCAGAATACCCTTTAGTGAACTGCACTCTCACACATCCATTACAGAAAAGGCATGCATGCTCATATGACGGTAGGAATAGCCCAAAACATGGTTCCACAGTTCCAGGGAGCTGCTGCTCAGGGTGACACTGTAATGTTTCAAAATGACAACACTCCGCCCCCTTCCACACGCTCCCTCACAACAGGGGAAAGGATGTGAAGAAAAAAAAAAAGCAGGAGTGAGAGATGGCCACACTCCACTCCCACCCACCCCCACCCATGTGCTCTCCAGACCTCACCCAGGTACTTCCCTTAAAGTGGGAAACAAACTAAACCGTGGCAGCCTGACCTTGTCAGTCCCCTCCAAAGAAGTGCATGCATGCATTCAAGTGACAGCTAAACCCCACGCTTTCCAAGCACGCGGTTCCAAAACCTGCCAGGGAAGGAAAGGTGAGGAATACACTGTTGGCCCAATTAAGGTTTTATCTCCATGCCTGGACATACAAAAGGGCAGCAGATGCCAGGCACCTAACGGGCAGCTTCAGACAAACCACAGTCACTGCTGAAGACTGACTGCCAATTGTCTAAAGGCTGAAGCTGGCACTTAGCAGGTTCTAGGGTTTGTTCCTGCTTTTGCTTTTGTGTTTACTGCTATTCCCAGGAACTTTTCACCCCTGCTACTGATTGAGAAAACCTAATGTGAGGAGGAAGACATCCAAATCCAGTTAAAACCCCAGGCTGGCGACTTAACCACAACCTCCAGCAACTCAAGCCATCATAGCTCTAGCAATGTAGATGGCCAGACTTCAGGGCACAGACAGCATGTCAGCATGAGGAATATTTGGGCACAGTAGGCACTCAAAAGTGCTCCCAACTCCTTCCTGAGCTAAGTGACTAAATCCACTCCCAGGAGGGGAAGAAGAGGAAAAAGAAATTGACTCAAATGAATCTGAAACTAAAGTAGTCCCCAGTTTCAACCACGAGATTCCCCTAAACCATTACTGCATCCTCTTTCTCCTTGTGTCTGCTCACAGAGCTGTGTGATCCTGTAGAAGTTCAGGCAACTATGTCAGAGGACTCAAATCATCCTTTTCCCTAAAGTTCAGAGAATCCTTAAGACAGCAACAAGCGCTCGAGTAATTTATATTCTACAATTGTAAATAGTGACAGACAGTTGAAAGCAAACATTATGGGGTGACTAATGGAAAAGTGGATTGAAGACCACCACCACCACCACAAGTAACACCCTCAAAGAACTGCTTTCCCAGCACCATATTTGAATATGAAGGATAAAGTACTTGCTTGTGTGTGACCCCAAGGACTAGACCAATGCTGAATAAATGCATCAGAAAGCCACGCAGACATGTAATCATAAATGTATGGGACCCAGTGAAACAGCCTGATGTTACCTATAAATATATACGTACATATCAAAGACTGAAGTAGACAACTCTTAAGACACTTGCACTGAAGAGTCTAGCAGGAACATGTTAAGTGTTGGATCCTATGTAGCCGCACAAAGGAAGATACATTCCAACTAATATCTACCAGAAAGGTAGATACAGAGATACAACAGTTCAAGGAACATTGAGTCAGTCCCTTTCTTAAACCTAAGTTTGCGTCTACTGTTATAGCACTCCAGAATAAAAGCCCAGAAAGGGAGACACTTTGCTTACAAGAATTAAACTCTTAAAACATGGACCCCAACTTCAATATTAGTTACGTATGGGAAGTTTTAAAATTTGGCTTTTCCGATCTTAATTCAGTGGTCAGTTTGTGTCCTCTTCTCTCTTCTTCCCATTCACATACAATAGTTTTTAAAACGTATGCGACTTATCCTATCCAAGTTGCTCGGGGTAAAGAGTACAGTCATTGATTTATATTCTCTGTGAAATAAGATGGATTCCTGTCACTTTAATTTTTATTTACTCCACCAAAGGTTTTAAATACTGTAGGGCTGGAGGTTGGGAGGAATTGTTTTCCTAGCCTGAAACAGCTCGTTAATTATTTATGTAAGTCATTCTTACAATGAGGCGCTTGTACACTTTTCTGCACAGTATAAATCTAGTTTTCCTCCTAAAAACCCCTGGTGGTCTTTATTATATAAGAAAACGAACTAGGTCTGGAGTGGTGGCACACACATCTACAAGCTCAGCACTCAGGAGCTAAGGTAGGTGAACCACAAGTTTGAGGCCAGCCTGGAACAGAGCAAGACAGAGGTGGAAAGGGACCTGGCAGCAATAATAAGAACCTGATTCTTATTGCTCAAAAATGGGGGGGGGGGGGGGGAATCATACATACACAGGTACAGGTACACACACACAAAATCTCCCTCCTAAATCTTGTCCTTCAAGCTTAATCTCCAAAATTACATATTCCTGATGCCTCCAGCAATTCCCGAGAATGAAGGAAAACACAGAGTAAACAGCAGCTTGAGAGAGAGCGATCAGCGGGGTGACTAGCTAGCTGGTTGTGCTTCCTTTACATTGTTTCAGACAGCAAGTGGAGCTCGGATGGGAAATGTAAACAGCAACAGTGAATCCCTAACACGAGGATGCCAAAGCCTTGTAACTACTCAAAAAAGGTCATCAAATGTGGTGCTTTTTGTTGTCTGCTTGAGAAACTCAGTATACTCTTAAAACAGCTTACAAAACAATTGCATCCAGCAAACTGAAGAGGGAAAGTAGCCACAGCAAACAGGGGACACCCCCACCCCAGGAGCCTGGGATTTACAATCATAAAAGCCTACAGACTCACTTTGTGACCTGCTCGACTCAATGGGAGCACAAATCCGCCATGTTAATGAAGGGGCATTATTTTCCTAAAGATTAATTCATACCATGTGTTATTAATCAGCACAGTAACTGAAAGCTCATGCAAAAAATGCTCTCCCAGTTGAGTAGAACTTAATTGCATTATTGTTATTAGCATGGCTGCTACAACCTCCCTGTTGTCACTGGTTGCCCAACTCCAAGTCTCTCTCTCTCTCTCTCTCTCTCTCTCTCTCTCTCTCTCTCTCTCTCTGTGTGTGTGTGTGTGTGTGTGTGTGAGAGAGAGAGAGAGAGAGAGAGAGAGAGAGAGAGAGAGAGAGAAGACCACACTATGAAGGATAAAAACAGAAAAGCCAGAAAGTTGCAGCCATGTCTGTCAAGAACAGTCCCCCCTACCCCACCCCAGAAACACCGTTTGTGTCTGGAAAGACGGGTCAAGTGTGCACCAGACTGCCTTGAGAAGTAATTAAGCTTAGGCTGTTTCATTTCGCAGTGTCCCATCTTGCATAACGTGGGAGCAGCTGTGGGAGATCACAGGCGATGCAAAGCAAAACAGGCAGCCACGTCTCCACCCCCTCCCCAAGTTCACAGCAATTTCCAGGGGGCCTAAAAAGGCTGCAAAGAGCTGTAGCCTCTGTGCTCCCTGATCACGCAGAGCCAACCTGCCATCCAGACAGAACACTTCTCAGTACCAAATCAACCCCCTTTCAAGAGGCAGCTTCAACGTCCCCCTCAATGTTCAAATCTCAGAAAGCCAACTTTTGACCCAGGGCTTGAGACCTCTCCCAAAGTTCTTAAGTTACATGACAAAATTCTCTCAGGTAGACCCAGTTGGCAGCTCCATCACAAGTTCCTCTGGCTCTGGCGGCCTTGTCTTGCATGGGTTTAGAAAAGGGGAAACAGAGTGTTAAGTCTCGGAGTCAGGCGTCCACCCCACCCCCCACCTCCCATCCCCATTTCCTTCCCAACATCCCCTTAAGAGAAGGTGGGATCTTAAAACTTGAGAATCCAGGAACCAAGTGCACTTGGGACGCTCTCTGGGGCAAGGGAAAAGGCGTCACACCCTTTTGAGCTCACAGCAAGGCAGACTCCGGTTGGGAAGGGCCCAGAAACTTAGTCCCAAAAGGAAATGGAGAGAGAGGATTCCAGTCTTTGATTGAGAAGCTGGAACGGGAAGGCTGAAAGATGCGGAATGCGGGAGGGAGCCATGGACTCGGCTGAAGGAACTGGGGTCGCCCGTGAAGTCAGAACGGCTCTTAACACGTCCCAGCCAAACTGCACATTTTTGTGGTTTAAGATTTAAGACCAAAGGGAACACACTGAGGTTCTCCCCCGCCCAGGGCGCTTCTCCCCCCCCGTCTGGGTTTCAGATGCCTCCTCCTCGCGGAGGGACCCCGGCGCCACTCAGCTGCCGGCCTCCTCTTTCTCTTTCTGGGGAGCTGTCCATCTGCCCAGTCGCGAGGTCCACCCTCCAAGTTCGGCCGACCGAGTGCGGGCGCGGCGCCTGCGGCCAGCCACCTGCGCGCGTCTGCAGCAGACCCTGCAGGCCAAGAGCTGGGCGTCCAGGAGATGCTACGCAGAGGGTCGGGGTCGGCTGGTTGCTTTTCATTCTTTAAACAAAAAGCTCTAGCGGCCCGTCCCTCACTCCTCCCCGGCCAGCCACCTTTCCTTCACACCCACGCTGCACCTCCCGGCACACGCGCTGCGAGGTGCCGCTGCCGCCAGACAATGGGTTCCTGGCCGGCGGGGTAGCCCGGCCCGAGCTCCTGTCTCCATCCCAGGACCCCTGGAGAGTGCAAGCAGAGAGACGGAGAGAAGCGAGGCAGAGAGCCCACAATGGGGAAGGTGCGAGTCTCGCCCTCCGTACCCGAGGAGCCGGGTCATCTGCGCCGCCTGCCCCACGGGGGCCCCGCGCCCGGCCGCAGCGTACTCACCAGCACGATGGCAAAGCGCTCCTCCAGTTCACCTGGCTCGGGCATCGGCAGCTTCAATGGCACGTTGTGCGCCCTGAAATCGGTCTGCTGCGAGTCCATGCTCCCCGCGTTGCCCATGTCGGTTGCGTGCCGGAGCCCCGGCTGGCTCCCGGCCCCTCGCGTCCGCGTCCAAAATGCCCACAGCCCCGGGCGCTCGGCTCCCGCCCTCCGCCGCGTCCCGGCTAGTGCTCAGCTCACGCCGCTCACTAGCAGAGCTCCGAACCCAGCCGGTCCCCGGCTGCCCTCATGCTCCCCGCCGCCCCGGCGCCGCCCCGGCCTCTCTGCCTCGCGAGGGGTCTGCAGGGCGCTGGGCGCCGATCCACATGGTGCTCCCGCCGCCCCCGCCGGCGCCCCCGGCCGCTTGCGCGCTCCTGCGGGGCCGCCTCTCGCCCCGGCCGCAGTGGCGCTGACACCTCAGCCCGGGCCCCACCGCGAGCGGACGATCGCGGACGGCTGGCCGACACAATGCCCCCTCTCGGCCCCCGCCCCCGGCCCGGCTCCGCCCACCCGCCCCGCGGACTGCCGGGACGCGTAGTTTTGGCCCAAACCGGCCACGCGCAGAAACCGCGCGCGCTCCTGGAGGGCGGCGCTGTAGTTGGGGTACCTGCAGCAAAGACAAGCTGGACGCCGTGAGAGGTGGCTTTTGTCACTTTGGTCCTGACCTCCCTCACTCCAACGGTTTAAAGACCTGTCTCGCCTGTGTTAAATCTGACACTTCAGCACGTTTGCAGAATGAATGAATGACTCCAGTAAATCATTAAACGCGTGATTTAAGTTTCAGAAGAGTATAGACCTGTGAAAGACACCCCACACCCAACCCCGGGTATTGGCAATGCCCAACTTCACAAACTAAGGTGGCGGCGTGAAACAGGGTTCTTCAATATCTATGTAGCAAGGTCTTTGATCTGATTGAATGTTTTATAAAGAAATGGGTGGTTTGTAATATGTGAGAGGTTTGGGTTTTTTTGTTTTTTTGTTTGTTTTTTTTTTTTTTACAAGAATTCAACCCAAAATAGACAAGTCAAAGCAAATAACTATTTTTGCACGAGCTGGGTCCGTGTATAGGAGGCATGAGGGTGAACTTTGCACCCACCCTAATTCCAAAGCAGCCTTAGGCCAAGTGTATCACAGAGAATGTTGGGCTTAACTCTGTCCGTGTGGACTTAACTAGCCATTCTGAATGCCTGGAAATACACTGTTGCACATGACTTTAGCCAGCTGCCCTTGCTGTAGATTTCAAGCGCCTGTAGATTGCTAGGGGGATTAAGTTCTGCCTGTTACCAAAATCTCCCTAAACTGAGAGATGGAGCCCAAGAAGGTGTAGTAGGTACTGTGCAGTTTGGGCTATCATCTTACCTTATTTTGTTTGTTTATTTCAAACGCATTAGCGTTCTGCCTGCATGTGTATCCTATATGATATAGGATTCCCTAGAACTAGAGCCACAGACAGATGTGATCTGTCTGGGTGTTGGGAATCAAACCCAGGTCCTTTGGAAGAGCAGCCAGTGCTCGCCTCTCCAAGCCTCGGCTATCTTCATAAGAACACAAGTGAATTTGGTAAATTTATCAGTAAAATGGAAATGTCTCAGCTTTTCCTTAGCAGTTATGAATACCCGGGCTCATGGCCCTTGCTACTGTGCCTGCAAGGAGTGTGATCTTTGGATAATTGCTTAACTTTTTCCATGCCTTAATGTTGTCATCTAAGAAAGTCATACTAGTATTGGTGCCTTTCTTACAAGGTTGGATGAGATTTCAACAGATCTGTGCTGTTTAGAGAAAGACCTCAGACTAATAATCGGCGTGGCTATGCCTCACTGTCACGATAATCCTCATCATTTTATTGATCTCGGTACTTCCCATTCATGCCTTTATACTTAGGATGGTTGGTGCTATGTTTATTTTAATTAAGTAGACTGGACTAAATGATACCCAGAAAGCTGATAAAAATAATAATACTTCTGAGCCTGTATTTCCCATTTAATAGTCTCTTTTAATATTTATTTATTTATTTATTGAATTATGTCAGTACACTGTAGCTGTCTTCAGACACACTAGAAGAGGACATCCGATCCCATTATAGATGGTTGTGAGCCACCATGTGGTTGCTGGGAATTGAACTCAGGACCTCTTGAAAAGCAGTCAGTGCTCTTAACCGCTGAGCCATCTCTCCAGCCCCCTCATTCAGTAGTCTTAGTAAACAAATTCAACCTCACGACTGCAGAAGGGCAGCACCCTTTCTGCTGAGGCTGTGAGTAGAAGAAAAAGATAGGGGAAGGGTAAGTTTGTTCTCTGTTCAGCCTGGGACATCAGCATTTACTGCTTTCAGGAATTGGTGCTCCTCCTTCTTCTGGGTCTTTGAATCTGAACCAAGACTTCCATCATTGGCTCCTAGAGCTTCTAATTCAAACTGGAACCCATTTCCAGCTTTCCCGGCCTCTAACTTGTGGAGGCAGACCTTGTGGCTTCTCAGCCTTCAAAATCACATGAGGCTATCCTCCAGAACCAATCTCCTTCCATAGAGATAAAGAGATAGAGATCGATAAGAGATATGCAAAACACCTCAAGGGTAACTACAGTGACTTGTGACACTAACACATGGAGGAAATCTTTACAAATATATTTAGTATGTCCTGTTAGACAAATTACTTCTCATTGGCATGATGTTTTTGTGCATTGTGCAAATATTATCCTTGTATTATTCAAATGTGACTTCCGGCCCTAAAGAGATCTGATTACAGGCCAGGGCTTTGGTATTGTCATTATTTTCAAGCATATTCTGCCTGACTATTTTGTAACCATTGTTCTCCATCACCTTCTAATTGGTCAAATAAAGAGCTGAACGGCCAACAGCTGGGCTGGAGAGTTAAGGCAGGACTTCCAGGCTAAAAGAGAGGGTTTCCGGTGGGAACTGGAGCCCAGAGGGCCAGCCAGACTGTATGAAGAAGCAGGTGCCAGGAGAAGACTACAAGGAGCAGGTAACGGGCCACATGGTGGGATGTAGGCCAGGCCAGTATTATCAAGTTAGAATAACTGAGACCCTATCTGCCCAGCTACAGTACCCAAAGCTTATAACAAATATTAGTGTCTATGTCCATATTCAGAGCAAGGGCAGGCATAGACAGTTATAGATACAACTTTTAACTTTTTTTTAAATGATTTCTTTTAAGATTTGTTTAATGTTTATTATTTTGTGTGTCCGCGTGTTCAAGACCATGTAGAGAGATCAGAGCTTTTAGAAATTGGTTCTCTATTTGCCACATGGGTTACAGTGATAGACCCAAGTCATGCAGCTTAGAGGCAAGCACCCTTACCCCCAGTACATCTCACTTGCTCTCTCTCCCCTCACATGCACGCTTCCTTCTGTTTAGACTTTATTATTATTATTATTATTATCTTACGTATATGAGCATTTTGCCTGCACATAGGCATGTTTACCACACACATTCAGGCCTGGTGCCCTCAGTGGTAACAGAGAGTGTCCGATCTCCTGGAACTGGAGTTACAGATGGTGGTGATCCATTATGGGTGCCAGGACACCAAGCTCAGGAGCAGGAACCTGTAAGAACGACAAGTGCCTTTAACCAATAAACCAACTTTCCAGCCTCCACGTCTAACATTTTTAAAGAGACTATTTAAAAAAAAAAAAAAAAAACAAAAAACCTCAGGGGTTGGGGATTTAGCTCAGTGGTAGAGCTCTTGCCTAGCAAACGCAAGGCCCTGGGTTCAGTCCCCAGCTCTGAAAAAAAAAAAAAAAAAACAACAACAACTCAGACTTCAAATTCTCAATATAAACGCAATCTGCATCTCTGTCTCAAACGAATGGCAAGTGAGCCTTTGATACCAGAGATTAAACCAGGAGCGGCTGCATAGCCTACACCAATGAACAGGAGCAGGAAACAGTTCAGACCAGGTGAGGCATTTCTAACACACAAAGGAATGTGTTTTATTTGGGATTCCTGACCATACACCCTGGGTCTGACTGAGTCACGGAACCCGCCCACCCAGAGAGCAGCCCGTCCGTCTGGATGAGACAGATGGAATTTGCTTCTCCAGTCAAGAAAAGGCCTTTTTATTACATTTATGACTTCCTCTGGCCATATTTCTTCTGCCAGAACCCAAGACCTTTCCCTCCCCCTCTGGCTTATCACATCTAGTCTCTTCTCAGGAGCGTTTACCCCGAGAGGAGTCAAGGACAAAATGTGCACACCCATGAACCAAAAGTACTTTCTTCGACGTCAAGGTTTGCCATCTCTAGCATTTAGTTATTTATAACTAGCATTAAGAGGAATTCCAAACTCCCCGGTGAAATTAGACAATTTCTGTGGGAGTGTCCATCAGTAGCTCAGGAATTTTCATTTTAAGAATTACATAAAGAGATAGGGTTTTACTGCTGTGAACAGACACCATGACCAAGGCAACTCTTATAAGGACCACATTTAATTGGGGCTGGCTTACAGGTTCAGGGGTTCTGTCCATAATCAAGGTGGGAGCCTGGTAACATCTAGGTAGGCATGTGTGGTGCAGGAGGAGCTGAGAGTTCTACATTGTCATCTGAAGGTCACTAGGAGAATACTGACTTCCAGGTAGCTAAGGCGAGGGTCTTAAGCCCACGCCCACAATGACACACCCATTCCAGTAAGACCACACCTTCTAATAGTGCCACTCCCTGGGCCAAGCATATACAAACTATCACAACTGGCATTTAAGAATTGCATGCAGGGGGTTGGGGATTTAGCTCAGTGGTAGAGTACTTGCCTAGCAAGCTCAAGGCCCTGTGTTCGGTCCCCAGCTCCGAAAAAAAGAAAAAAGAAAAAAAAGAATTGCATGCAGGAAACATCTATTGGAGTGTGTAAGTGTATGCATATGCAGGTGCCCTCACAGCCCAGTAGAGGATGGAGCTCCCCCACCCGACCCTGGAGCGTCAGCTATGGATGGTTTTGAGTCACCTACTGAGGGTCCTGGGAACTTAACTCCTTTGTGCTTACAAGATGACTGCCAGTGTGCTACAGTGAACTCAGGTGGACCTGTATTGAGGGCAGAAAGGAGGGACAAGTCCCAGCTCCAGTTATTTCTTTTATCTGTAAAGCAAAGGTTCACAGAGAAGTACAAAGAGCCAAAGAAAGTGCCTATAAACTCTCAGGCTCCATGTTGGGTCACATGACCAGTCCTAAAAGCAGAAAACACTGGTGGAGAGAGACCAAAACTCAGGGCAGAAACACTCCTCATCGGGAGAGCACCTAAAATTCTAACAGCAAGACTGGAGAGGGAACAGGTATGAGTGGCCACGACTCATTTTAGACCCCTCCCCATGTTTTGCATACTCAAAAAAAAGAGAAAAAAAGAAAGCACAAGTATCTAGTATTGTGAATGGCAAAGTGGATACCATTCTGAATTCTGCACATACTGGAAGGGATCCTCAAAGGATGCTCGTAACAGCTTTCTCAGAGTAAGGTTTAAATGTGGATTTAAGTGGTTATGTTATTCTTTGAAGAACACTGACTACCAACCAGGTATGATGACATGCGGCTGTAATCCCTGGGGAGGTAAAGGCAGGAGGTCAAGAGTGAACTCTTGAAAGGCCATCCTCAGTTACAAGGAGTTGGAAACCAGCTCGGGCTACAAACTAAAAACCAGCACCGATCCAAGAAGACAGCTTCACAAAGTTCAAACCCCACCGACATGCACACAATATCAGTAACTTTTTTTAAAAAGCAACAGGCAATTAAACCAATACATTAGTAATTTAGAATATGGGAGATGTAGTTATCTTTGAGCAGAGGGAACTACAGGCCCCAGAAAACTTCACTAGATATTAGATCAGATATATAAGACAGAAAGACTACTCGTTCTTTTTGCATGTATCTCTCTGTCTCTGTCTCTGTCTCTCTCTCTCTCTCTCTCTCTCACACACACACACACACACACACACACACACACACACACCCCACAGCTGTAGTGGCATTTTTCTCAGAAGTTATGAATCGCAAAATTATACGACTTTTTGGCACTATTTTACTGGGTTATAGAAATCTAGGTTGAAAACCGCTTTCTCTTTACATTCCAAAGATGTCAGTTGATTATCTTACACTGATTGGAATTGTTAGACCAGGCTGGCCTCAAACTCAGTGAGATCTACTTGCCCCCTCTCCCAGCAAGTATTAAGGGTTAAAGGTATTTGCCACCACACGTGGCCAGTTGTCCCTTTTTTTAAGAATTATATTTCACTGTCTTCAGACACACCAGAAGAGGCAGAAGAGGGCATCAGGTCTCATTACAGATGGTTGTGAACCACCATGTGGTTGCTGAGAATTGAACTCAGGACCTCTGGAAGGGCAGTCAGTGCTCTTAACCACTGAGTCATCTCTACAGCCTGGGGCTGGGGTTTTTAAACAAACCCTCCAGTTCTCTCTCCATACCTGCTTTATTCTTCACTTATGGTTCACAGTTATTTCCAGCATTATTTTTCCTATAATCAAAGATCTTAGAAGAAAGACACACTGATAGATATTTGTTTCCTACTCTTTTTTGTTTGAATGGTTATTATGAATTTTAGTTATATTTTTAAAACTAAACACTACTGTTGTGGTTTGTCCTGAAGTTATCTGTATTTTGATGCTAATTCCACTGCCCCAAGGACAGCTGCCTAGTCACATACTCAGGAATCAGGTGACTTCACCAGAACCTTCTCCCCATTGATTTTGTAAAGTACAGGTGAGGGGCAGGTACAGGATAGAAGGAGGCCTGTCATTGCAGGAGAAGGAAGGATGGGCCGGAGAGAAGTTTGAAGGAAGAGGAGGAGACTAGAACCGAGAAAAGGAGACAGGAGACAGGAGGAGAGCGGGGAGAAGCCATGGCAGGACAAGATGGCAGGTGATGTTAAGATTCTGCTCTGTGTATTTACAGGTTGTTATTAATGTTCTCAAGGGATGGATGGTACTGGGCTTTGTATGTTTAAGTGGGCAATTATATCTTATCAATTGGATCTAAGATTATTGTGTTGTGTGTTCTTTTATGTGAGGGTTTGAGTGTAGGAAAGTGTGCAGCAACAGGAGACACTGGGCCGGCACGGAGTTGGGATGTGATTCCGCCAAGATATCTAGCAGATATCTTGGGACACCACGGTGCGGACCTAGTGGGCTAAAAGACAACTACTCTTTTTTATTTTTATACTTTTACAACACACTACCACTCTTATAAACTGTGGGTAGACTCCAGCCTCTGTAACATTGTTCCAGAGTTATTAACTATTGAAAAAAAAATCTAAAAATCTCAGCTCAGCCTGATTGTGTAGCTCAATGGCGGACTACTTGGTTAGCACGCACAAGGTCCCATTTAGGTTTAATCCCCAGCAAAACCTGTACTTCTGAAAGATCAGCTCACTTGAACCCCACAGGACATACCACAACACACAAATATATTCCCCAAATTTTGTTTAAAAGATTTTTAATACAGCGTCTCTTCATGTAGCCCTGGTTGGCCTGGTGTCCAGTGAGTAAACAAGGCTGGCCTTGAACTCACAGAGGTCCATCTGCCTCTGACTTCTGAGTGATACTGGGATTAAAGAAGTATGCCACCATGCCCATCCATTCTGTTTTAATTGAATAATTAAATTAAATTTAAAAATTTGTTGTTATTGTTTCAGACAGGGCTCGAACACCTCATTAGCCTAGAACTTGCTATGTGAACCAGGTAACCTTGAACTTGTGATGTCTCTCTCCCTCTGCCTACCAAGGGGTGGGGTTACAGGCGAGTGTCACGCACCTAGCTTTAGCTTTATTTAGATAGGTTTAATAGAAATTCGTAAATTAAAGTATGTCCTGAAGGAAACACATGAAGCTTACTTTAAAATAGCTAAGATACGGGGCTGGGGATTTAGCTCAGTGGTAGAGCGCTTACCTAGGAAGCGCAAGGCCCTGGGTTCGGTCCCCAGCTCCGAAAAAAAAAGAACCAAAAAAAAAAAAAAATAGCTAAGATACTAAATAGGCATGCTTCTGCTGGAATCAGAGCACGCAGATCAGACATCAACGGCAAAGGGGGAAAGAGATGAGAGGCGGGCCTTTGAATGGGCTTTCAGGTAGACCTTGTCCCCCAAGACAGAACTCTCTGGAACAATGTTACAGAGGCTGGAGTCTACCCACAGTTCATGAGAGTGGTACTGTTTCCGGTATGCCTCGTTCAGTTTAAAGACAGCTGAATTTGGTGAAGACTGTCATCGGCTACTGTGAGGGTCCTTCTTGGTGGCCAACTTAACTGGAAATGGAATCGACTAAGTGATCAGTCTCCAGGCACACTTGCGAGGATTTCCTTGATTGATCCCGTTCTTTGCCGTGGCACAGCCCGCCCTGAAATATGGATAGCATTCCTCCCAGAGATAGCCAGATAAAGGCTCTAAGGCAAAAGCTTAGCTGTTTACCTGCTTGTCGTCCCAACGCCTCCCTCCCTTACTGTCCAGTTCATCTATTTGTTGCTTCTTGGGCTGCTGCTGGTGCTACTCTTCACTGACCTCAGAGCCCCTATTCTTCAGCCTTCCACATGAACCGAAGCCAAGAGGCTCTCTAGGAATCTTCTGTAGGCCCTTCAGCACCAGACTGGGACAGCTGAGGTGCCCAGACTGAAGGTCTCAGCTACCAGATCTGGGCCTCTGCAGGGTGAAGACAGCCACTACTGGATACAAACACTGTACTGCATGCCAATCTAATAAATCCCCCTTTACTATCTATTGATTCTATTGAATGTGTTACTAATACAAGTTATATTCTAGAGCAGTGGCTCACACCTAAAACTATTTAAACTGCTACTAGGAAGTAATTTTGTTACTGTTATGAATTGTAGTGTAAACCTCTGTGTCTTAGGCGACCTCTGTGACAAGGGCCATTCACCCCCAAAGGAGTCATGATCCACAGGTTGAGACCTGCTGCTCTAGCTGCTACTCTTACACAAAAACCAAATATGGGACAAAACATTAGAGAGCATTGGTGTCGATTTCCAACTTTGGGCTACAGTCCTGGGATAGACTGCCTTCTCTTAAAGCCTCCAATTTTTTAAAAAAAAAATTAACAGTCTCCTTATGTAACCCTGGCTATCCCTGGCCTCCCTATATAGACCAGGCTGGCCTCAAACTTTCAGAGATCCTCTGGCCTCTGTCTCCTGAGTACTGGGATTATGGCTCTGGGCTACCCCATGTGACATTCAAACTCCTCCTTAATAAACTACTTTATTATTTCAGGTGCATGGCGCGGTGCATACCTGGAAGCGAGCAAACGACTTTGGTCTCTCCTTCCATTGTCGGTGAGGCAATTTAACTCAGGCCATCCTTGCTCAACAACCACATTCCCCACCTGAGCCATCTAGCCAGCCCTGTCTTTCCTTTTTCTCTTTCCAACTTATTCTGTTGGGAGGTAAACACGTGTGCCTCAAAATGCACATGGAAGTCAGAGGAAAACTTGCGGAATTCCCTCCCTTTTATTTCCACCATGTGGATCCCAGGAATCAAACTCAGGTTACCAGACTTAGTGGCAGTGCCTTTCCCAGATGAGCCATCTTGCCAGCTCACTAATAAACTATTTGATAATAAGCTGATGATGACTGGATGGGTGCCTGGCATACAGTTTGGTGGTGGAGCACTTGTCTCATGTGAAAGATCTTGGGTTCCATCCCAACACAACAATATCTCTCCACACAAAGCTGACTAAAGACTGAATGGGAAGATCATACAAGCAGCTATACCAACAACAATGCCCGCAGTGAAGGTGTGTGGGGAAGATGTAGTGTCTGCCTTTACCTCAGACGTCTCTTAAAGCTGTGAGAAGCCCGACTCTCCTGCCCACACCTGGCCTCCTGTGCAGATAAACAACCTAAGTCCCAAGGCTGTCCATCTGGTGCCCCTCAACAATTCCCAAGTCTAAGAAAACAAATCATTTAAAAGAGAGAGAGAGAGTTCTTAGAACAAGGACAGTCCCAGGACATATCTGTTCTGCAAGCACTTCAACTGATAGAAACCAGGCAGGACCAACAAGACAGAGGGTCAGTTTCGGTTTAATAAAGTATCATAGATAATTATGATAAATATTATTCTCCTGAACTTGTATCTTTCTTCCTTTCTCATTTGTCCTTTGGGAGTCACTTTTTCCAGGAGAACTGTCGGGCTCTTTCTGAACTCAAAAAAGAGGCTTGTTCATCTACCAGAGTTAATCAGACTTACTAAACCTGCTGTCCTGTCTTCCCCTCTCCCGAGCAACACAGTATCTTAAGAATCGGGCTCTCTGTGCATTTGGCAGTGGGTTGGCAGACAACTCTGAGTGAAGAAAATAAACCCATGACTCTTCTGACAGGAGAATAAAGTTCTTTGATTTGTGTCATCAAAGGGAAAGATGCACTCCTCGTGGGTCTGAGCAGTCTCTCTTACTGAGTGGATTTTGGGGAAATCTACTGACCTCCTGAGTTTCCGCACCTAGAAAACTGAAACAAACACTTGCCTCACCAGTTATTTAGAGTAAAGAAGTTGATGCCCCGTGAGCCTGAACACGAGCTGTTCAGGAAGTGATGCTTCAGCTTTAGTTCATGCTGACAATGAACTAAATCTTGGGCTTATTACCAAATAGGTTGAGTGTCCTATATTACGTGACCAGGTGAATGTTGGCTATGGGATTTGGTTCATATTCCAGGAGATAGATTGATGTAAAATAGAGTATGTACTAGGTTACAGGAGCTCCCCCTTTGAGCTAGTTGTTTCCTCTAAATATGAGTCTGTGTACTGCTTACCTTATGATAATAATCATGAATGAATGCCATTGCCAAAGTAGTCCAAGCAGCCTCATTTGTTACTGTCACATTTACTTGTGCATCCATCTTTTTTCACGAATGAACTGAGTGTGCGTTTGTGCATGTGTGTGCATGTGCGCATTCACGTGCGCGAGTATTTAGATGAACCCTAGAAGTCAGGACAGCTTGAAGGAGTTGGTCCATGTGGGTCCTAGTGACGCAGCTCAAGTTGTCAACACAGTGGCAGGTATCTTTATCCACCGAGCCATCTCACTAGCACCAGAGTGTTATTTTCCAACCTAACCGATGACCTCTACCTGGGAGGCTGCTGAGCCCACACTGTCATGTGTTTTCCTCAGAAATTCTGACTCAGTAGATCCAGGGTGAGCCTCAGAGAACCATATGTTTAACAAAACCTCAAGTGGTTCCTATTTCAGGCATGCTTAGGAAATGGTGATTAATTGCACGAGATTTGGGAAATGACTCATCTACAATTAAGTTATAAAGCTTCGACTTAAGGAACAATGCCAAGTTAGTCAAAAGCCATTGAACAATTACAGTATCTACACTGCTATAAGAGCTAAATTAGGTGTTATTTCAATCAAGAGAATTGTTCCTCTTAAGATGCAATTATAAAACATCTTTTTTTAAAAAAATTATTTATTATATCTAAGTACACTGTAGCTGTCTTCAGACACACCAGAAGAGGGCATCAGATCCTATGATAGATGGTTGTGAGTCACCATGTGGTTGCTGGGATTTGAACTCAGGACCTCTAGAAGTGCAGTCTGTGCTCTTAACCACTGAGCCATCTCTCCAGCCCAATTATAAAACATCTTAAAGCTTTAAAATCTGATCTATATTGCTCTTATGTTAACTTGAGTAAATGTGTGCATATTAATTAATATTTGCATTTGCTGTGCTTTTTTATTTTTTGAAAGAAAACAAAGCCCCATTGGTTTATTGGTTTAATTAGGCAAGTTGTCCAGTTGTATATGCCTCATCTAAAAGGAAATTTTTATCAGAAGGAAGTTGGTTGTGCGGGGATCTTCCTGTTCCCTTCCCTACATCACATTTTTATTTAAAAAGATAGACTTAGAACCAGTCGTGCTGGCGCATGCCTATAAACCCCAGACAAGGAAATCTGTTCAAAGCCATCAGTTAAATGTCATCCTCAGCTACAAGGCAAGTCCAAGGCCAGCCTGGGTTACAAGAGACCCTGTTTGAAAGAAAGAGAGAGAGAGAGGGGGGGGGGGAGGAAGAAGGAGGACAGAAAGAAAGGAGGAAAGACAGACAGACTGGCCTAAATACATGCCAAAAGCTATATTCTGTACAGAAGAAATTAAATTACTGTCTTAGTTAGGGTTTTACTGCTGCAAACGGACACCATGACCAATGTAAGTCTTATAAAAGACAACATTTAATTGGGGCTGGCTTACAGGTTCAGAGGTGCAGTCCATTATCATCAAGGTGAAAACTTGGCAGCATCCAGGCAGGCATGGTTCAGGAGGAGCTGAGTTCTACATCTTCATCTGAAGGCTGCTAGTGGAACACTGACTTCCAGGCAGCTAGGGTGAGGGTCTTAAGCCCATGCCCACAGTGACCCACCTACTCCAACAAGGCCACACCTCCTAATAGAACCTCTCCCTGGGCCAAGCATACACCAACCATCACAATTACCCACAGCGATTGAAGGTTGCTTAGACTATTTTTGGCTTCGTGAAAATTAATTTTACTAACAAATGCTTATTGCATTATAATATTCTAGTTGTAACCGTTTCCTGTACAATTAAGATCAAAGATGAGTTCTCTGGGGGAGGAAGGAGGAGAGGGCTGGGCAGTTAATTTGCATGAGTGGATGCTCCTCTTCAAAGAAACACATCCCTTGCCAGCTCTAATCACTACTCACAAACACCTGCGGAGCACATCTTCCTTCCAGAGGCCTGAACTCTGTGAACCTTAGCCAACTTTGGCACGAGAAAAGTGCTGACCAAGGGGCCCGGTATTATATCAAGAGCTCCACCTCTCACTGACTAGTTGCTTGTTCTGTAAATTTAAGGGAATAGAAGACGTTTGTTAAAACTCTTTTTAAAAAAAAAAATCATTTAAGGGGGCGACAAGATGTCCACTGGGTAAAGGCTCTTGTTGAGCTTATCACCACAATTCATCCCCAGAAGCCATGCAGTGGTGACAGGAGAGGGCCTGACCCCACAGAGCTGTCCTCTGCCCTCCACACATGCTCCCCTGGCACATAGCACATGCCTACTGCCCATATACGATCTTTAGACTTTGAAGGCATCTTTTTCGGTCATGAGCTGCTTGCCATAAAATTCAAATGCAGAATGGATGGCCATGGTGCCCTAAGCAGAGAGGAAAGTAGAAGGCACTGAATGAGGACCACAGATGAGAAATAGAAAAGAAATGCCTGAAAAGACTGGGTTCCTTGTGCAGGGAGCAGTGGATCGCTGGGTATGCTAAGTAGCCTCACGTGGCCTGAAACTTGCTAGGTAGTTGAGACTGACAGTGAACTAGCCTCGATTACCTGCTTCTGCCTCCCTCCTGCTAGGATTGCACACTCTCTGCCCTGGAAAACCTTTCGATGCGAGAATAAAGTAGTTAGTAAGATGGACCCAGTTTTGAAAGAGTTCTGAGCCTGTTTCCTTGTCTGTAAAATGAAGGCAACAGAAGTTGCTTACCTCGGAAGGTGTTAGTGAGGAATATATTAACTGCTACAAATCTCTGAATGCTAGACTTCACGAGTGGGAAGAACCAGGTGAGTGCCCATTAATAAGCACCTTCCTTGCCTTCCTGACACTGTAAGCAGCAAGAGTGGGTTTGTATTCTAAGCACATGATCCGATGCTGTTCAGTTGAAGGCTATTACCAAATTGACATAGCAAGACTTCTAACAAAGTGTCACTCTGAAGCATGAAACATAGTGTTGGCTTTACTCAAGAAATCCCTAGACCCCGAGCACTAAGTGGGTCAGGCAGGAAGCTAAGTGGTTTATACATGCTATCTGTGAGTTATTTTAGTCCTAATCTGCAGATGAGGAAATGATGCATAATCTTGACCTCTGCCTTCCTGAAGATTGCTTGCCGAGAGCCCATGCTCCCTGCGCCGCTGAGGCAAACGGTCAGTTGCTTCGAAGAAGTCGCACAGTTCGTGGTTATCATTACCTCTGCTGTAAGTCATTTGCCGAGCAAGAGGAAAGGCCATCGCCACACTTAAGCCGCTGACCTCTAACCCAAGAAGCTCTTGTGACTTTGCTAGGCTGCTTTTCTCCTGGCTGACTGAATGTGGCTGCTCTGTGGCTGACGTTCAACATTCACTCCATTTCTTCTCCGCATTGCTTCCTGATCCTTCTTGCAAGTCACAGTCTGAAGGGCCTCTCCCAAAAGAAAGCATGCATTTAGCTTTGGCCTGGAACAGTTAACATCAAATGAGGATTTCCTCCTAGTCCTGTTTTAGCCATTGGCTTCTGTTCAATCACACTCATTGCTTGGCCCTGACTGTGGCCCTACTTCCCTACGACCACAGAAAAAGCCAGGTCGATTTGCAATCCAAACTATCCATCATTCTCCATCCTCGAATGTTGCCACTTAAGGCCCTGGCATCGACACTAACCGGTGACTTTTCCTAATCTGGAAATGTCATTACTGACTTCCCTCCCATTTACCAAAGCTATCACCCAATGGCTTTGCTCCACTTACATCCTTTCTTACTTTCTCCTATGCTGGAAGCCGCTCTGCCTTGACCTAAATTGTGGCTAGATCCTCGTGTTGTGGATGTCTTCTCCAGAACATTCCAGACTTAGGCACTAAAACATCGAATCAGCTCACCTTGCAATCACACCTGTTGCTTCACTGAATTCCCATTAACCAGAGCTAAGCGCTGCAGGAGTTGAGGTGTCACGTTAACTGCTGTCTCTTCACCTCATCTAACTCTTCTTCCAGATGTGACAGTGTCCTTAGCAAGCCTGCATGTACCTCACAGATGGCTGGCCTGGAAAGTCCTTCTTATCTCTTCCTGCCTTTCCTAAATGCAAAGCAACACATTATATTGCATTGTTCTTGAGCACACTGTGTTGTTGAGAGGGGATCACACTCTCCCTTTCCCTCTCCCTCTCCACCTATCTCTCCCTCTCCCTCCCTCTCTCTCTCTCTCTCTCTCTCTCTGTTCCTCTCCCCTCTCTGTCTTTATCCCTTTACCTCCCTCTTTCTCTCCCTCTCCCCCTCCCTCTCTCTATCTTTCCCTCCCTCTCTCCTTGTTAGTCCTTACATCTCTTTTGTATCGAACGTTTTCCTGATGTAACATAATTTTTACTTACCTTTCTTGTGATGAAATATAGCATATCCAGTTGGTTCAAAACTATCTTTAATTCAGCTTAGACCCCTTCCTTGATATAAACTAGAAGACTTCTAGTTGTAACCAGAAAGTAATGTTATAATAAGCCCAGTGAATACTGTATAAGGTTATTAAAGTGTTTGGATACTAATCTACTGATGATCTGACAAATAGTTACTGTACTTACACATTCAGATAAAAGAAATATATGGGCTTTTTTTTTTCAGTGTTGAAAATCAAACCCAGAATTTTACAAATTTCTAGCACGGAGCTCTTTTCCAGCCACATGTGTTGACTCTGTCCTTCAGTTATATTTGAAGACCTTTTGCTTGTTAATCATTTTTTTTGGTGGGGGAGGTGCAGTAGAGACAGGGTTTCTCTATGTAGCTGTTGCTATCCTGAAACTTGGACCAGGCTGGCCCCAAACTCAGAGATCCATTCGCCTCTCCTCCCAAGTGTTGGGATTCATGGCATGCACCACCACTCCCGCTCTTTGCTTGTCAACCTTGGCTTCAGCCAGCAGAGCTCATCCATGCCCAAGCTTTCCTCAGACTGTCCGATGTGTCTCTCGGAACTCTGCCGCCTTATTTAACTTTGAACATGTGAAAAGAGAAATGAACAGAGGTGATAGGGAATACTTGGAGTTTTAAATGAATTATTAAAAGCAATTATTTAAGCAAACGTAGGGAACAGAGGAAGCCCTGAGTGAATGTGTAAGGCTGACATGGTACATTATATCCAGGACTCTAAAGCCTCAGACCTATGGAGAAATGACACAGCCTTCTTCTGGTCCATGTGTGGGTATTGATAGGGTCTGCAGAAAATGCCCACTGTATCTTTCTCCCCTGGATATTTCTGACCTGAATTTCTGTCCTATGGAGACTGCTCCTACCGATTTTAACTAAAGCTGTCTCCTTGATGCAACTGCCTACCAGACCCCTACCTTCCTTGTTTATCTGCAGGTAATAATCTCGCCTCCCTGTTCAGCTGCATACCATAACTCCACCTCTCTGATTAACTCTATTAAATAAGCATTCCGAGCTTCCCACATGCTGTGTGGTTTCTCCAAGAGCCTTAGTCCACTCAAGCCCAGCTTTTCTCTGTGCATGTGTCTGTCTGTCTGTCTGCCATTTCTTCTTTCTCTGTAAGAACCTAGTAAGGTCGGTCTCTAAAGCCATGCATGGACAGCAAGACTGCTATGATCCTTGTTGAATTTATTGCATATATGATAAGCTACTCATGGTGTGTCTGCCTTCAGGCTTCCTGTTCTCAGCACTCAAGGACCATCGGGGAAACTGTCTTTTCTGCCACCGACTCTAAGCTAACAACCAGGGATGAGAATCACCTCTAAGAGGAATTAATTAAAAGGTTTTGCCCTTAATAGCACTGGGATAAGCAACCTGTTTTTATTTTGGTTGGAATGGAATCTTTGAAAGGGAATGTAAATAAATAAGTCAGATACCATCAGGGCTGCTTGACTGAATCTAAGATAAGAGAGGAACTGTTTCCCTAAATTCTTCTAGAATAATTAAACCTCTGTGGCCCAAACAGAAAGTTTACCAGAACTGACATCACGACACTATTTTCACGGCCTGTGACTTAAAACGGACATTATCTCTGGTGGTTAAAACTGCACAGCAAAGCTGTTACAAATTGGTTTGGACGTGACGATCATACTGGGATGTTCGCGTGTGAGGTTATGTTTGACTGAGGTCAGAATTTAAGCCAATTTCCTTTAAAGGGAGAGGAGTACACCATGTTAATTAATTAGAGTTTACACCGACACGCTCACAATAACCCAGCCTAGCCGCTTGTCTAAATGAAAGCCTTTTAAGTTTATTACAGCAATCAGAAGAACATGCTGGAATTTCAGACATTGCTATGTTTGTTAGTAACGTGAATCTCAAGACTGGGTCGGTAGTGCTCTCTTGTCCCTTATATGGTGTTTTCTATAGGATGCGTGCTGGGCTTTTACTCTTTTTCTTATTTATTTATTTATTTATTTATTTATTTATTTATTTATTTATTTGGGGGGAGCAACAAAAAACACAGCCAATGTTTGGATTATAGGAACGTGCATACCATCCTGTCCAGTTTAAATGACAGTTTAATTTTTTGTTAGGTGTATGGGTGTTTTGTCTGTTTGTGTGCCTGTCTATCCCATCTGTGCCTGGTCCCTGTGCCTGGTCCCTGCAGAGGCTAGATGAGGGTGTCTGATCCCCCTGGGACAGCTGTAAACTACTATGTGGGTTCTGAGAGTCAAGCCAGGAATAGCAGCCAGTGCTCTTTTTTTGGTTCTTTTTTTTTTTTTTTTTTCCGGAGCTGGGGACCGAACCCAGGGCCTTGCGCTTCCTAGGTAAGCGCTCTACCACTGAGCTAAATCCCCAGCCCCGCAGCCAGTGCTCTTAACTACCAAGTTAGCTCTCCAAACTCAAGGGGGCAGCTTTTACAAAAGCACAGACTTTATCTTTTAATAGGGGACGTAACAGACCCCTAATCAGCAGCAGACCTGCCTTATTTGATGTTAGTACACGTTCAGGCTTTAGAGGGCTTACTAGTCTTTAAAGCTACGCGGCCCTCATCTCCTCAGCTGACAAGATGCTGTCAAATGGGAACTGAAGTGAGTGTACTTCTCCATCTGGTTTCTTTTCTAAAGATTTATTTTATATATATACTGTAGCTGTTCAGCTGCACACCAGAAGAGGGCATCAGATACCATTACAGATGGTTGTGAGCCACCATGTGGTTGCTGGGATTTGAACTCAGGACCTTTGGAAGAGCAGTCAATGCTCTTAACCACTGAGCCATCTCTGCAGCCCCTCCGTCTGGTTTCTTTCTTTCCTCATGCTTTAAGTGCTCCAAAAGGAGCTGATGCCTTTTAAATACCTTAATAATACCTCCTAAGTATGTTTTTTTTTTCCCTTCTGGGTATAAATATGCTTCCTTCTGACATTACCGCAATCCTCTTGGATTGCCGTTCCTCGTAAAGGTGACGTTCTTAAAACAGCCACCACAGAAGATGATCTGTTCTGGCTGCTTACCACTAGGCCATGAGCACCGGCTGGTTAGTGTGCCTCAGGCGCACCGAAAGCTGAGCCCAGATTTTCAGAAGCCCAAGCAAGGAAGGAGCAGACTTGTAAATTATGCGCTGTGGCACAGGGTGTTGCCACTTTCGACACTCATCAAACCCAATATGCAAACCTCAGTAAGAGATACAGATGTCCCATAGGAGACACAGTTTGAACTGGATTTTGAGGGCTGCTTAGGAAAGCCCTGCCTCTTGACTGGGGTTCAGAATCGCCCAGCCAATCTCCACCGAGTGAGAAGAGATTGCTCGAGTTCACTATAGTGGGAAACGGAGGCGCCGGCCCCATTACAGACTCGGTAACTTAGAACAGAGTAGAGGTTGGGTAGCTTCATGCGGTAGAACCCCCAAAAAAAAAAAAAAAAGCTGTGCCCTCTGACCACCGACTGAGCCCTCCTTTTGTGTTTCAACGGTGTTCCATCGGCCAGGAAAATGAAGTCAAACAGAAGAAATGTATGAATATATAACGGGGAAGGGAAGAAAATGTCGTGTAAAAGGCTAGTGGTAGGATTGCTTCTGTAGGGCTGGAGAGATGGCTCAGGGTTAAAGAAGCTTATTGTTCACCCAGGGGTCAGGAGGTGAGTTCCAGAACGCTTATTAGGCTTACAACTGCCTGCAACTCCAGCTACAGAAGCCCTGCAGCCCTGTTCTATCCTCCCAAGGCACCTGTACACAGGTGGCAGACACACACGTATACAAGCACACTTATATGAGAACAAGAAGAGAAGAACATCTATAATATAATCCAAAATTTGCTGCAAAACATTATTGTGTTCACTAGCTTCTGCTACATTTAGTAAGACCAACTCAAACAGTTTAACACCACCATTTATTTGCCTTGGGTTTGAGTGGGTTTGCACTTTGGAACAGGCTCAGTTAGTGGTTTTTCTGGTCTCCCTTGGGTTCACTCATGCATCTGTCTTTAGCTGCCACTCAGTGGGTCAGCTCTGCTTCAGAGGGTTTGCTAACTGTTGCCTGTTGCAAGCAGGGCAACCAGGCCACGTGTCTCTCGTCACTCAGAATCCTAGCAGTAGGCTTGTTCGCATAGAAACAATATAGTCTAAGAGTGTCAGGAGGGGGATAAAACAAATTCTTTTTCAAATACAAAATATGGCCTCTTAAGATTGTTAATGCCTTCCCTAAGCCAAAAGCATGAGATCTTCCCTGTTGAGTCTTGCTGAAGGTTCACCAGAAGTACGTGTTTGTGCGACGCCCTGTGAAAAGTGGGGCAAAGAAATACAGCCGTGAGGGGTGGTGCGCACCTGTCATTCCAGCACTTAGAGGTTGAAGCAAGAGGATCGCCAGCGTGAGGTGGGTAGGGGAGGACGGTTTATGGTTTTCTCTCTTCTGTATACACACCATGTACATTGTACCATTGGACTTCACTTATGTAAGTTCAAAGTCAAGGTTGCAAGATGTTCACAATGTCAGCACACATTCTAAGCCAGCACAAGACATGTGAAGCTGGCTCAGCGTACAGACATGATAAACCTGTATTGAGGATCAGCACATTGAATTACTACATTTCAGGTTTATAATTTGCCGCTATTATACATTCTAGATAAGCTTCCTGTGTTTCGAAGATTTTGTATACTTAGGATATTTGACCATAATCTTTCTCAGAAATACAACAACATGGGTCAGGAGCGATAACTCAGAATTGAGAGCACCGGTGGCTCTTCCAGAAGTTCCGGGTTCCATTTCCAACATTCACATAGAGACCCACAACCACTCGTAAGTCCAGCCCTAGGAAATTCAATGCCCTTTCATGACTTCTACTGTGAGCACATGGTGTGTAGACACATACATGTAGGCAGAACACCCGTGCACGTGAAATAAAAACAGAAGTTTAAGAACTTTTAAAATGTGATGATATTATAGAATCATCTCCTATATCAGGAAGTTTTAATTATTAATTTTTATGCTTATGGATGTTTAGCCTCCATATATGTGTGTACCGTGTGAATGCAATGGCTGACAAGGCTAGAAGAGGGTCAGTATCCTGGAACAAGAGTTACAGATGGCTGTGAACTGCTACGTAGGTTCTGGGAGTCAAACCTGGGTCCTTTGGAAGAGCAGCAATGTTTTTTTTTTTTGTTTTTTTTTTGTTTTTTTTTTTGGTTCTTTTTTTCGGAGCTGGGGACCGAATCCAGGGCCTTGCGCTTCCTAGGCAAGCGCTCTATCACTGAGCTAAATCCCCAACCCCAGCAGCAATGTTTTTAACTGCTGAGTCATCTCTCCATGTACCAGAAAATTCTGTTCAACAGAAGAGAGAAATAAAATTAGTTTCAGGACTCAAAGTTTAACAAAGACCATAACAATATTATATAACTATAACTATAAGTATAACTATAAGTATAACTATAAATATATATACATACATATACACACACACACACACACACACACACACACACACATATATATATATATATATATATATATATATATATATATATATATATATAGAGAGAGAGAGAGAGAGAGAGAGAGAGAGAGAGAGAGAGAGAGACAGGATCTCACTATTTGTTCTGACTGCCCTCGAACTCACTATGTAAATCAGTCAGGCTGGCCTTGAACTCACAGAGATCTGCCTGCCCCTGAGTGCTGAGATTAAAGACAGGCGTGTGGCCCAGTAGAGCATTTTCTTGGTTAATTACTGATGTGGGAGGGCCCAGCCACTGTGGCGGTGCTGCCTTTAGACAGGTGGTCCTGGGAGCTGTGAGGAAGAGGCTGAGAAAACCTGAGGAGCAAGCAGTAAGCAGCATTCCTACATGGCCTCTGCTTCACTTCCTGCTCCCAGCCTTGGCTTCCTTCAATATTGGACTGTGGTGTAGAAGTGTAAGCAAAATAAACCCTACCTCCCCAGGTTGCTTTGGTCATGTTGTTTCTTCGCAGTCACTGGAAACCCTACTACAACAATAGTACAACAGTAAACAAAACCTCTCATCAGTAAATTAACCAATTAAATCAATTGGATCTCTGAAAGGTGGAGTTGGTTTTTCCATTGTAAACAAATGAGCTAAGATCGCAGGGGTTTCAATTCCCCGTAAAAGGGAAGTAGGGACAATTGCTTCCCTAGATATCAAGGCTTAAAGTGGCCCCGGGTCACATCTTACTATTCAGGTAGCTCTGCGATAGGAGGCATAGGTAAATTTTCTGTGCATGTGTAATAACAGGAAACACTTTACTGCCTGTCCTTGCTTTGTGGGGTTGCCTTTATCTGTCTGTTTTTAAGTAGACTGTTTTATGACGGTTCTAGGTTACAGCAGAAGTGATCAGAAAGTACAGACAGTTCACAAATACTCCCTGCCTCAACCACAGATGATTATTATTACACTGGGTTTTTTCACAGCACTCGTGGGAAATGCATGATTTTATGATTTACACCAAAGGAATCTTCAAGATCAAGTTGACGTTTCCAAGTTTCATTTAATGCAGATCCGCTGCACAGAGGCAGTGACAGCTGTGGGCTGCGCGTACTTAATCTGCTAGTGTTTTCTTTGAACTAATACACCGGTTTTGCTTTGATGTGTCTATCTTAAAAAGAAACTTTGTCCTACAGGTATGAAGGCAACTTTAAAAACAGGTTTAGAAGCATTGCAATTAAAAATAAGTTTGGAAGAGGGATGGGGACTATTTGGTGGTAGAGTATTTGCTCTGTATGTCTGAGACCCTGGGTTCAAGTCTCAGTAAGAAAAATTACTTTAGGCCCAGGCATAATGGAAGCTGCCTGTGACGTCAGCCTTGAGGAGCCTGAGGCAGAAGGATGGCCGCTTGTTGGGGGCCAGCCTAAGTAGTGAATTCCATGTGAGGTTATATAGTGAAAGTCTGTTTAAACAGAAATAGTTCACACACTTCTGGAGAGGGGTGCCTGCCAGAGTTTGGAAATAATTTATCTCAGTATTCTTGACAATTTCTCTGATGAAACACTAGTGCTAGATGGAGTCGCAGCAAAGGGCTTCCCTCAGGTTATATGGAACGATTTTATAGTCTTGTCCTAGATCAGAAAGAACATCTGTAGCACCCAGTCCATATCATCCCCTATTGGATACTGCGGGATGCTGTCATTGCGCAGGTAAAGGCAGGTACAAGATAGAACAAGGCCTGTCATTGGACGAGAAGGAAGGATGGGTGGGAGAAAAATTTTAGGAAGAGGAGGAGACTGGAACTGGAAAGCAGGAGAAGCCGCGGAGAGAACATGGAGGCTGATGTTAAGATTCCACTCTATACCTTTACAGGTTGTTTTGAATGTTCTTAAGAGATGGATGTGTACAGGGCTTTGTATGTCTGGGTGGGCAATTATATCTTATCAATTGGACCGGAACTTATTATGTTGTGTGTTCTTTTATGTGGCAATTTAAGTTTAATAGATTATGTGCTGTCCGAAGACACTAGGCCACCACGGAATTGGGATGTGTGTTTCTGGCATGGTGGCAACCTGCCTGGGGAACTGGATGGGTAGAGAGATTGCTGCCAGGCTCAGAGAGAAGCCATCGGCAGTGTGATATGGGATGGAGCAGAGCGGGTGAGACACTTTGCTGACTGAGATATCTACCAGATATCTTGGGGCACTACGGTGGGTGATGAATCTAATTTGGATAAAAGAATACCTTTATCCTTTACAGCAGCAGGATACCTTACAGTGTCCCGTCCCCCCCCCCCCCCCCCCCCCCCCCCCCCCCGTGATCATACCACCTCATTTGTAGATGAAGCAACCTCTCTTGCTTCATTCTCTGCTGCGGTAAGAGAATTTCTGAGATTGGGCGACTTAGGAAGAAGAAGAATGGAAGTTCATTTGAATCACAGTTGCAGAGTCTGGGAAGTTCAAGGGCACAATGCAGCTGCATTCTTGGCTTCTAGGGAAGGCTTTCATGCTGCATCTGAGGACTGCTGGAGTGCACTTGTGAAGAAGCCGGAAACTCAAGGAATTGCCTTGGTTTTTACAACATCCCAGTCTTGCTCTTGCAGAAACAAATCCAGGCCTCCGGATTTCGGATGGCCCAGCAGGTACAGGCACTTGCTGCTAAGCCTGGTGACCTAAGTTCAATCCCTAGAACTTACTATGGGAGAAGAAAATTAATTCCACATGTTGTCCTCTGATCTCCACATACTCATAGTCTCTCTCTCTCTCTCTCTCTCTCTCTCTCTCTCTCTCTCTCTCTCACACATACACACACACACACACACACACACACACACACACACGCGCGCGCGCGCCCAATGTTAAAAAGAAGAGTATTCAAGAACCAAAAACAGTGCAAGTCCTATTACCTTTTAACATTAGGGACCATACGCAAATGAGTTTGGGGAGGGCACAAATCACATCTAAAACATAAGTCTCCTGCATGCAAGGTGTATTATCTACCCAAATTTATCCAGCATAAAAGAAAGCTAGAACTCCTCCCCGTCTACCAGGACTCTCTGCTCCTTGCCACAGAACCTCCCTAACTTTGAAATAATCCAACCCAGCCCTGAGCTTAACAATGGAGATGCGTGACTCGAGAGATGGCTCAGTGATTAAGAGCACTGACAGCTTTTCCAGGTGACGAAAGTTGGATTCCCAACACCCACTGTCTGTAAATACAGTTCCAGGCTACTTAACACCCTTTTCTGACTCCCACTGTGCCAAGTGCCAGGCATGCATCTCATGTGCAAATACATATGCAGGCAAAACAGTATATAAAAATATTTTAGGGGCTGGGGATTTAGCTCAGTGGTAGAGCGCTTACCTAGGAAGCGCAAGGCCCTGGGTTCGGTCCCCAGCTCCGAAAAAAAAGAACCAAAAAAAAAAAATTTTTTTTAATGATGAGGATAGATTCTGAGACCTGCATCAGGAAGCGATTTCATCAGTAAGAAGTTACTTGCAAGTGACAGGATGGCTAGGATGTCATCAGGTCAAACATATGGTCTGTTCCACAAAATATGCTGTCTGTCACATGTCTGTAAGAGTTCAGGAACTTTAAAGTGAGGAAAACTTACAAGTTAAAATTAGAATTATCTTTTGCAAATGCACATCAATGTGCAAAAGCATTACATATCCCTTCCAATTAATAGCAAGTGAGTAGGTTAGTATTTCTCAAAGACTGAGAATCGGAAGTGACTATAGATACGACCTTGAGAAGCCTCTGGGACGAAGCAGATCTTTGTGTGTACAGTGTACATTCATGTTTGTGTGAGTACATACATGGGCATGGGTCTGTGCATGTAGAGGCCAGATGTCCTCCTTGGTCACTCTCAACCTTGCATTTTGAGATGGGGATCTTTCATTGAACCCAAAGCCCATTGATTCACCTAGGCTGACTGGCCATCAAACTCCAGGTATCTCCCCATATCTCCCCACCTTTTCAATGCTGGGATTACAGATGCACACAGCTCTGCCTGTCTTTTTTTTTAGCACAAATACAGGAGATCTGAACTTATGTCTTCATGCTTGCATGGAGAACACTTTACCAACCAAGCCGCCACCTCCCCAACAGGTTGTTGCTGTTTTTGTTAGTGTGGGGTGTGTGTGTGTGTGTGTGTGTGTGTGTGTGTGTGTGTGTGTGTGTGTGTTTTACAGGAAATGGAATGTATGACTTGGTGCTAGGCAAGGGATCTGTCTCTAAGGTACATCCATAGTTAATTTACTTTAAAAATAAATAAAAATAAGCAGAGCAAAGCAGAAGCAGGTATCACCCTCAAGGTACTTATTGGGGCTTTATCAAGTTATTAATTTTTAGGTTACATGGGTATGTCATGGTTACTTTCAAATTATAACAGGTATTCAAAAGTCATATTTGTGTTAAGTATATGTGTTTTGCCATTGAAGTAAGACTACTTTTTCCTTTTTTCCTTTTTTTTTTTTTTTCTTTTCTTTTTTTCGGAGCTGGGGACCAAACCTAGGGCAAGTGCTCTACCACTGAGCTAAATTCCCAACCCCTCCTTTTTTTTTTAAAGATTTATTTATTTATTATATATGAGTACACTGTAGCTGTCCTCAGACACACCAGAAGAGGGAATCAGATCCCATTACAGATGGTTGTGAGCCACCATGCAGTTGCTGTGAGTTGAACTCAGGACCTCTGAAAGTGCTCTTAACCACTGAGCCATCTCTCCAGCCCAAAGTAAGACTACTTTAGCTATAAAAAAAAAATAAGTGATCTATTTAGTTAAGTAAAACTGGAATAAATCAAAATACTGGAGAATGTAAGTGAGTAAAAATGTAGACATGGTGTAGAAATAGCAGACACTTGGAATATGCTGTCCCTTGTCCAACTTTCTCATATTTGTTGGTTTCTATTGTGTGTGTACTCTGTGTGGCACTCATGACAAAGATGAGGTCGCTTGACAGTTAAATCCCAGATTAACCAACAGTGTCATTGTTCTCTTGTTCAGGGAGTCATAGGTCACATTAGTGAGGAAATAAATGTCTGCTTATTTCCACAAGCACAGATTTGCAGAGGGAAGGGAAAACTGGGAAGAAGAGACGGGAGGTCGGTCCCTCTGGCAGCGCTTCTGTGCTGCTAGAACGAGGATGACAAGCTGGCGGACAGAGCTTGCAAGAACATGCTGCAGAGACCATGAGGCAAAAGAGGGCGAGAAAGAGCCTTTGCTTTTCTGTGAACGGGAGGTCGCTGATGACAGGAGCCCCAGAAAATGGTCAGAGCAGAGAGGAAGAATGTTGCTGCATCTGGCCATCCCTTCCAGTTTCAGTAACACTGCTGCACACAAGTGCTTTATGCTTTTGCTTACTGGACCAGAGAACAGGTCTAAGAAGTTAAGGGGTTAGGGGATCAATGAAGAATGCCTGTTATTTCTTATTCATATATCTATTCAGTCGACAAATGTATTGATTGCTGTCACTTATTTTGTGCAGAGTACAAATGCCAGGCACAGAGAATGGAGTTCTGACATCACGACTTATAGTCAGTGGGAGACTGGATATTTAAGTTAGCACCATGACAATGGCATAGAGACTTTCTGTGCACTTGACCATCAATCCCAGGGGCTGTTGTGGTAACTGATCCAGTGTAGGATTTTAGCATTTTCATGCATTATAGTCTGACTACATCTCGGCCAGGTCTGTGTCACAGGTAGGTAGGTGTCCAGGTGACTGCTCAGAGCTTCTCTGACGTTGTGGTGAGACACTGGAACTAAATGGCATATGGGGACCACTGGACAATGCTTTGGTCTGTCTCAGTTCTGCTAGAAGAGTGTGTGACCCTTATTATAAGGCTTCAAAGAAGGTGCCCTGGAATTGGGAAATCTCTGTGATACACTCTTGTTTGTTTGTGTTTGTGTTTGTGTTTGTGTTTGTGTTTTTTGAGACAGTATTTTTCTGTATAACAGCCCTGGCTGTCCTAAAACTTGCTTTGTAGTCTAACTGAGGTTGGCCTCTAACTGAAACATCTACCTGCCTCCCAGGTCTGCCCCGACCCTCGCACACACACCCTCCCCCCAAAGTTCCAAGTTCCATTTGTGTTGCCCACATACTCACTGGAACACAGTCAAGCTCCGGGTGGTCAAGCCCTTAAAGAAAAGTAAGCCCCTCCCACCCCATCCTTGCTAGGGTCAATCTATCGCACAGAGCTACGCTTAGCATCTTTATCATAATTCTTTTTTTTTTTTTTTGGAGCTGGGGACCGAACCCAGGGCCTTGTGGTTGCTAGGCTCTACCACTGAGCTAGATCCCCAACCCCTTTATCATAATTCTTAAGAGTTTTCTTGGATAGCTTCCTGTCTAGGTGGTTACTCTGTAGGGGAGGGTTACACTGAAGCCTTCTATGTCTCTCATTCTCAACTGTGTCTACAGTCATCAGTACCACTGCTTCCTTGTCTTTTACAGTCAGTCAGAGCATGGACCATGGATTTCCACATGGTACCTGGTGACGGCATGGGCTACAGATCAGGACCTTTGATATGGCTTCAGGTGGCAGCACAGACCATGGACATGGCTTTCAGAGTAACACCAGCTGCCATGGACATCAAAAGCTACCCCACCCCACCCCCATAGCACGGCCCCTAAACATGACCCCCTAGTGGCTGCATAGATCATGGACATCCACATGACTTTCAGCGATAACAGACCACAGACACTATTACTGCAGCAGAATCAGGGACCCAACTATGGCTCAGGCTGCAGCACAGACCAAGGTGTCAACATCATGAAGTTTCTCTCCTCCCACTGCTCCATTCCTCCATCCTTTTCACCCCTGCATTGAAAATGCTTTCATTGCAGTGGCACTGGAAAGTGCAGTGCACTCATTGTGGTGGCACTAGAAAGTACAGTGCACTCATTGTGGTGGTACTGGAAATGCAGTGCATTCATTGCAGTGACACTGGAAACTGCAGTGCATTCATTGCAGTGACACTGGAAACTGCAGTGCATTCATTGCAGTGCCACTGGAAACTGCAGCACACTCATTGCAGTGACACTGGAAACTGCAGTGCACTCATTGTGCTGGCACCGGAAACTGCAGTGCACTCATTACAGTGACACTGGAAACTGCAGTGCACTCATTGTGCTGGCACCGGAAACTGCAGTGCACTCATTACAGTGACACTGGAAACTGCAGTGCACTCATTGTGCTGGCACCGGAAACTGCAGTGCACTCATTACAGTGACACTGGAAACTGCAGTGCACTCATTGTGGTGGCACTGGAAACTGCAGTGCACTCATTGCAGTGACACTGGAAACTGCATTGTGTCTCTCAGTATATATTTTTCCCCACACAGTGCAACCTGCAAATACTCACTGCCAGTTGCTCTAACACAAGGCCTCTGGTCTCTGAAGTTTGTATACCCCCACATAATTTTTCACAGAGAATGGGTTGTTAAGTATTCACCAGATCTGTTGATTTTTAGTCACTGAAGTCTTTACACTCTGACCCCATCTTCACAGTGCTAGGATAATAGGCATTTGCTGGCATACCTGCCCTTATGTAAGTCTTTATTTCAGACTCTGTTTAGGGGTTCCTTCAATTTAAGACTATCATAATCAATCACATATGGCTCAAAATAGCAGAGCCTCGGAATGAGATTTGGAGCTAGTAATAGGTAGGGTATTGATGGTAAACCTTGCCATGCTTAACATCACAGTTACTAAAAGTCTCATCACTGATAACTGGAATAAAGTTTCAGACAGAAGCTGATGCTGGGGGAATGTGGGAAGAGTGACTAGTACCAGGTCATTGCCAGGACTGTGAGGTTTACGGATCCTTCTTCTTCCCATTTTTTTCATAGATCTTTAACTGTACTTATGGGGTTCAAAGGTGAGGGAGCACAGGGGACAGCAGATACATTTGGTTTCAAGGTTGCATTATATTAAGATTGAGTGTATTTACAAAACTTTAAGCCTTACGTATTGTTGAACTGAAGCCAAGCCTCTTACAACCAAATGCCTTACAGGAGTGAATGGATAAATGCCCAAAGTGTCCATATGCATCCATAAGATTCCCAGACTGTCCAGGGTGATAAAACAAATAGCCGTCAGGATGGATCACCTCAGCAGAGCATCCTGTGTTGACTCAGTTGGCTTCTTCCTTCTCTTTTCTCCTTCTTCCAAACTCTTGCTCTCATTTCTGCTATCGACTCCCACAAAAACCTCAGGTTCTTCTTTCCAGTGGGGAGGGGAGGTAACAAGCTAAATTAGACACGGGCCTTATCTCATCTAGGACATAGAGACACACAATGAACCCAAAAGATGTAGGAAGGAGGCTGGGGGCCTACAGAAGACACTTGATCCGGGGAGGGGTTTATATGAAGGCCTAACAGTAGGGAGTAGTTAGCCTGGTCCAATTATAGGAAGAGCAATGGAGCTAAGTAGAGAGTGTAGATGAGGAAACACACAGGAGAGGAGGCTGAGGAGTGAGCAGGACTTTGTGTTTCCCTAGTACAGTTCTGTCACTAAGGAACATTGCTACCACAGCCATTATGCTTCTCCCTGGCCCTCTTTGCAATGTTCTTAAAGTTAGAATTGCAGTGAGGTGAAGAAATGTTAGCTCAAATTCGGTTCTGCCATTCATGTAATGTGCTATGTTGGCCAAATTGCACAATCTCTTAGGGAATATAAAAGCGATAAATACATAAATGCTAGTCCATCACTAGACTCGGAGTATGGAAAAATCATGAACATAGTCTAGGTTTCACAAATAAACTAAGCGAGAGCTCGAAGCATTATCGGGGTGAACAGGGAACAAGTCAACTGGTGCCTTGCTTTCCCTTGCAGCATGACCATAAAATCACAGAACCAATAATGATGGGGGTTAAGAAACAGTCATTCATGATGAAGCATGATCTTGGAGCTGAAGCAACCCTAGCCCAAAGTCACAGGGAGGGGAAGTCTTGCTCATACCAATAAAGTCAAAGTAGATAATAGAATCAGAAATTTCATGCAGAGAATTAGTTTCTGTCTGTTGTCAGTGGTGGAAAGCAGAATTTTGAAAAGGAAACAATCAGAATGAATAAAGCAGTTCCAATCTACGTTGTCAGCATTAGGCAACAGGCATTAGTTCATCCAGCCCGTATTTCATGGTGCTGTCATAAACTTGTTTAAAACCAGTTTTTCTGGCTCATATTTCACTGGTGGAAATTAGTTCTGACCAAATAGTGCTCCTGGGAGAAGAGGATTGTGGGACCTTGATTCTCCTTCCCTTCCTCTTTCCCTCCCTCCTTCGCCCCTCTCCCTTTCTCACTTTGATCCTTAGCTTGTGAATTATGGAGCGTGGTGCTACCATTTGTTCTTGACACGCTATGATTCTTGCCACAGACGCCAAACAATGGGATCGACTGGGTTAGTTACCGAAACTGTGGTCACTCACTCAAAATGGTGAGCCAGGGCTGGGGAAATGGCTCAGCAGGTAACACTTGCTGTACACTCTGCTGACCTGAGTGTGTGTCCCCAAAAACCACTTAAAAACTGACACACAGAGACCTCTGTCTGTAGGCAGCACTTCTGAGGTGAGGTAGGACATGGAGCCAGGAGAGGTCTCTAGAGACTCTTGGTCTTGTTATCCTGGCAACTGCAGAGCAGCACCAAAGAGATCCTGCTTCAGACACGGTGAAAATCAAGGACCGACACCCAAAGTTGTCCTCTGATTGGCATAAAAGTGGCTCTCACATGCATACATGTGCACACAGGTTCCTATGCTAAAGAGAGACATACCTTTCTTGTTCCTGATTGTAAAGGAATGAGAACCCAGCTTACACACTTAATATGGTATGCACTGTATGGTTTTCCTTTTTAAAAAATACTTTCTATAGCCAGGCAGGAACCCCAGTGGAGTGATAGAGACACCAACCCACCCACAAAACTTTCAACCCACAATTTATCCTGTCTATGAGAAAGTCATGGACAGGGAATGGGGCAGAGACTGAGGGAATGGCTAACAAATAATGGCCAACTTGAGACCCATCCCGTGGGCAAGCACCAATCCCTGAAACTATTAGTGATACTCTGTTTTGCTTGTAGACAGGAGCTTAGCATGGCTGTCTTCTGAGAGACTCCACCCAGCAGCTGTCTCAGTTGCAGACACCCACAGCTAAACAGTGGATGGAGCTTGGGGACTCTTATGGAAGAATAGAAGGAAAGATTTCAGGCCTAGAAGGGGATAGCAACTCCACAGGAGAACCAACAGAGTCAACTACCCCATACCTTTGGGGCTCTCAGAGACTGAACCGCCAACCAAAGAGAATACACGGGCTGGACCTAGGCCTTCCTGGACTTAGGTAGCAGATGTGCAGCTTGGTCTCCATGTGGGGCCTGAACAACTGGAACAGGGGCTATACCAAAAGCTGTTGCCTATATATGGGATATGTTCTAGCTGGGCTGCTTCATCTGGCCTCAGTGGGAGAGGAAGCAATTAGCCTTGTAGAGACTTGAAGTGCCAGGGTAGGGGAAACCCAGGGGACCCCCACCTGCTCAGAAGACAAGGGGAAGAGGGATGGGGGAAGGATTGTGGGATGGGTGAACTGGGAAGGAGCCAGTGAACAGGATGTAAGGTGAATAAGTAAATAAGTAAGTGAATAAATAAATAACATTAAAATAATTTAAATGTAATTTATTTTGACAGACTCATACACTAGTACTGTACTTACGTCATGTATTTATGTAGCTTGTTTTTTGCTGCTGTTGTTTGGTAGTTGTCCCTGGGAGGCCTGATCTTCTCTGAGGGGAGGTCAGGGGTGGATCAAGGGGAGAGGAAAGGTGTGTGGGAATGAGGGTAGAGGAGAAGATGGTGGGAGGGGAGGAAGGGAGGACGAATTGCTGTCAGGAAAAAGGAAGGAAGGAAGGAAGGAAAGAAAGAAGGAAGGAAAAGGTAACATCAGTTGTCAGTAGCTTTTGCATGAACAAGTTTCCTCTGAAATCTCTGGAAATTGTTTATCTCGTCTGTGGTAGCCACTACCATGAAAACGCCAGTATTGTTCACGAGTATGTGTTTTAGGTTGATACAGGTTAAAATGGTGGTGGTGGCTAATTTGTGCTTTGAATTTTTGTTCTGTACCTGTCTGGCCAGAACTATCTTGGAAACTAGTTGTCCAAACACTGTCCATCTCTTAAGAATTGTTGCATTTGTGTATGACTTTCCCTTTCAAATTTTAGGGCATCACCATGAATTTTCTGTGGCCTACTTGTTTGAATATTGCATTCCTATGAAATGTTATTCCGAATTAAAACAATTAAACAAAATTTAGAGAAAAGACCAAATGTGAAATATACAACTAATAAACTCATGGTCTCGGTACTAAATGATAATTTAAAAAACATTTTAGTGTAATTTTTTGACAAATTCATATGTGAGTACTGTATTTACATCGTCCCCTGCCTTCTCTCTTCCCTCAAACTCTTGTTGCATCTTCTAGCAAGTCCCTCTCAAATTCATGACCTCTTCTGTAATTCCTTACACACACGCACACACACACACACACACACACACACACACACACACACACAGAGAGAGAGAGAGAGAGAGAGAGAGAGAGAGAGAGCACTATATAACTATAGACCAATAAATTCATCTAGCATTGCTCATGTGTCTTTGTTTAGGGCTGACCACTGGGGATTGGATAACCTATCAGTGGGTGTCCCTGGTAAAGACTGATTATCCCCCTCTCAGAAGCCACTAATTGCCTATAATTCTTCATCTTGGGGTTGGTCCTAGATGAAATTTCCCTGATCCATATTGGCTACTACCATCATCTTGTCCTCCATCAACCTAAACTTGTCCTCGTGAATACCAGTGTTTTCACAATAGTTGTGTGCCTACAGGCAATTGAAACAATTCCCAGGGATTACAGAGGAAACTTGTTTATGCAAAAGCTACTGACAATTGATGTCACCACCACCACCACCTTCTTCTTCTTCATCGTCGTCGTCGTCTTCTTCTTCTTGTTTTCTTTTTTTATTCTCCTCTCATATATTACATCCAGACAATAGTTTCCTGTTGTAGCAAACTCAATGTTTATGTCCCCTCACCCAAATTTATATGTTTTTTTTAATCATTTAAATTTTATTCGTTAAAATAACAGCCTTGGAAAAAGAGATATTCTCATCAGAAGTCACAGCGGGGATCCAGGAATATCTCGTTAGACTATAAAGGATATAACGTAGTTAAAAACCACGCCAGAACCAAACACCAGCCACGGCTCAATCTGTGTGTGTGCAGGTGGGAGTCATTCTGACTGGAAACTGGCTTCACTCCAAACACTGGCCCAGTTCCAGGGTCTTCATGGCTTCCTCCAGCTTGAGCATTCCTCTTTCCTGGCGCAGGCGGTACCTCTCAGCCATGGACTGAAGCATCCATTTAGCCCGAAGCTTGTGGTTGCAAGAGCCATAAATTAAGACCTCCGTAAGTCCGGAAGATTCCAGAATCTTCAGTTCAAACATGGCCCGGCTCACCTGCTCGATGTGAGGCATTCGAGATCCCTGTGGGCCAAACAGAGATTTTAGCACCAGCGTGTGGACTTGGAATACTTCTGGATCTTTCAGGTCTTCAGGAACTTTCACCCATGGGGGGATATCTTTACGGGTCACAAGGGTTGCCATCTTAATTCCTGGTTAGGAACCAATTTCCAATGAAGACTAGGTCAGACTTAACTTTGATGGCCCACAGCCCCAGGCTCAAGAAGAAACCAAATTTATATGTTAAAACCTTAACTTCTTTGTGATGGCGTTGGGGACCTTTTGGGGAAGAAATTGATTATGAGGATGTAGCCTTATATATAAGATTGTTTAATTAATTATTTTCTTTGTCACCCTGACGAAATACTCCACAGGGTCAATTGAAAGAAGGAAGCTTTATTTTGGTGCATGCTCTCAGAAAGCGTTCAGCTCTTCATCGTGGAAAAGTCACAGAGGAGTAGGGAAGGCAGATGTTCATGGAAGGAGCGGTGGCAGTAGCTTATCTTCATGATGGTTGATTGACAGCGGATAGTGAGAGAGAGAACCAGTGCAGGTATAACTTTTAAACACTGGCTCCTGTTGACTTACTTCAGCCAAGTCCTACCTATGACCGGCTCCAGCACCCTTCAACATTCACAATCTTGGGACTGGGTGCTGAAAAGATAAGGTTGTTGGGTCATTCCCGACTCACATTGTAAATGTACCTATGCAAGGACCCCAGAAAGCTGACTCACTTCTGCCCCTGTGAAGACACAGTGTGTCACATCAGACACAATGTGCCAGGGCCTTGATCTCATACTCATGAGGCCCCAGAATTGTGAGAAATAAGTGTTTACCATTGGGTCTGTATTATTTTTGTTACAGCTAACCATATGAACTAAGAGAACTATTATGTTTCTTTATTCCATTGGGAATATTGAGTTTTGTGAGACTGACTCGTCTTCTGTCCATTGTGGCATCCCCAGGACTTAGCTCTCTCTGTCACAGTGTTGGTACTTAGTGAGGATTTGTTGGAAGAATCTGCCCCTTTGATTTTGTCAAGCCCTATTCATGTAGCTACATGCCCTGCCATTACCTGGCTTGTACACTTCCTTTCTGTAAATGCATAGTCCTCAACTCAATGGCTTTGCCTATGCTCTGGCCTTTATCAGCTGTCCTAGTTAGGCTTTTCTGATGTTGTGATAAACCAAAAAACAATCTAGGGGGACAAAAGGATTTATTTGGCTTACACTTCCATAATAGCCCGTCATTGAGGGAAGTCAGGGCAAGAACTTAAACAAAGAACCCTGTCTGGGCATGTCATCACACACCTTTAATCACTCCTTAATCACTTTAAGCACTCTGGGAGGCTGTGGCAGGCAGATCTCTGTGAGTTCAAGGCCAGCCTGGTCTACAGAGCAAGTTCCAGGACAATCAGGGATACACAGAGAAATCCTATCTCAAAACAAACAAACAAAACCAAAAGCAAAAAACAACCAAACAGAAACAAAGAAAAATAAAACAAACAACAAAATACAAAACCAAAAAAAGAAGCTGTAAGAACTGAAGCAGAAGCTATGGGGGAACACTGTTTTTCAGCTTGCTCAGCCTGATTTCTTATATAGCCCATGGCCACCTCAGGTGACATTAATCATTAGTTTAAAAAATATGAGTTTAATCTGATGGGGACTGACTTGAGGTTCTGTCTTCCCAGATCACTCAAACTCGTGTCAAGTTCACCAAGAATTAACCAGCACACCGTCCTTCCATTTCACCCACACCCTTTTGCCTGGCTTATTCACACTAAACTTCAAGACTCAGTTTGTTGTGTCTATGTATGTATTTTATAACCCTGCTTGATCTCTCCAAAACTTTTATTATGAAAGAGTGTTAGATCTTGTCAAAGGCTTTTCCTGCTTCTAATGAGATGATCATGTGTTTTTCTCTTTTGGGTTTTTTTTTTTTTTTTACATTTGTAAACAATCATAAGCATCTTCACAAATGAGTCCTGAATACTACTACAGAGGTTTTTGAAGTGGAAATTTCTGGTTTCTTTGGAGACTCAGTTATGTGATGCTTTCTGGAAACTGAATAGCAGACACTTGCTATTTTTCTGGAAACAGCCTGGAAAAGGGGCATGTGGTGTTTTGCTAGAGCAGATGTTTGAGAGAATACATGATGTTTGGAAAGGGTATGACTATAACCCAACAGACAAAAAATGATGGGCTGGTATGCCTTACCATTCTTTGCTGGTCATCACTGGGCTTTGATAATGCTGGTCTTCACTGACAACATTATATGGTATTGGTTTGCCTTACCATTCTTTGCTGGTCATCGTTTGTCATGACTTCATGGAGAGAAATGCACCAAAGACCTTCTGGTGGTATTCTGATGGCTTCTTGCTGCTTCTTTGACTCAGCCAACAGACAGAGCCTTTCGGTTTCTTCCTGATTGAATTTCTGTTGCTGACTTGTGAATGGTGTTTGTGAGTGGACCAAGCTACCGATTCATGTAAACTTAACTGCTGATATTCTGATGACATAAATAGAATTTATGAATTATAGGATAAAAAGGAACTATTTCTAAACAGGTCACTGTCCTCCTTTGTTCTACTAACTGTTCCTTTCCACTACATCTGGTGGCTGTGTAAGACCCCAACCCTCAGTCAGTGTTACTTATTTCAGTGCCCCGGAGTGAGACACTGAGACACAGATTGATGCAAAAGCAAGAGGTTTATTTTCTGGCGTGTCAGGGTCAACCCTCAATCAGTCTCTCAAGGCGAGTGACTAGAAGGTGACCCCGAATGGCTATTACAAGCATTTTTTATACTTTTTAGGGGCACAGGTTACCTCAGCAAGGTTACAGTTCAAACTTATTGGCTAGCAAGCATCAGTCAGTACATTCTGAGAAATTTTCTATTCAAGAATGTTCCTGTGGGTGGAGAATGGCACTTGGCCTAGCCTTGACCCAAGGCGAGTGGCTGTAAGGCTGGAGAAAGCCCCTAGAGTCCTTCAAGTGGTGGGCTAGAAGGGAGATTAAAGCATTTAAGAACCCTTATTAAAAGTAGGTTTTGAAAAACATAAGCCCATAGCTTTTCACTCAGTAAATGGCTAAAGCATATAAGTGGGATTCAACTGAATTAACTGGGTGTTTCAGTTAGATTCTCTATTACCATGACCAAAAAGTAAAATGGGGAGGAAAGGCTTACACTTCCATATTGCTGTTCATCACTGAAGGAAGTCAGGACAGAAACCCAAACAGGGAAGGAACACGAAGGAAGGAGCCAATGCAGAGGGCACAAAGGGGTGCTGCTTACGGGCTTGTTCCTCATGGCTTGCACAGTCTGCTTTCTCATAGAACCCAGGACAACCAACCCAGGGATAACACTACCTACAACGGGCTAGGCCCTTTCCTATAAATCACTAAGTAAGACAATGCCTCAGAGCTGGGTCTTATGGAGGCATGTTCTCAATTGAGGTTCCCTCCTTTCAGATAACTAGCTTGTGTCAAGTTGATATAAGACTAGCCAGCACATTGGGTAAGAGTCATTGTCACTGCCATCGAGTTCCTGAGAACTTTCAGCAAAGTGTTGCACCAATGCTCAGCATTGTCAGTACAAAATGCTGGTTCGACATTAAGTTTTATTGTTGGTAGGGTGGGGTGTTCTAAGAGAGGTATTTGCCACACCCTAAGCTGTAGTGTCCAATATCATCATTACCAGTTTCTTTTGACTGCCTGACATTTTAACTGAAATTATTCAAATTCAAATACAGTTTAGAATTTAGTTCCTCAGTTACCCTTACTATATTTCAAGTGTTGCATAGGCATATGGTCTATAGCTACTATGTAGGTGGCTAGAATAAACATTTATATCAATACAAAATATTCTTTAGGGCATCATTGTTCTTAGCTATTACAAGTAAAAGTCAAGACCTTCCAGAACCTAAAGAACAAGCAGTTCTTGAGAAAATAATTCAAGGTTGTTTTTGCAAACTTAACACACTAAACCACTTTCCAGAGAGTGTTTGAGAAAACTGGACCCTGATTTCATAAACAATCCTAGTGCTAAAGTTAATTTTAGAAAATAATAGAAAATCCAAAGGACTGTGTTTATAAAATACTGAACCGAGGTGACTGTGGGACAGATTTATATTGTCTCTGGGCCTGGACACTTGATTACTTAACAATACTTTCACAACTATCACTAAACATACCCATCGATGTCTTTGTAGTGTCATGTAAAATTTGAAAATCTGTAAGCTCACTTTGAGCCCCTTAAAGTACCTGACACATAGAAGACAATGGAAAATACAAATGGAAGACAAAAGTTATAAATGGAAAACTTTTGGGGACAATCCTGAGTATAATTCCCAAAAGTTCCTTGGCACTAAAAACATAATGCTTGGCATGTGCTGATTCTTTGATAAGTTTTGGAAGTTTGTCCTGCTCTTCTAGTTTGTGAAGTTGGGGCATTACTGAATTTGGCAAATCGAAAGTATAATCAGAGCCAAACTCCAGGTTGACATGAAGCACATTTAATGAATACCTTTATTTCTCAAAGCATTGGATAAGAGGTAGGCTACGAGAAATTACTATATGCAGTGAATTCTCAAAAACAAGAAGTTTGGTGAGCTAAAATATGGAGAAGAAAAACACTCCATAGACAAGTTTTCTTACAATAAATGCACCGTTTACTTCTTGGCAGCCTGCCCATCTCATGTCCAATTGGCTTGGGGGTTCTATTAAGGTTTTCTGTTGACATATGAACTCAGCTTCTCCTTTCAGTGTGCAGTCTAATCCTCCTTTTAGTTCCCTTGAGACAGATTCCCAGCTTTTGGTCTCTCTTTATGTATATGTGTATGAGTATGCATAAACCATAGGTTGCATGTGGAGGGCAGAGGACTTGTTCTGTGAACTTGTTCTCCCCTTTCATTATGAGGGTTCCAGGGATCTAACCAGGTGGTCAGTCTTGGTGGCCTTCACCTTTACCCTTTAGTTCACCTTTCTGGCCCTCTTTAAAAAATAACTTTTTAGTGTAAAGAATAATGGATTTCAGACTAGATTAGGGATGTTTAAGGTGGTATGGTTATAGATCAAGATAAAGGATTTCATTGTATTTCTTTGTTTGCTTGAACTGGAGAAAACATTTTATTAATTTATCACACACATATATTATTGTTTTATTCATATATATTCACTTTCATAGAGATAGGTTTCATAAAGATATTTTCATCCAAATATACCATACTTTGACTATATTTGTACCTATATCCTCCTCTTTCTCTAACTTGCCTGGAGCTCAGTAAACAGGCTAGCCTGGTTGACCAGTAAGCTCCAGGGACCCATCTGTTCTGCCTTCCTACACAGGGTTGTAAGTATAGGCTACCACATCTGGATGTTTTTAAGACTTGGGGTCTAGTGATCAATTTTGGGTTCTTGCTATTACTTTATTGACCAAGTTCTTGCCCAAGCCTCTTTCACTGGAATTTTAATAGGGATTTCATAGAATCTATAGATTATTTTTGAGAAGACAGACATTTTCATCATATTAATTCTGCTGATTCCCAAGCATGAGAAGTCCTTCCATCTTCTAGTGTATTCTTTAATTTCTTTCTTTGTAGTTTTAAATTTTTTGTTATGGATGTCTTTCATTCTCTTGATTAGTTTTGTCCGTAGGTTTTTGTTTGTTTTGTTTTCTTTTTTTTTAAAGATTTATTTATTTATTATATATAAGTACACTGTCGCTGTCTTCAGACACACCAGAAGAGGGCATCAGATCTCATTACACATGGTTGTGTAATGAGATGGATGTGTTCAAATCCCATGTGGTTGCTGGGATTTGAACTCAGGACCTCAGGAAGAGCAGTCGGTGCTCTTAACCACTGAGCCATCTCTCCAGCCTATTTGTTTTGTTTTCATAGGCGATATCATGAATGAAACTGTTTTCCTGATTTTTAAAAAATTGTGTTTTTTTTTTATTTAGGCATACAGAAGGGCTACTGATTTAATGTGCAAGTTATAGTAACTGCATGCTGTGGTAGTTTGAATTAGATGTCCCCATAAGTCTTGACATTTGACTACTTGGCCTGCAGTTGGTAGCCCTGTTTGGGGAGACTTAGAAGCTATGGTCTTGCTGAAAGGAGAGAGTCCTGGGGGGGGATAGGATTTGAGTTTTCAAAACTCATCTACTGTTTCTAATGCTCCCTCTGTCTCTAGAGTTTCCTGTTTCTGGCTTAAAACGTGAACTCTTAGCTACTGCTCCAGGTGCCTGCTACATCTACCCCTCCATCATGGACCCTAATTCTGGAACCATAAACCTGGAATAAGTTGCCTTGGTTATGGTGTTTTAAAACAGTAAAAGAAAAGTAACTAAGACATATATGCGTATGCAGTAGAGCCCTGAGGGCAAAGGCATGGGTGACCCAGCCTCAAGGGTATGAGAAAGGAGAGCTGGCCAGCCTCTCAATGGGCTGATGCACTTGGGAGAGTGGGCACTGTACCTGGAGTGGGCAGCACAGTAGACCCGGCTTTGGTGGTGTGGGTGCAGGTGAGACTGCTGGGAGTGAGAGCCTGCCCCTGTGGCACTGGGTGAGCTAGCCAGGGCAGTGCTGGAGAGCTCACCCTGGTGATGTGGGTGCAAGAGAGCTGTTGGGCAGACCAGCTCATCTACCACCCAGGCCCAGATCCAGGGCTTTGAGTAGGCCCACCCCAGCATCTACCCCATCTATGAACTGCTAAAGTATGTGAAAGGGCAGGTCCTGAGGGTCTAAAGCTGCAGGATCTCCATGACACAGGGCTGGACAACAGGATGACTGAGAGGAGTCCCAGTGAGCATCTAGTATTGATGGCATAGCAGAGGCCAGAGGTCTAGAACCAGACCAATGATTCATTACAAGGAACATTTTCATAAAGATGTGTGAACAAAAGGGTATGCTCCTGTGTGGAACAGACACACTGTGACACACCACAGCTTCCATGATGGAATGTTTTCTATGCCTTGTTTTATTTTGGTTTTTTGTTGTTGCTTTTGTTTGTTTTTTACTTTTAATTTTCTTTTGCAGGGGAGGTTGCAAGGGCAGAGGGCAGATATGAAGGGATGTGGAGATCTGTGGGACTAGGGAGCATGATGTGAAACCCACAAGGAATCAGTAAAAGAATTTTTAAAAATTAAATTCCATCTATAGCATGCTTAAAGTTTTGTACTCAGTATACAATGAAATATGAAGGAGCCATTTTTTTTTAAGGTTATTAAGCGTCAGCTTACGTGTAACTTCTGGGTATAAAGTTATAATTTAAGTATTTCCATCCCAGGCTAGTGTTAATAAATAATATGCACCTGGAAATTTGCATCACCTACTTAAACATTACCCCTTTTTATAACAGTGGTAATAATTCCTATATGTTCAATGAATTGTGAAACCTATATGTGATAATGCATATAGTAAAAAAAAAAAACACAGTACTTGTCATGTAGTGTTAAAAACTACATGTAGACTTGTGTATGTGCATCTATGTGTGCACATGTATATTGAAAGCAGAAGTTGATGTCAAATGCCTTCATCTATGGCTCTGTTATTATTATTATTACTATCATTATTGGTTTTTTTTGAGACAAGGTCTATCACTGTAGCCCACCAATTTAACAAGCCTGCTGCCTAGGCAATCTTTTTAGGGACCCTCCTATTTCTGTATTCTTTTTTTTTTTTTTTTGGTTCTTTTTTTCGGAGCTGGGGACCGAACCCAGGGCCTTGTGCTTCCTAGGTAAGCGCTCTACCACTGAGCTAAATCCCCAGCCCCCTATTTCTGTATTCTTATTGCTAGTATTACAGGCACTTGCTACTGACTGTTCCTCTTCGTGAAGCCATCAGCTGTCTACAGCTCTTCAGCAATTGCTAGCATTTTCCATGGATGTTGGGGATCTGATTTCAGATACTTATGTGTGGCAGGCCCTCTGCCAACTGGACCACCTCCCCCACTCACAATATTGATTATACAAGTTTAGCTTTGCTCCTTTGCTACTTTTCTGAAAATGTTAAATCCTAAGCATATTCTAGTGGAGTCTTTAGGGTCTCCTATGATCTCACCATCTGAAAATAGGGAATGATTCGGCCCTTTTTTTTTTCCTGTTTGCATCCCTTTTATGTCTCTTGTCTTATTGCTATGGCTAAGACTTCAAGTACTGACTTGAATAAGGTGAGAGTACCTGCTTGGGTCAGTGCTGACTTTAGAGGAATTGCTTTACGATTTGCCACATTCTCTTTATTCATTTCTCTCCTCTTGGACACCTAAGTTGGCTCTATATCTTAATTATTAATGTGAATAATGCTACAGTATACATTGATAGGCAAGTATCTCTGTGATATACTGACCTTTAGACCTGTCTTAGTTACTTTTCTATTACTGTGATAAAACACATGACCAAGGCAATTTATAAAAGAAAGGAGTTTAATTGGGGGCTTACTTACAGTTTCAGAGGGTGAGTTTCTGACCATCATGGCAGGGAGCATGGCAGCAGGCAGGCAGGCATGGTGCTGGAGCAGTAGCTGAGATCTAATACCTGATCCACAAGCATAAGCAGAGAGAGGCTAACGGAGAATGTCATGGGCTTTTAAAGCCTCAAAGTCTACTCCCAGTGACAAGTTTCCTCCAAGACCACACCTCCTAATCCTTCCCAAGCATTTCCACTAACTGGGAGCACAACAATCAAATAGGTAAGCCTTTGGGTTCAGTCTCATTCAAATCACCACAATATCCAGAAGTGGTATTTGGATCATATGGTAGACCTACTCTTTAGATTTTTGAGGAAGCTCTACACTCGTTTTCTCAGTGGCTGAGACTAGCTAATTGCATTCCCAACAGTCGTATGTAAAAGCTCATGTTGTCCATATCCTTTACTGAGTCATATTTTTTGTAGGTAAATTGGCTTTCATCTTAATAGTTTATATACCAAATAATTGTTGAGTAAATTTTTCCTTAAAATTTGAATTTTGCCTTATTCTAAGCAGATATAAATAATAACTGTATAGCAATCTATAGTTCAACAATCCGAAGTAGGCTGGTAGAAATGCATGTAGAGTTGTGTTGGAACCTAAGCCAGGGAAGTGGAGATGCTATTGCTGTGGGCATCAGTGGGAGAGTCAGGGTTCAGAGTGAGACACAAAATCCAGCTGTGAGACGAAAGGGAAAAAGAGATTGGAACAGGAAGGACAGGTGGACTTCTGTTGCCTGGTTCCACACTTAGGGCTCTGCTCTCCCTTCCCGGGCTCTCTCTGACCCAGGCGGTTGCTCTTTTATTAGTTCTGGCTCTGTTGGGCCATAGGAACTAGCGCTAATTTATCTCAATAGCTCCACGCTGCCCCCAAGTACTCTCTGACCCAGGCGGTCCGAGGGCCGTTCCAGCATGGCTCCTTGCCATTCTGGTCTCTAGTGTTAGTTCTCGCACCCGTGGGGCCAAATGGAACTAACCATAATTTATCTCTAATAAATATCTCTCCTGGTGGCTCTCTGCTAGCCTTGAACTCTCTGATTCCAGCTACCAGCTAAAATCAGGGCTCTAGAAGTCCAGCATGGGCTGGCCTATCACGGCTCCCTGACACGGACTCTGCTCACACTCCCAACAACCCAATGAAACCACGACTCAATAAACTAACTTAGCCATCAGATTTATATGTTAAATTCTCGATCCACAATATATCCTCACAAACAAACTCACAATCAATCGATAAGGATAGGTAAGATAAATTTTCCTACAGAAATCCATCCCAAATACCTTGACAATTCAAGACCACCCAGATCTGGGTCATCCTTCCCTGTCTCCATCTTGATTCTTCTCCTTCCCCTTCTCTCCCGCCTTAGAAAAGCTTTGTCCCCACCGTATTCTTTTTACTGTCCAGTCATGGCCTTGAGCTAACTTGTGCCAGCCCTCACCTGCATTTAGACACCAACCTACAGACGTCCATGGGTAAAGTGAGAGGACACGCAAATGACAGTCCAGCTAGCCAACTGCAGCATACTGAGCTAAGCTAGGGAAGTCAGGAGTTCTCTGTCTATTCTCCCTTGAAACACATACCAGGTACCAGATGACACATGGGTGTGGAGCTACAGTCACTGCAGTGCCAGGTGCTTACTGTTTTATGGGGCACAGCTGAGAGAGCGCTTCCTTCTCTTGGTCTGGTCTGCCTGTTCAGTTTTGGATCCCGGCTTCCCTGATTTTAATATACCCATGTGACTTTCCAGTCTCAATTTACCTTAAGAAACGTATAGGGGTTGGGGATTTAGCTCAGTGGTAGAGCGCTTGCCTAGCAAGCTCAAGGCCCTGGGTTCAGTCCCCAGCTCTGAACAAAAAAAAAAAAAAAGAAACGTATAAAGTGTCACCCTTTCTATTCACACCAATAAGTTGTTTAACAATCTGTGCTCTATGGGTGGTATTGAACAGATGGGAGGTATCACCCTCAAAATGGGATCAAAGGCATCTTGTAATCACTCAGAGCCAAGTACAGACCGAAAATAAAAAATCCAATCATCATCATCATCATCACCACCACCACCACCACCAACAACAACAACAACACCTCTGTTTTATACAACATTTCCTTGATCACATACTCACAGTGCCATCAGCTAAGGATCAAGTGTTCAAACACATGTACCTCTGGGGTACCCATCACTTTCGAACAGTGGATGAATCTTAGGATTCATAGTTTCTACTCTGTTCTTTCTCTCAACTTCTCTCTCTATTTTCTGGTCGAGTCAGTTGAAGCGTATCTTTAAACTCGTGGCATTATGAGCATATGACTTCCCTAGAGCATGGATATGGTAAAAGCCAAGCATTTTAATGTGTGTCGGGCATCAAGAAAAATAAGTTAGTGTGCATACAAATTCTTAGCATTTTTCTTGATGCCAGATCACATTCGATACAATTTATTAATGGTCACAAAGACGCAAGATGGGGCATGCAGGGGTGCAGTAAATGGTTCAAAATCATCTTGGGGTTAAAGATGCCTCCAGGATAATTTGGCTCTGGATTTGCAACATTCCCTATTCTCAATACCAATGAACATCTGTCTGTCTGTCTGTCTGTCTGTCTGTCTCTCTCTCTCTCTCTCGTGTATGTTATATATTATATTGTTGTACACAGCTATGTATTATATATGTTACACATGTGCATAAATATATAGATATAACCTGCTGAGTCCATTCAGTGCTGCATGTACATGATTTCAGGGCTGACTATTTTCAGTACTGGATAATCAACTAGGGAGCTGCTCCATGAGGAGCAACATTACTTAGTTGCATGTAGTTCTTTGTCTATGGGTGGTGATTTCCTTCTTCCACATATTTATGGATTTGAGTGTTTCACAGGTATACTATAGGTGTGGCCGATACCAGTGGAGGCCAGAAGAAAGCATCAAATTCCCTGGAACTGGAGTTACAGATGATTGCGAGCAGCCATGTGGTTGCTGGAAATTGAACCCAGGTCCTCTGGAAGAGCATCCAGTGCATCCACCAGCTGAGCCATTTTGCCAGCCCCTTTCTGGAAACACCTGTTCATACCTCCATGTTCCCAGACTTAGACATCTACTTTAAGTCATTTCATTCTCCAACAGTGCCGTAGATCACAGAGAAATGGAGCCTCACCAACTCGCCAAACTCTCGAATGCTAGATTAGATCACAGAGAAATGGAGCCTCACCAACTCGCCAAACTCTCGAATGCTAGATTAGATCACAGAGAAATGGAGCCTCACCAACTCGCCAAGCTCTCGAATGCTACATTTTCCTATTCATCTTAGCACTTTATCACACTGCACCTCCATGTGCAATGTCGGCACATGTGCCCAACAGCAAATACCCTGGAGTCTCCAGTCCAAGTTTTTAAGGACATAACAGTGTCTTATGTTTGACTTGATTTCTTCTTAATGCCTAGCACAAATCCAACAACTATTGATTCCTGTCAAGAGGAAGCATATCAGATAACTAGAGATGACTGTAGATAGCACTCCAGAACTAAGCAACACTAAAACCCTAACTGCCACCACCTCCTTCTCCTCCTCCTCCTCCTCCTCCTCCTCCTCCTCTTCCTTTTCCTCCTCTGCCTCCTCCTTCTCCTCTTCCTTTTCCTCTCTCTCTCTCTCTCTCTCTCTCTCTCTCTCTCTCTCTCTCTCTCTCTCTCTCTCTCTCTGTTGTTGTTGTTGTTGGGCTAGTCCATTCAGGCTACTCTGGAATTTGTGATCCTCCTGCCTCATACTCCCAAATTCTGGAATTATATGACTCCATACATAATTTCTTCTCGAGGTTATTGACTAGGTGCCTATAGACATTTCTTTCCTTCCCAAGAGATTACCTGTATGATATCAAATCATTTCAATATAAAATAAACGTAATTTCCTAAATGTCTGTGTCTGCCAGAATAAGGCTAAGTGCCTCTCTTCTTTTTCAGGATTCAATTCTATAAACTTTGTTATCAGTCAGGTCAACAGTCAAGGTGGTGATAGGAAATCAAGATGATCTGACTCTAGAGCTGGCCCTCCTTACAATAAGCTTTGACCTCTACTGACATGGGGGGAGGGGCTTCCATTTTTCTCTCTTGTCACTCCCATTGTAGGGAGAATTTTCAAATGGATTTTGAGCCTTGTGCATTGCTTTTTTAGCTTCCAAGTATCCTGGAGTTACTTGCCATGTCCTAAGATGAAGTATGAAAAGGCCTTGGTCCATTTACGTGGGCATCGTGCTTGTGCTTAACATCACTAAGGCTAAATGAAGCTTTGTAGGGTGTTCTCAATCATATAAAGCCTTGGGAAACAAGACTCATCAAATAATTGGGGTTAAAATCAATCTATAATCACATGACAGCAATGTCATTGCCTAGGAGAAGAGGAGAATGAATAGAATAGAGAAATAGGCAGAGGTTGCCAGGCAGCTAAGAACTCTTCCAGTGCCGTCTTCTGGACACAACATAAGCTCCAAGCAACTAAAATACCATGTACAAGATGGAGCCAGGCAGCAAGTCCAGCCTGGATGAGGGAGGATTACATGAGGCTCTAATCCTAGCTAACCAGTTACTGGCAATTGATAGCTGTGGGAATGAGTCATTATTCTTCAGGGGTGTGGCCATTGGTAGGTTGCACACTCTAATGTGGGCAGTACTAATTGGACATGGTGGGCTATAAGCTAAAATAAGAAATGAAGGTGGGAGGGGCATGTGTTAATGAGATCCGGGGGAGTGGGAGGAGGAGTGGGAGGTATATGTAACCAAGATACATTGTATCTATGTATGAAATTGTCAAAGATAAATAAAAAGATGTAAAAAGAACTCGTTCAATGTTTATGCTTAAGATAAAGTCAGCCATCATGGCTCCAGTCACGTTCAGCTATGTGAGTGCAGTTGTAGCACAACAGGCAGAGTTGGAACTATGTCTCAATGAGGGTTGTGCTAAGAAAGGTTATAAGTGATGATAATGTACTCAAAGGACTCGTTATAATAATTAACCATGAAGGACAGTTATATCATGTACAAAAGGAAGATGTGAGAAGTGCGGGCAGAAGGCAAAAGTGTCAGTGGATTTTACATTCTGCCAAGGGTAGGAGTTCCTGCGTGAATACCATAGGCATGAGAGCTGATGGAAAGTAACAAAATGACTGGGTATGATGGCATCTGCCTCGAATCCTAGGTAAAGGCAGGAGGACAGAGAGTTCTGATTCATCCTTGGCCACATAGAGAGTGCAACACACATGCACAGGCACACACACACACACACACACACACACACACACACACACACACATTTGTATATATGAAAGAGATAGGAATGATACAAGTCATGGGCCAGGATACTTGAGGGTGACTTTTTAAAAGTTGGCAAGACATAAGCTATGTGTGAAGACAGAGAAGTACTAAAATGGGCTAGATGAAAGATGGGGAGATGGGATATTTTGAGATGGAGAATAAGTAATGAAGATAACGACTTGGAAAATACTCAGAAACCAGCCTCTTTAGGACATCACAGTGTGTGTGTGTGTGTGTGTGTGTGTGTAGTATAGTAGTAGTAGTAGTAGTAGTAGTAGTAGTAGTAGTAGTAGTAGTAGTAGAATGTGTGTATGTGTAGTACCAGGAATGCCAAGACTTTCCATCTCCCAACTTTCCCCCCTGCCAACTATTGGTGAGTGTGAATACAGTCTCAGCAATTAAAATTTGCCTTTGAAACCCTTGTCATGTTTTGTGGTACCCTTTTCCTTCTGTCTTTGACACCTTTTATTGTCCCCATATGGTGAACGTATGTGCTTGCTTTACAGGATTCTGTGCTGAATGGTTTATTTGATGCTACAGTTGACTGGAGTAAGAGATCTGATTGCAAAAAAAGATTTGAACAGCATACCCTAAAATGGCCAACGGAATAGATTTGCATGGTTGACTTAGTGTTAGGTATTGGTATTGCTAATTCCCCAAGTGACTAACTTTAAATGATCACAACCAGTTTCTTCCTGTTTCACATCATTCATTCGTTCATTTACTCAACATGAGTAGCAAACGAAAGCCAAGACAATAGCGGTACTAGAAGTGTAAACATGAAAGACAAGGTGCTCCCCAGGCTAGCCGACAAACAAGTAAAGGATGAAAGTAAGCACGAAGGTCAAAGAAGGTCAAAGGGGAGGTGTTCGCTACTGGGGGCACTAATAGGAAGTCTGGAAAGATACCCCAGAGGCACTGATTGGCATCTGCACCAAGTTTCAAAATTCTAGGTGTTGTAGGTTTCTTGAAGTCATAAAGTCAAACATAAAGTTTGGTCAAGATGAATGTCCTCTTAAGAGCTTAAGAGTGGGCTGGAGAGATGGCTCAGTGGTTAAGAGCACTGACTGCTCTTCCAGAGGTCCTGAGTTCAAATCCCAGCTACCACATGGTGGCTCACAACCATCTGTAATGGAATCTGATGCCCTCTTCTGGTGTGTCTGAGTACAGTATATTCATATACATGAAATAAATAAATAATTAAAAAAAAGAGAGAGAGCTTAAGAGTGTTTCCAAGAAGTTCTTCAGGTGAGGGCAGTTAGCTAAAAGGAGAATGTTTCAGCACTAGAGAGGACAGGCCTGTGGTGCTTTTTAGCTGACTTGAGGCACTGGCAGACCTGTAGTGAAAGAGAACACTACAGAACACAGACCTGAAAGGTTCTTTTGATGACAGAGTGGGAGAATGGAGCAAGGACATTACAGAATTAGTGATCTCGCTGCCACTCAAATGAGAAATGGTTAAGCAAAGGAACAGGCAGCATACACTTCAGCTTTCGCAGGAAGAGTCCATAGGTGAGACTATCTAAGATCTAATGAGGACCGGAACTGAGCGATGCCCCAGGAGTACCCTTCCCCAGCTAAACCCCATGAAGCTCTGTACTTTTAAACTAAAAATACATCCATATGAGCTCACATTCCACATGACAAAATTATGACATGATTAGAGCCATTAAACATCTTCCCTTGGTTAATGAATGGCAGTCCAGGAGTGCCTGGTCGAGACTGGGTCACACTAACACAGCTTCAAGGCAAAGAGAGAGACTGACCCAGATAGAGACCAGAAGTCACCAGGCAAAGAAAATAAAAACTGTCACTGTAAAGAGAGAAAGAGAAAAAGACAACTTATAAAATCCCAACGTTTGGAGTTTAAAGAGAAGGCTCAGGATGCTACCCCAGTTTGCTTCTTGGGTCCATTTGCTTGGACTACCGTTCTTCTGCCCATTACTCTGAGGTAATATCAGTCTTTGCGGCTGAGGTGTGTTACTTGTGTGCAGCAGAATGACGGATCCTGTTTTCACAATCATTCTGTTAGCCTGTGTCTTTATTCAGGAATTGAATCCATTGACATTGAGAGATATTAATGAACAATGATTGGGAATTCCTGTTATTTTGATGGTGGTGGTGGTAGTGTGTGTGTGTGTGTGTGTGTGTGTGTGTGTGTATACGTGTCTGCATGCGTGTGTACGTGTCTGCGTGTGTATGTACATGTGTCTGTGTACTTCCTTTCCTTTGGTTTGCGGAGGGAAAAGCTGCTTGAAGTGTCCTTTCCTGTCACACAGCTGCCAGCTGAGCTCCACTGCTGACTCAGCTACTCTCTGTCCTGCCTCCCATGGCTAACCTCAGCACACAGCTGCAGTGAGTGACACCGGGGTCCTGATGCTGGACAGATGTCCAGAGTAAGCACGGAAATCCAAGTCAGTGTAATGACACAGAGAAATACCACTTTGCTCATCGAGGCTTCTGATCTTCTTTTGCTGCCCTTTCTTGGGAGACACAGATGTGGCCTTCCAAGCACCACATTGTTTTTAAACTGTGATATCTGTCATATGTTTCGTGGGTTTAGTAACAGTAAGATGAATACAAGAAAAGAAAAGAGAGAAGAAATACAGAACAAATTTGGCTACATCCAAAGGATTAAAGCTGTGGGAAAGAATTGCTACTAATCTTTTGTGTGATCTCTGAACCAAGTGATAAAGTTTTAGTCTAGTTGTCACGATTCTTCACAGGTGACATGGTTCTAGTCACAACAGGGCGGGAACACAAATGAACTCGAGGACTGTGGCAGCATGCATAAGGCTTGCACTGGTCTGTACCAGATGGGGTCCTAGAGCGGAAAGAGAAGTGCACGCAAGCCCCCACTCCTAACCCAGAAGCAAACTCCAATCAATAGCCACTTGCAAATGAAAAGTTAATTTTCTACAAGGGAGTCTCACTGGGAAAACAAACCACTCTTTTTTTTTTTTTTTTTTTTTGGTTCTTTTTTTTCGGAGCTGGGGACCGAACTCAGGGCCTTGCGCTTCCTAGGTAAGCGCTCTACCAATGAGCTAAATCCCCAGCCCCTAAAAACAAACCACTCTTAAGGGTAGGGCCCATGACCAGCAGTAGATGGCCAACACAAAATGAACTCAATGTATCTCTGGAGGTTCTTTGTTAAAAAAAAAAAAATATATATATATATATATATATATATATATATATATATATATATATATATATATATATCTCCTTTGCATACATATTATGGCCTCCAGTTTTATGTTTTAATGGGATTCCTGGTTGTTCGAACGTGTGTCTGCACCGACATGCATTTTTTGGGGCTTTTCCTTTGACTCTTTTTCTTGCTTGGTTTGTCCTATTCTGATTTGTTTGTTTTTATTGTATTGTATTCTACTTTATTTTATGTTATAATTATTCCCTAGATGCCTGTTTTGTAAAAAGAGACAGAAAGGGAGTGGATCCAGTGGGAAGGAGAGGTGGGGAGGAACTCATAATTAAAGCTGTGGGAAAGAATTGCTACTAATCTTTTGTGTGATCTCTGAACCAAGTGATAAAGTTTTAGTCTAGTTGTCACGATTCTTCACAGGTGACATGGTTCTAGTCACAACAGGGTGGGAACACAAATGAACTCGCAGACTGTGGCAGCATGCATAAGGCTTGTACTAGTCTATACCAGATGGGATCCTAGAGCAGAAAGAGGAATCATAATAAGATCATATTGTATGAAAAAACTCTATTTTCCACTAAAAAACTGAAGGCTGATATGGGAATTTCAAGAAATATTAGTATTCACAGATCTGCTTTTTAAACAGTATTTACCCTTTGAGTTTTCCATGAAGTATTCATTTGAACTTCAGAATATCTATCTGTCTTTGCCTTATCCCTCTGTCGTAGGTTCGGGGTGGTGGTAATTAAACTCCCAGATAAAGGTGAATAAGTCCATCCAGGGTCCTTGCATGAATTAAGGAGTGTTTTTAAAAATTAACCCTGCTTCACTGAGGCCCCAGATAGATGTGCTTGTCCCCACTCTAATCATGGGATATTATGAGAAGATGGAGACTTCCCAAAAGAGAATGGTAGCTGATACTGGACAGGACTGCAACAGGCACTGTTGGCGTCATATAAAAATCTATTTCCTGGGCTGGAGAGATGGCTCAGTGGTTAAGAGCACTGACTACTCTTCCAGAGGTACTGAGTTCAATTCCCAGCAACCACATGGTGGCTCACAACCATCTGTAAAGAGATCCGATGCCCTCTTCAGGTGTGTCTGAAGATAGCTACAGTGTACTCATATATGATAAATGAATAAATCCTTTTTAAAAAAAAATCTGGGGTTGGGGATTTAGCTCAGTGGTAGAGCGCTTGCCTAGCAAGTGCAAGGCCCTGGGTTCGGTCCCCGGCTCCAAAAAAAAGAAAAGAAAAAAAAAATCTATTTCCTTCTGCTCTGTTGTCAGGCCCCGACTGTATCTAGGCATCTGCTCTCCTCCATGTTTATGGGCTGCGGTAGAGGTTAGTGAAGGGTTGGCAGCTGGGAAAGAGATGGAGAAGGGATCCTATTGGAAGTCAATGTGAACAGCATACCTCAGCCCAAGTGTGGTAAGGGGGACAGCCACAAAGAAAGAAGTGGCAATGACTTATGGGAGAATGAGTGCATACTGAGGAAGAGATAAAAACAATATCGTATTACAAATGATCAGAACCACCTCGATTTCTGTAGAGGAAGACAGCACAGCAGCAAAAAGGATGAGAAGTGCTGAATCTGGCGACGTTGAAGTTAAGTTGGAGACTGTGAATTCGCAGTTTTCTGTTTACATAAGATAAAGAAGTAAATGTGGACGTTGACATTTGTGGCTCTCCATATCAGACTCAATCTGTTGTATATATCAACATTTTCTATAGAAGGGTTGTGGTTTGAATATGAAATGTCGCATAGGTCAAGTGTTGAACACTTACTGGTGCACCACTATGCGAGTGGGTAGAAAATTGAGGAAGCAGGGCCTTGCTGGATGAAGGAAGTGACTGGAGCATAATGTTGAAGGCTTACATGGTTCCCCAGTCCTTTCTTCCCCTTCTTTCTGACTCCCATGAGATGAGCAGCCTTCTTTCCCATATTCTCCCACCTCCATGATATTCTGCCTCACTCTGGTCCCCAAATCAACCACTGGTCACAAGGATTATAGACTGAAATCTCTGAAAGTATCAGCCCAAATGCCACCCCCTTTTAGAATATTCCCAACTTGCGTTTTGTCATAGTAACTAGAAAAGTATCTAATATGTCAAGAGATGACTATACACTTAAGTGTGTCTGTATGCACACTCACACCTAACTTAGTTCATAAAAGACAATTCCCCTGCAGGGAGCATATCCAGGGATCTAATCAATGGCTGAGTCTAAGTAAGAAAATACATAACGACTCTTGTAGTACCAAAAGTTAAAGAAATGTTCTTGGATGAGTACATTTTGAGTTACGTGTTTTGCTGTTGTTTGGGGGTTTTTTTTGGTTTTTTTGTTTGTTTTGTTTTGCTTTGGTCCTTTTTTTTTTTTTTGAGACATGGTCTCACTCTGTAGTTTGGGGATGGCTTTAACTTGCTTGCTATCTGGATAAAGCTGACTTCTTGGGTTTCCATCCCAAGTGTTGGAATTGCAAGAGTGTGCCACCACATCTGGCCTAAAAACAACTGTAACAGTCTCCATATGACTAATGTGGGACAAGTTGAACAACAAAATAATCTTCATAATAAATTACTACCAGGTGGTGTTGGTCGCCACAAGCCTTTAATTTCAGCATTGTGGAGGCAGAGGCAGGCAAACTCTTATGAGTTTGAGGTCAGCCTGGTCTACAGAATGAGTTCTAGAATAGCCAAGGCTACACCAAGAAATCATGTACCCGCCCCCCCCCCCCCAAAATTCCAACTTGAATAAATTAAGAATTTGAGTTCATAATAATGTTAACAAATGAGACAGAAGAGAAAATTCTCCCTTATATCAGGAATCCAATGAATAAATATAGAAAGAATGATGAAAACAGGGATTACCCAAACACTACAATAATGATTATTCAGGCAGGAATCATCAGTGGATGCTAACAAACACTAGAGAACAAAAGTGTTATAAATGTTTGCTTAGATGGCCTCACAATATCTTCCCGTAAGCTAGTCATTGAGTAACCAAGTGGTGGGGGAAAAACTGGCAGACACCACTTGAATCAAGGCATTGAAATTAAGATCATCAGTAAATAGAGCGTGTGAGGTACCATGGGTACAGCAGCATTTCTACTACACTGAGGCCCAAATACACAGCCTTAATTGGGGGGAAAAAAACATCAAACAAACTTAAATTGGGAGGGCATGATAATTGGTCAGGACTCATTAGAACTATGAAGGCCAAGAAAACCAAAGGCTGTTCCACACTAAGCAAACTCGACTTGCCTTTAGGTAGGAACGAAGTCCATAGGACAACTTTAAGTGAGATACTCCAGTTGCACATTTAGGGCTAAAAAAATATCCATGCGACAAACTCATTTCTTTTTATCATCTTAATGGTGCTATTAGAAACTTGAATTGCTTAGTGCTGTTGTAGATTTGTAATGTATTTCTGGGCTCCAGGTGATGCTCTCTGAGAAGCTGCTTATCTAGAACACTCTGAGGGGCCTTAGCCTGAGTCAGAAGCATGTGACAGAGTGATGCGTCTTGCACAGTCTCTCTGCAGTGGGTAATTCTTGTTCATTTAGAAGGAGCAGCGACAATATGCAGATGCTGTCCCACAGTATCTTCAGTTAAGAGGACTCCTCCCTGTCGGTCTTCCCTTTGTCCCAGTCAGTCATAACACAATGGAAAACAAAATCTAGGACACTTTAACAGGGTATGGCAGCATGGCCTTGGGGGCATGAGAGCCACAGAGATGACAGGAACAGGGTGTACACCAGGTTGTGTTCCTCAGAAAAGGAAAGCCTTGCTTAACTTCCTCACATAACACACCAGCACCTACTGGGTTAATGTTTATTTTCATGCCTCCTATAAGGTATTCTCTGTGGTGCTCCTAAAACCCAGGTGCTGTGATCTTTGGAAGAGGCTAAAACTTTCTAGATATTTTATCATTCTGACAGGTTAGGCACATCAACTACAGTGAACAACCACCACACCAATAACGTTTTGGACCACAGTCTTACCCTATGGCTTCAGAGCCAGGCTCTCTTCCTCATTTCTAATGTCAGTTTGATTAACAAAGATTTTAATGATATCTGTGTCGTCCTATGGGAAAACTTAGGTAAGGAGGTAGTTTGGGAGCAGAGAAAAACCCTATTGGTCTAGCTGCATAACTGTCAACACTTCCAGAAAATTATCAGCCATTTGTATTCAGGAATTAAGAGAACAGCTATGGGCTGGAGAGATGGCTCAGCGGTTAAGAGCACCCGACTGCTCTTCCAGAGGTCATGAGTTCAATTCCCAGCAACCACATGGTGGCTCACAACCATCTGTAAAGAGATCCGATGCCCTCTTCTGGTGTATCTGAAGACAGCTACAGTGTACTTATATATAATAAATGAATAAATAAAAAAAATTAAAAAAAAAGAGAACAGCTAAAGAAGTATAATATCTGTATTATTGATTGTGTAAAATTATATAGACTTACCATGGAACAATTAAAAGATATATATCTTCAACAATGTCATTGTTGGATTCCTGTACAATATTTTATAAAGAATAAAAATTATATTATCATGCTTTTGGAGACAGGATTTCTCTGTGTAGTCCTGGCTGTCCTAGAACTTACTCTGTAGACCAGGCTGGCCTTGAACTCAGATCCACCTGCCTCTGCCTCCCGACTGCTAGGATTAAAGCACGCACCACAACCGCCCTACTAATAAACATCATTTTTAATTGTAAATTTTGTTTGTTTGCATATTACTTTGCTTGTTGACTATGTAGCCCAGGCTAGCCGCTAACTCATGGTCCTCCTGCCTCAGCCTTCTAATTGCAGGAGTTACAGTTGTACTGCCGCCTACCCAGCCACAGCTGTAACATCTATCTAAGACTTTATTTTGTGCAGTGCGGTGAGCTGCGGTGAGTGCACTGAGCCATCAGGCCATGGATTTGAAAGTGAAATCAAAGTAAACATCAAGCTCCTTCTTTGAGTTTCTCAATTGTTGAGGAAGGGATGGGAGGAATCTGCAGGAAGAAGGGGCTGATACGCTCACTCTGACTCAAAGATAAACCAGCTAAATAAATTTCAAGGACAAGTGACTGTCAAGGTTTACAAAATAGCAGAAAATTGTGTTATCATTACCTGGGGAAACTGCAGCTTTATCAAAAAGTCTTTATAAGCTGGGTGTGGTGGCCCATGACTTTTGATCCCAGCCCTTGAGAGGCAGAGACAGGCAGATCTCTGAGTTAGAGGCCAGTCTGGTCTGCAGAAAGAGTTCCAGGACAGCCAGGGCTTAGCACAGACACCCTCTGCCCCCCAAAATGCTTTATGAATGTTACAACATCAGCGGGCTTTTGAATTATGTGTGTTTGATGGGCTTGGTGATTTAAAACGAAAGAAGTGGAGAGGGGGAAGACGGCAGACTGGGGAGAAAGCTCAGTGGTTATGGTACTTGCTGCTCTTGCAGAGAAGCAAGTTTAGTTTTGCTCCCAGCACCCTTGTTGGGGGGATGAGCTGTCTATAGCTCTATCTGCAGAGGATCCAGGGACCTCTTTGGGCCTCTACAGGAACTTGCACATAGGTGTACACACACACACACACACACACACACACACACACACACACACCATAAAAATAAATAAATCCTTATTTAAAAAAAAAAACAGAAATGAATTCCAGGCACAATGGCACATACCTTTAATTCATGTGAGGTCAGCCTGAGCACCATAGTGGGACTGTGTCTTTTAAAACAGAAAAGGTGTTATAAATCTCAGTGTCGGAACAATGACCTTGTGTTTCATTTGATCACTTAGTTGGGTCATTTGCTAACAGGCCTTGGGCTGTTTTTTAAAGTATTGTGCCATGACTATCTATTGTCCAACTCTTTATACTTAGAACTCTAGGCAGATAGCTACACCATTCAAGTTCTTAGTCAACTATTTCTATTAAAAAAAATCAAGTAATCCAGGTAGTTAGTAGTACTAAAGGCACGGCACTGTCATCTGTCAACTGTTTTACTTTTCTTCTTCGTAGGAAATCACCAGGGAAATTTCTGGAACTTTTGTGCTGAGGTAAAAACCTATGCAACTTACAGATCCAGTGCCAGTGCCACCCTGTTGCAATCACTGAGAGCCAAACTGAGAGAGTCCTGCCCTGCCTTGAGGGCCTGGCTTGCTGTCATTCTTTAGTACAGTTTTGGTTGCCCTAGAACCCTGCTAGCCATACTGCTCTAGGATGCTGGCTTGCGTCCCTGGCTGAGGTCTGCGTTGAGTTCTCAGAAGAGTAAAATCACAGAGCCAGGACTACTCAGACTAAGTCACAGGACCAACAACGTTGTCTAAACCCTATCCTCTTTTTGTCCAGTGAATGAGGGATAGATTGGTATAGTGTGTGTGTGCGTGTGTGTGATTTGACAGAAGTCCCAGAAAATTCGCTCAGTAAAACTACTTCTCAGTTGTGTCCCCTGGGAGAGATGCCAAGGCGGAAGTCCTTTCTTCCTGAATGGATTCAGCGCAGGAAGCAGCAGGATACCCTTTCCCACCCTTTCCATTCACACAGTAGTTCCAAGGAGAGAGAACCTACTTTTGTTCTTGGTGCCTATTCAACCCTCGCCCCGCCCACTGTGACTGCTGAGCCTACCAATCAGTGTCCATAATTGTGGCCTGAGTTTAAACCCTGGCTGCGGCCACACCACAGAGGATGGATTCATTTCAGGATCTAGGCTGCTCACAAGGCCTCAGGTAGAACACCAGGGAGCAGATTACAACGGTAAATAATGGCCTCGGGGAGAGAGAGCTTTGAGTTTGGAAATGTTTTCTGGCCAAGTTTTTCATGACTCATTGACCAGCTCTTTTAATAGGCCTCAAATCTTATTTGTAACAGTTGAAAAAGCATGAGGACTGGATGCCTATTGACAAATTTGAATCCAACTGGTAAAGGTACCTTAAGATACTTGAAAATACGAGCCTATGTTTAAGATCCTGTACTGGATTAGGATAAACTCATGGGGAGAAGCTGGATAATTTATTTTATGTGTTCACATTCTGCCACTAGGATGTGTTTACTCAAGACTATCAGACGATTAATTTTCTTCTGCATGTGCTGGGGAGCAAGCTAAACATCCCCTATCATCAAACTAGATGCCCCCCACCCCCAGCTATAACACAAGCATCCTTTCTAGACAGCGACTCTTGTAAGCTCCAACAAGATTTAGGTTAGGCGGGCTGGAGAGATGGCTCAGCAGTTAAGAACACTGAGTTAAGAGGTCCTGAGTTCAATTCCCAGCAACCACATGGTGGCTCACAACCATCTGTAAAGAGATCCGATGCCCTCTTCTGGTGTATCTGAAGACAGCTACAGTGTACTTATATATAATAAATGAATAAATCTTTAAAAAGAAAAAAAAAAAGATTTAGGTTAGGCAAACAGCAGAATCTGCACTGATCACTAGCCATGATCTCCAAGGTAGAGTGTCGGTGCTGAGGCATGAAGGACTGTCAGTGCGGTCACGTGCAGCCATCTTCCTTCATTTGAGTCTCAGCTGACCTCCCTGAGACAAGCTACTCAATCTCTCTGTGCCTCATTTTCCCCTTCTCCAACTTACAGGTTTGCTACACAGGCAAGATGAGCTAATCCATGTCAGATGCCTAAAAAGATATATGATCGATGGCACGCAGGCGTTCATTCAACACAATCTCCATGGAGAGAGTAATTGACTTATGCTTTGTGCCTTATCTAGTCACATGATCTTAAAAATGGCTTCCCAGGGGCTGGGGATTTAGCTCAGTGGTAGAGCGCTTACCTAGGAAGTGCAAGGCCCTGGGTTCGGTCCCCAGCTCTGGAAAAAAAAGAACCAAAAAAAAAAAAAAAATGGCTTCCCAGACGGCTCAATAGTTAAGAGCACTGGTTGTTCTTCCTGAGGACCCGGCTTCAGTTCCCATACCCACATGGTGGCTCACAACCAACTTTAACTCCAGTTTCAGGACATCGGATGCTCTCTTCTAATTCTGAGTCCCATTTGCTAATGTGGTATATAAGCATAGGTACAGGAAAAACGTTCATACCCATAAAATAAATACCTTAAAATGGTTTTCTAGGAATTAATTTGCACAACATTTTGGGATGTTGGACAATTGTTGGAGACTCTGAGTAGCAGTGCCTAGCTGCTTGTCAGAGAGTGCTGTGGCAGAGTTAGGATAAGCAGAGTTCATTGCATGGTTCCCAGGCCCACCACTACAACCTATTGTTCACCATAACTGTAACAGGGTTTTTATTGCTCTGTGCTAATGAATGTCTAATTATGTCCTTTGATTGGTGTTCTTGCTTCTGAAGATGGATTAGTATTTTTAAAATTTTAATTCAAAAGGCAACGATTCAGCACATATATTCTGTACATGTGGGAATTATAGTGTAGTAAAGAAGTCCACTTACATGTTTAATGTGCAAATTACATGTGAGAGGTAGCTCAAATGCAAGATACAGGAGTCTAAAATCCCAAAAATCATACCAGAAACCAATGAAATACTTATGTCAATACATCAGACGCATCATATTTATTTTATATATTATATTCTGTAATGATGAGGCAATTTCCATACATACTCATGCCTAAACACATTGAACATGAATACACAAAAACATAGTATTATTTATACTGTGTAACAGTTACTCAAAAGATCTAATGGAAAATATTGTAGATTTTCTAGGTCATAGATAAAGGGTATTGTCAAGTTTAGGGTTATATTCCTCAACTCCAATCTATTTCTTTCTTTCTCTTTTTCCAGAAAGGGTTTCTAGCCCAGACTAGCCTTTAATTCCCTATGTAGTTGGGGATGACCTTGAACTTTTGACCTTCCTGCCTTCACCTCCCTGAGATTACAGGCATCTGCCATCACTCCTGGTTTATGTGATACTGAGGACTGAACCACCCAGACTCCGTGGAAGCCAAGCAAGCACTACCCTAACTATCCTCCATCCTTATCCCTTCAACTTATAGTTAATATTCATCTCTCTACCTCATTTATATAGATGCAGTCTTGCTTGGCAATTGCATCATGTGTCCCATTCAGGAAGCTTGACATGCCAGTGCAGGCTTATCGCCAGTTCTCCTTACCAAGGGAGCTGAGAGTACTGGGAATTTCATAGTGCCATGTGCTTCTATTTAACAGTACAGGAAAGGGAGAATGCCCTAGGACTCAATTAAAACAAACAAACCACACATAGTCCCCTCTCCGTGTGTTTCCAGATAGGTGAACAGAAAGGAGTGCTCTGTTTGTGCCCTTCTCACCGCAGCTCAAGTGGCAACTGTTTTGTCCTGCTGAGTTTTGAGGAAGGACATGTTTGGCTCACCTCTGAAAATTCTTGAGAAACTTGGCCATACAAATAACTCACTATGGCCCTGCTTGGTTAGGGTAACTATTGCTATGATAAAATACCACGGCAAAAGGAAACTTAGAAAGAAAAGGGTTTAGTTCACCTGTACTTCCACATCCTAGTCCATCATCAAAGGAAGTCAGCACAGGAACTCAAGGCAGGAACCAGGAAGCAGCAAATGAAGTAGAGGCCATGGAAGAAGGCCACGTCCTCTCTTGCTCCTCATGGCTTGTTCAACCTGCTTTCATATAGCAGCCTGAACCACTAGCACAGTGCTAGTACCGTCCACACTGAACTGGACCCTTCTACATCAATTATTAATCAAGAATATGTCTGAGGGCTGGAGAGATGGCTCAGCAGTAAAGAGCACTGACTGCTCTTCCAGAGGTCCTGAGTTCAATTCCCAGCACCCACATGATGTTCACAACCATCTGTAATGGGATCCAATGCCCTCTTCTGGTGTGTCTGAGGAGAGTGACCGTGTACTTATTCACTTACATAAAAATCTAAACAGAAATCTTAAAAAAAAAAAAGAATGTCTGAAAAACTTGCCTATAGGCCAATATTATGGAGGCATTTTCTCAATTAAGCATCCTTCTTCTCAAATGACCCTAACTTGTGTCAGGTTGACCTGACACTAACCAACATAGATCCTCTCTGGTTTTCCAAGATATGATAACGTAACAGGGAGGCTGTGGGAGGGAGGTCAACCTCTGATAAAGGGAAAATAGGCTCTTTATGATCTCTTTTAGTCACTTAAAACCAAATATGTGAATTGTCTTAGCTGGTGTTTTATAGCTCTGAAGGGACCATGGCAACTCATGTAAAAGAAACCATTTACTTGGGGCTGGCTTACATTCAGAGGTTTCGTCCATTTTCAGCATGGCAGGAAGCATGGAGGCTTGCAGGCAGACATGGTGCAGGGGACATAGCTGAGAGTTTTACATCTGGATCGGTGGGCAGCAGGAAGAAAGAAAGAGATGCTGGGCCTGGCTTGAGCATCTGAAAGTTCAAAGTTCACCCCCAGTTACACACTTCCTCTAACAAGAACACAATTATTCCAAGAAAAAGCCACACCTCCAAACCCCTGTCAAGTAGTGCCACTCCCTAATGACCAAGCATTCCAATATATGAGGCTATAGGGGCCATTTCTATTCAAGCCACCACACAAATTAATATTAAATCGCATGTTCCTGTATTTATGTGTTTAATTCCATGTATCATTAATTCAATACTTCATTCCCACCTTGCCCCATTTGTCTTTCAGTTGTCCTTTCCTTGTGAGGAGCTGTCCGAGGAGCTGTCCTCACATATGTGAGGAGCTGTCCTCACAAACTCCATTACAAGATGGCACCGGCATCCGGCAGAACGCACCTAGTAAAAAGGGCAATACGCAGGCGCCTGGTAACTTCCCTACTCAAAGGGACACGTACGTTTTGGTACGTCATCTGGCATAATTGGCAGCGACCAGTCAGAGAGTGACACGTCCTAGACGAGGATAGTTTCCTATATAAGGGACGGTTATTCCTCACTCGGCGTCTCCGCATTGTAAGCTTATGCTCTCCCTCTCAAGACGCATTAAAGCTTTTCTGCAGTAGGATCCTGTGTGTGCCGCGTCGTTCCTGCTGGCGAGACGTAGCGCGGGACATTTCCTCTGTCCTGGCCAGTCTCTGTCCTGGCCTCCATACTGGCCTCTACCTAGGGATCAGCCTCAGAGCTTTATGCATGACAGGAAATTACTTTACTAAGCCACATCCCTATCCCTCTATTATTCTTCTTCTAAACTCAGATCAAGTTTGAACCTCTAAAATACCCAACATTGCAGAATGATGACTTAGAATCAATACGCTTGTTGTCGCCTCTTGAATCCTCCCAATGTTTCTGGTACACAGATCCTTGGATCAAAGAGCGTTTGGCTTAAGCAATGAAGGAACTATGGAGTCAATAAAGGAATCCCAAGAGAATGACTCCTCATTCAAGGTAGAATAGGGAAGTAAATTTCAGTGTGTCTCTTAGTGATACCACCAAATGCTCCTTAACCTGGAATAATTTGACCATAATAATAATGGAAAGAGCTATAAGATTAAGGGAACAAATCAGTCCCTTGGTGGGGTAATGATACACTGCAACATTGACACAGGAGGAAGGACTCTGCCAATCAGAGAAGCAGAGAATCTCAAGGATGAGCAGTGAGACTCTGAGTTTCGTTGCAATGGCAGGGTGAACCCTGGCAATGATGTCAGGGTCATATTATGAGGTAAAGACACATGTAACTCCAGCTTCGAGGGATATAGGAATTCCACCAGCACTGGACAAATGTAGTTTTAGGTATATGCCTGCTACCTTATTGTTGCCAGGATGTTGCTATGCCAATGAAAACATGGCCCTAGTGCTTTAACTGTGTCCATAAAGCAGGTCTTAACATATACAAAATAATATTAGTATTAACAGATTATAGTGGAATAAAACCAGAGATCAATACTAAAAGGAACTACAGAACATGTACAAATATTCAGAGATTGAACAATATACTCCTTAGTGACCATTCTTTTTGGCTAATTCATTGGGTTCTTATATCTACCACCCTTCTCCACTGTAATTTCTTCCAACCCCCCAACACTAGGTAGGAGAGAAAGAAGGTTAGAGGGGAAGAGGGCATAGATCTCTTTAGACTACTTCCTTCTGATTAGGGTGAGTTCCTTGGGGTAACGTTGATCTTCACCATCAGGATATCTAGTTTCTTCCTCTAGTCTCTCTGCTCATGACCACTTGACAAACCACAGCTATAACAGGGAGAGCAGCAGCAGGGGGAGGAGCAGGTATCCTCTCCAGAGCTGCCAGAATTTCAAACATAAACTATCTTCACTTGGCAGAATCTTTCCACCGCCAGAGCCTAGGACAAATCATAGTCAGCTGCTGTGGACAATCTGAAGCAGCCCCATATCCCACACCTGGGATTAAAACAAAAACATATGCATATAACATAACTGGATTTCTTAAGAAACCAAATTTCTCACTACAACTCATTTCTTCTTTCCTTCTTTTTTCTTTTTTGTAACCTGGCTGTCCTTCAACTTGTGGCTATGTTCCTGTCTCAGCCTCCCAAGTGCTTGGATTACAGATGTGCACCACTGTGCCCGGGTGAACAAGGCTCTCTTGATTTATCAGTGAATAATTGAAGAGATCAAGAGGAAGTTAAAAAAAATCCCTAGAATCAAATGGAACTGCAAAGACACCTTTCCAGAACTTTGGGGAGATAGCAGGTGCAGTTCTAAGGCTGTAGAAAGGCTGTAGCTGTGACAGTTTACATTAAAAAGCAGAGCTCTCGTGAGTTCCAGGCCAGCCAGGGCTACATTGTGAGACCCTATCTCAAAGAGGAAAAAATAGTGGTGTCAAGTAAGTAGCCTAAGGATGCACTTCAAGGTCACAGGAAAACAATATTAGGAGACATGAAAAACAACACAGGCTGTACCACTGAGAAGGTCCATCAGGTACGGGCATCTGTCATTAAGCCTGACAACCTGAGTTTGGTCCCTGAAATTCAATGATAGGAGGAGAGAACAAACTCCCACAAGTTTTCCTTTGACCTTCATAGTCACATGACTGCCCCTGCACGTGTGAGTGAGAGAGTGAAAAAAGGAGGGCAACAAGATGGACCAGTGTGCAAAGATGTCTGCCACCAAGCCTGATGGCCTGAGATGATTGCTGGGGCTCACATCGAATTAAAATGCCAACTCCTGGACTCTCGAGATAGAGCCAGACACACTAAGTTTTAACAGTCACCCACAGAATCCTAATTCAGGTGACCCATAAACCCTGTGAAGTTCTTTGGAAAGTCGTTTGGATGGTGTTTGGCTGGGGCAGACTGGTGAAGGAACGTTTTGCTCAAGCAGACACAGGAGAGAGAATGCTCTGCTAAAGCAAGCATGTTAAAAGACACGTGATGAAGGATCCTTTGCTAATGACACGCGTGTATTGGTTCGCCTTACACTGCATAGTTGAGCTGCATTTGTGGGGACTCCATAGAGAGAAATGCTCCAAGAAGCTTCTGGTGGTGTGCTGCAGTTCCTTGCCACTTCTGTGGACTTGGGCTGATTGGTAGAGTGATGTCAGCTGAGGCATACCAGACGCCTGTGCTACAACTGGCTGTGCGATGCTTGTGGGACTCTTTTGGGTCTTCACTGATCTTCATTTTCCTGAGAGAGGCATAGCTTAGAATTTCTCCTGGCAGTCCTCCTGGTCCTTCCTGCTGACTTGTGCTGAGGCTGAGGCCTGACTGTCTCTGTTAGGTAGTGTCAGCACTGTTGCTAGCCCAACTCTACTGAACTGGACTGCTGGGATATCCATGAAGTGTTTTTGAATGGATTGAACTGCTGCTGCTGCTAGCCCGTGAAGTGGAATGCCGATTTCCAGACAGCACAGACAGGAGTTGTTTCAAAGGATCTTTCTAAATAGATCCACTTCCCCCCCACCCCCATCACCTTTCTTTCCCACTACCTCTGGTGGGTGATGGGCTACAAGGGAGGTTAAAGCATGTAAGAACCATCATTAAAAAATAGGCTTTGAAAAAAAGTAAGAGTTACACCCCGCCTTCGGCACATGTGACCCAGAGCTGCCTTCCATACCTGGTGAGCAGCAAGCCTCAGGGAGCATTCACACATGGATGGCAATGGTTTGCTGGCTTAGCAGGCTCATTCAGCCCACCTGCGGGGGCAGGTGGTGCCCACCTGCTATGCCAAGTCAACACCTGGATGCCACTGTGATTCAAAGATTTGCTTGGCGTTTGGGCCTTCTAGACACAAGCACCACAGGCAGCAATGGGATGGCAGTGACCAGACAGCAATGATGGAAATGCCGACTAAATTGCCCACACTGAAGCAAGCTTTGTTCAGTGACTGGTCAGTTTTCAATGCCTTCCCAGTGAGTTATCATATTTTTAGAGCTCTCTGCAAGATGGTGTCTCTTAATTCCTTTTTTGGAGAAAGATTTCCTATAAAGATGTGAAATGTGTGCTGTGGACAAATACCCAAAAACTACAGTAGCTTCATTTAAATGGATGGGGTGATAGGAAAATTGTATTCATCTTCACGAACAAACGGTGAGCATAAGACCACCTGTGATTTGTAATTGTTAAGGTTTGTTGTTGCCGTTGTTGTCTGTGTGTCCATTGCATTTTTTTTTTCTGGGGAGCATTTTGGAAAAGATCAAAAGTCACCAGGAATGATTTTACTTCTGGGTGTGTGGGGGGAAAAAAACCATGTGAAATACAGCATTCTCTCCGCTGAGGATCCGAAAGATAGTCCCCAAGCTTCCTACTCTCCTCTGATGGCTCTGTGTTTACAAGCATTCACCTTGGCAGAACTGGTAATCACTCCATCGTGATGGTTCAGATCACTTGTAATCACCGAAAGCAGGAGAGCTGGAGAATAAACCAGGAGGCTGGGATAAACATGGGACATCTTCCAGGCTTTGTCGGGAGGCAAGAGCGGTAACTGCAAAGTACTGCCCTGGGAGGGGGATTACTTAGTATCCAGAGACGAGGAACGAGGCAAAACAGTGATGAGGAACGAGGCAAAACAGTGGTAGCATCTTGAGAGCCTATCCGCCTTCTAGCTCCTTTAATGCTGAGAATAGGGAATTTACATCTAATGAAGCACTGAAGGCCAAGTAAGTCAAAGCACTGGACAGTGTACAGTGGAAACCTTTCTAGACAACAAGAAATGAAAGGACTCCCCCGTGCTCCAGGACCCCATGTCAGTCTTTGGTGACCTAACGTTTCCAAAGAAAACATTTTTGCCATGCGTTTATCAGTGAGCAAACAACTACACTCAAAACCCTATATAATTTAGCTTGAAAATTGCACAGTGCCTAGGGAAAGTGACGGGAAGTGGCCACGGCACTGAGGCTGAATGGTCAGCTGACGTGAGTTGCTAAAGGGTCGCCCTTGCTGGGTTCCCCTCTGCTTTCTGTCTTGTTCCTCACTTTTCCATACTCTGGTTCACACTCAGTTTCAGCCTTGTCTGGGACCTCAGGCACTTGACTTAACTCTCCCACTCTTTCTCTGTGTTGGGTATATTGGACTTATGATTAAGTCCATAATTAGGGCTCTAGAGACTCAATGGTTACAAGCTGTCTCCATAGGTTCCTTACCCAGAACCTGAAATCTGGGCTCACTTTACTCTCACAAGTGAACAACTGTTTCGGACATGCCTTATGCCCTAGTATCTAGTGATGCTAACACCTCCTGAATCAGCCCCCACAGCTCCATGATGGTATACTTATGAACTAAGGCACTGAGAATAGAGCTTTCCCTCTGTGTCTCCCAGGTTCTTCATTAAGAGCCCATGTGCCGTTTCTTCACAAGAACACTGCCGTCCTGCAGGTCTGATTGTCTAATAGCAAACACTTATAAACAGCGCTGGCTAAGTTATCTAATGGGGAAGATCACAGCAGCCTTCGGTTTTAGATGCACTGGGCCAATGCCTTCAATGAACGCTCTTCGGATTTTGAATTTACTTTATCCTACCATCCAACAGCTATGTCTCCCCTTATTCATCTCATTTTTCTCTACGCTCACCTGGCTGGCGAAGAATTTATTGCTGTATGAAGTTCTTTTTTCTTTTTTAAAGATGGATTTTCTTTTAAATCACATATGGTCATGGGTCAGCATAGGCGGTGGTACATATGTGAGAACGCCGGTGCCCATGGAGCCTAAAGGAAGGCATCAAGGGGCAGCAGTTATAGGGGTCCCCCAATGTAGATGCTGGGATTTGAACTCAGGTTCTCTGGGAAAGCAGTACACTTCCTTAACCTCTGAGCAATCTCTGTAGCCCCCGCGTGAAGTTCTTAAGGTGTCTCAGGTACACTTTGCCCAAGGTCCTCTGCACCAGCAGATGCTATCTAGGCCCCAGTCTTATAAGCCTCTGCTTGGTTCTCTTCCCCCTCTCTGCTTCCCTTTTTTCTATCATTCTTTTTTTTTTTTTTTTTTTTCGGAGCTGGGGACCGAACCCAGGGCCTTGCGCTTGCTAGGCAAGTACTCTACCACTGAGCTAAATCCCCAACCCCTTTTTCTATCATTCTTATTTGGAGACTCAGAATATAGCTGGCTTTCACTAGCACCCGTGTTGCCTGGCATTGCAAAAAATGACTGCTGTGGCTCTCAGCCTAGGAATCACCAGAGAAGGTGCATGAGGACTTGCTAGCCAGGCTGTTGGGTGGGAGGAAGGCATTCCGAGGGAAAACCAATCTGACTCAGACAGGTCTGTCCGGTGCAAACCTAGCTTAATATAAATGTATCTGTCTAAAACGTGGATGCTTCAGAAAACAGCAGGAGACCGTTTAGTCGTGTGGTAACACCTGGCAGAGCGCTAACACGGAGGGCAGGAGAGGGTGAGAGGAATAGCCTTCCACTCGTGCATGACAGAGATGTCAAGCATCAAGCATTGGGGGAAATTAAATAGGAATCACCCACTGAAAACTAACGGACTACGGCACTTTAGCGAACCTTTGTAGACTGTGTCATGTGTGAGTTTAGTACCGAGACCTGAAAAACTTAATAGGTAAACCATACTGGGCAGAACAGGCCACAGTCATCGTGGAGGAGGCAAGATGGATAAATCCAATCGTCAAGAAGACTGAAGTGTGACAGTGATGTGTGTTATAAGGAAAGGGTCAGAAAAGCTGGAGGATCGGTAACCCAGGAGGAATGAAGCTGGAGGAAAGCGGAGGGAAGGGGAACAGAAGCATCTCTTCAGTCTGTTCATTTCTTTCTTTTTTTTTAAAAGATTTATTTATTTTGTGTATATGAGTACACTGTCACTGTCTTCAGACACACCATAAGAAAGCATCAGATCCCATTGCAGATGGTTGTGAGCCACCATGTGGTTGCTGGGATTTGAACTCAGAACCTCTGGAAGAGCAGCCAGTGCTCTTAACCCCTGAGCCATCTCTCCAGCCCAGTCTGTTCATTTCTATCAATGTCTATTCTTTTTTTTTTTTTTTTTTTTGGTTCTTTTTTTCAGAGCTGGGAACCGAACCCAGGGCCTTGCGCTTCCTAGGCAAGCGCTCTACCACTGAGCTAAATCCCCAACCCATCAATGTCTATTCTTAACACCGTGGTCTAACAAGCGAGGCTCGTTCTCATCTGGATGTTTGCGTCCTCTGTTTTCCTCGTGAGTGAAGACTCTTGAAAAGAAGCTGTCCGCAAAGACTCGATTAGAACTTCAGTGATGTGGGAAGGTTGGAATGTTGCAGGTCCAAAACCTAATTACCTTATCATGGGCTTGTTTTTATTCCCCTTTATAGTTGTCATTCTTCACTAAGACCTGCGTGTCACAACTAACATCCTGTGGCTAGTAGACAAATCTTTTTGGAATTTATTGTTGTAAAAAAAAACAGCTAGCCCCAAAGATAAATATCTAACGGCCTCTTTGATGCACCCACCAATGCATTTTAAAATTGCCTTAATTTGTAACTTTCTCTGATCTGTTACTATAAACACTCCATGAAACTGTTTCCACATGGGGACAGTGTTCTTGGGGAATCTTTCCAGGACATGGTCACTCCTAATTGCTCCAGAATAAACTATGTGTTTTATTCTTTTGAGATGAGAGCTGGTTCTTTTGACAAAGACAGAAAGAGACTAAAGTTCTTCCTTCAAAAACCCTGTGTAGCTAGCTACAATCTCATAAATCGCAACAATAAGAAATGTCAGTTATGGGGGGGACAAGTGAGAGCAAGGTGGTGCTTGCTGCTAAGCCTGACGACCTGAGTTCAATTCCTGGGATGCACATGGATGGAGGAGATGACCAACTCCTGCAAACTGTCCTCTGACCTCCACATACACCGTGTCAAGTGCAAAAGTACACACACACACACACACACACACACACACACATATGCACACACACACTATACATACATTCATACATACATATAAACATGAATACATACATAAGTGCAATGAGTTAAAAAACAACTGTGCTTCTGGTTAAGGCAGAGTCTGTTAGTCATTTCCTCTTACATCAACTCCAATTTATTCTCAGTATAATAATAGTCATTATCATCATCACTATCTGCTGTTTGTCCTGCTTATTTATTTTTGCAGTACATCACCTCCCACCCCACCCATCTAGACATGAGCTTCTCAGACCAGAAATATCTGCTTTCCCCACATATTTTCTGAGCTTCCCTGGAAACAGTCCTGTTCCGCAGATGGAAAGAGAGGGGGAAACAGAGTGAGCTCCGAGAGGCAGAGAGTGTGTGGAGAGATCAGTGTGACCGCAGATAGAAACTTGATTCACATAGTTCAGTGACAGTTCACGGTGACAGTGAAGCTCTTTTTTAAAAATGAACTCCATGTAGTAACAATTTCTTCACCAGCAAGGTGAGCCTACAGCGAAATGTGACCTGGATGAAGAGCTGGACCTGTTGGATGGTAAGACAAAGTAGGTTCAGAACCTGAAAGGTGTGCATTGAAGGGGTCGTTCAAGTTCATCTAAAACCCAGCACTGCTGTGTCTTACCCATTTGGACAAACAGACTGAGCTGTTTATAAATGTTTGCTGTTAGACAAGCATCTCTGCAGGAAGGCAGTGCTCTCATAAAGGGACAATCTTATAGGGTCATTTCTGGTTTTCTCCAGAACCTTAAATGTATTCTGCCTTCTTCTTTGAGTTTATTCCTAGGTGTCTTACCACTTATTTTTCTGGAAGCTTTTGTAAATAGGATTATTGGGATATAGAAAAGTGTCTGCTAGACTTGATGGTATATACAATCAATCCCAGCACTTGGGAGCCCAAGGCCAGCCTAGTCTATAGAATGAACTCACACCAGCCAGGAATACACAGAGAGGAAGCAAAAAGGGAGGGTGGGAGAGACGGAGCGAGAGAGAGACAGAGACAGAGACAGAGAGACAGAGACAGAGACAGAGAGACAGAGAGACAGAGAGACAGAGACAGAGACAGAGACAGAGAGACAGAGACAGAGAGACAGAGACAGAGACAGAGACAGAGACAGAGACAGAGAGACAGAGACAGAGACAGAGACAGAGACAGAGACAGAGACAGAGAGACAGAGTCAGAGACAGAGAGACAGAGACAGAGAGACAGAGAGACAGAGAGACAGAGACAGAGAGACAGAGACAGAGACAGGACACACACACAGACAAACACAGACACACACACACACAGACATACAGATACACACACACATGCAGAGATACACACACACACACACATGCACACACACCCACACACACACACACACACACACACATGCACAGACACACACACATGGAGAGAGATTGGAAGAGGAGAGAAAAGGACAGGAAGAAAGATGAGTTGGTCTTCATGTACCTTGACTTTGTGTCCTGCTGATTTGCTGAAAGTGTTTATCAAGACTAAGAGTTTTCGGGTAGTCTTGGTTTGTTTCTACGTTTCCTATTGGCATCCCCTTTATTTCTTTCTTGTCTTATTATTCACCTAAGACATCAAGTGCTGTACTGAATGAGAGTGGAAAGAGAGAGAGTAGGCACCTCTCTTTAGAGAAACTAGTCCATTTAATATAAGGTCAGCTACAGGTTTGTGTGTACAATATTCTCTTCCTATTCCTGCTTGCCCTGGGGATTTTTAATCAGGAAGGGATGCTGAACTTGGTTAAGAGCCTTTTCTGTACTGATTCCGGTATTCATATGATTTCTGTGCTTGTGTTTATGTTCTTACTGTATTATACCTATTGATTTGTCTATGTTGAACAGTAATGCCCCAAATTAACCTGTAAGCCCCACCAGCCCAGGGACCAGGTAACTTCCTGCAATGCTGAGAGTGTTGTAGTTCTTGAAAAACAACAAAGTCTCATATGGTGGCCTATAGGTTTGTCCTTATGAACCAACCCTGTGGCACCTGGCTCGGGCCATTTTCAGCTGGGAGATCCAGGAAATAGTCCTGACTGAAGACCTTCTCTTGGTCAGTATTTAATATTTAATAAAGCTTGCTTCAACTTTGGCCGAAGATGGTGGAATTGGTTTTTCTCTGGCAAATCTCAGGATTAACAGAACCAACCTTGCGTCCTTGGAGTGACAGTACCTTGGTCATGTTGTACAATATTTTAATATGTCCTTGAATCTTGTTTGTAAGGATTTTGTTGAGAGCTTGGGCTGTAGCTCTGTGATGCAGCACGTGGCTAGCACAAGGCCCTGGTTCACCCTCTCCCCCAGTATGGGTAAAAGAAAAGAAAGAATCGGGGAGAATTTTCCATCTATGTTTTTTTTTTTTTTTTTTTTTTTGGTTCTTTTTTTCCCGGAGCTGGGGACTGAACCCAGGGCCTTGCGCTTCCTAGGTAAGCGCTCTAACACTGAGCTAAATCCCCAGCCCCTCCATCTATGTTTATAAGGGAAACTGGGTGTCATTTCTTATGTGCTTACCTAGTTTTGGTATCAGGGTAATGCTGCCTTCATAGAATGTGTTTAGCGCTCTCTCTCTCTCTCTCTCTCTCTCTCTCTCTCTCTCTCTCCTCTTCTTCCTCCTCCTCCTCTTTCTTCTCTCTCTTTCTCTCCCTCTCCCTCCCTCCCTCTCTCCCTCTCTCCTTCCCTCCCTCCTGCTCTCCTTCTCTCTATCCCTCTTTCCCTCTCTTCCTCTCCCTCTCTCCCTCTCTCTCCCTCCCTCTCTCCCTCCCTTTCTCCCTCTATCCCTCTCTCCCTCCCTCCTTCTCTCTCTCCCTCCCTCCCTCCCTCTCTCCCTCTCTCCCTCTCTCCCTCTCTCCTTTCCTCCCTCCTCCTCCTTCCTCTCTCTCTCTCTCTCTCTCTCTCTCTCTCCCTTCCCCTCTCCCCCTCCCCCTCTCTCCCTCTCTCCCTCTCTCCCTCTCTCCCTCTCTCCCTCTTTCCCTCTCTTCCTCTCAGTAGGTTGTGTGTAACATTAGATGGTTTGGCAGAATTTGCATGTGTCCCGGGCTTCTACTTTGTCGGGAGATTAGTTGTTACTGCTTCGGTCATGCTGCTTTTCACAGCCCTGCCTAACCTGTTCATATCATCTTAATTTAATTTTTAGTAGGCCACATGTGTTTAATTCATCCATTTCTTTTAGATTTCCCAGATGGTTTTAGTAGAAACTTTCAAAATATTCCCATGACTCTCTGACGTTCATTGGAATCCACAGCAATCTCACCGGGTTTTTTCTCAAGTTCTGGTAGTTTGGCTCTCTTGTCTCTTATTTGGTTAGTCCGACTGGAGGTTGTTTCTTTTTCAGTGAATTAACTCTGATTGATTCTGTGTTCTTTCAGTCTCTGTTCCATTTGTTTCTGCCTTGAATTTGATTCATTGTTGTTGTCTGTGTTTTGGACTTTGCATTATTCTTGTTTTTTTAAGATCTTGAGGTGTACCATTAGGTTATTTAATGGAGATCTCTCTAGTTTTTAAAAGTTAATGAGGGGTTGGGGATTTAGCTCAGTGGTAGAGCGCTTGCCTAGGAAGGGCAAGGCCCTGGGTTCGGTCCCCAGCTCTGAAAAAAAGAAAAAAGAAAAAAAAAGTTAATGAAATTTTTTTCCTTAACGATTTCATACGTGTATACAATGCATTGTAGTCATAAATTTTCCTCATAGCCAAAGGTTCTAGTAAGCTTTCATTTTTATTTGATTCTAGGGATTATTTAAATTGTCTCCCTAGATTCTTTAATGACCCTTTGCTCAGTCTAACACACGTTGTTCAGTGACTGTGGGTGTGTACAGTTTGTTTTGCTATCAGTTTCTATTATTTTTCTTCTATGACTTTTTAAGACAGAAATATATTTCTGTTATTTGTACTCGACCACACAGTCTAGATCTCGAAGGTGAGCTGTTTTAGAGAAAGTTCTCTAAGCTGCCAGTAATGTGTGTTCTGTGTCCGTCGGATGGCATATTGTATGGATGCATGTTAAGTCCCTTGGATTGATGGTATAGTTCAACTCTGAGCTTCTCTGGTGATTTTTCATTTGGGTGATCTATATAAATATGAGGGTGTGATGGTGTTGACTGTCTATGTTCATCAGTGTCTGTTTTATGGAATTACATGCCTCCATACTTGGTGTATGCATTTGTAATCATTATGTACTCTTGGTGAATTGTTCCTTTATTAATATGTGGTACCTTTCTTTCATGCCACTTGACAGACAGCCTTTCATATTCGACTCTCAGCGAGCGTTTGCACCTGTGAGTTATGTTTCCTGAAAATACCAAGTCCTTGGATTTAGCTTTGTCATCCAATCAGGCAGTCTAAGTCTCTGTGAATCGAGGCCATTTTTACCTGTAAGGTTATCTTTCAATGATTAATTATTGACATTGTATCAGTTGTTTTTGGTGATTGTTCTCACCCTACTAAGATGAAAGGTTTGCTTGTTTATTGTGTAGGACACAAAGGATTCCTTCCAATGTCTCTTTTGTTTACCCATTACTTTCATGGAAGTCTCTCCTGTGCCCTGGTGATTGAGACTGACTGTCCCACTCTGTGGCTAGTAGTTCCTTAAGTACCTTCTACAGTGCTGAAGTTGAGAATCAGGAACTGATTAGCTTGGGTCTGTCTTTTTTCTTTTTTTAAGATTTATTCATTTATTATATATAAGTACACTGTAGCTGTCTTCAGACACACCAGAAGAGGGCATCAGATCTCTTTACAGATGGTCGTGAGAGCCACCATGCGGTTGCTGGGAATTGAACTCAGGACCTCTGGAAGCCTCTGGAAGAGCAGTTGGGGCTCTTAACCACTGAGCCATCTCTCCAGCCCATTGGGTCTGTCTTAAGCTGTTCTTTCTTCTCCATTAATTGTAGACAATGGCTCTGCCAGGTATGGGCATCTTACCTGGCAGTTATATTTACTTTCGGGGCTTGAAATATATAATTTCACGTACTCTCAGTTTCAGGGTTGATGGTAAACAAGCTCCTGTCATGTTGTTGTGTTTACTTTGGGACTTGGCTCTTTTGCTTTTTCTCACAGCTTTTAGCATTGTTTCTTTTCTTTGTACTTCTGACATCTCGACTTTGATGTTTCGTGGAGAGTTCTTTCTACCACAGCTTTTATTTGGAGTTCTAAATGCCTCTTGTCTTTGGCTAACAGGCTTCCTGGACAGATTCCAAGAAATCGGGGGCAGGCTATAGCGTATCCCCAGGTCCCCAGGTCCTATGCCACTGGCATCTCCTACCTACCTAAGTACTGTGCCTAAGTACAGACAACTGTGGTGGGCCTGGGAGAGAGTAGATGCCCTTCCGACTGAGGAGTATTAACAACCCATTGCCACTAGTATAGAACTCGCTAGCACTACGCTGCTTTGTTTAATTTGTTACCATGACTACAAGGCCAAGGTCCACACTCAGGCCACCGTAGCAGTTTTGGCTCCATTGTGGCGGTGGCAGAAGGTCATCTCAGGCCTGGAGGAAATGACCCTCTACAGCATTTTTCCTTAAACACCTGACCTCTTAGAGAAGTTTCCTGCCTCTCTCAGTCTATGCTAACATCCTCACCGTGACCTCAGACAGGTCACCACCATAAAAATACAAACCAGGGGACTGGAGAGATGGCTCAAGAATGCTCACTGTGCTGGGTTTGCAGAAGACTAAGGTCAGTTGCCAGCATCTACGCTGAGCAACTCAAAACTGCCTGTAACTCCGGATTCGAAGGATGCGTTACCTGAATGAAGAAAAGAAATTAAAAAGGAAGGGCATGACTGCTTCTAGGAGGTGGGGGGAGTGCGGGGGCGGGGGGGAGAAAGTTTGCTGTAGATAAAAGAGAGAGCATAGACAGAAGCAGGGGCATCTGGTAAAGTCCAGAGGGAACGTCACCATGAGCTTCACCTTGTGAGGGCAGCGGGAAAGGGAGCAGAGTGAGCTAGGAGAGTAAAGAGTGGACAAAAGCCAGGTAACCAAAAGGGCTGGATTATTAGGATTATAAGGGGGCTAGGGGAAGGGCACCCCAGCCCCTTGGTTGGAGATTTCGGGGTAGAAGGCTGAGTCATACCTTGTAAAGGTAGAGACTGAAAGGTGTTGAGAGAACCTGGCTGTCAGGTCTGCTTTGATAGGCTAAATAAGCACTTCGGTTAGACCTTTGTCTCAGGTTCGAGATCTAACAACACCCTCTTCTGGAATCTACACACATCAATGCACACATATAAATAAAAATAGCATAAAACCTTAAAATAATACAAACAAGGGAAAACAATGAAAGGGTAAGCACTATAGAAGTTTAACGTCTTTTTATTATCGGCTCCAAGTTTGTTCCCTCACATCTCCTCTCTTCCACTACCACACCTGCCCTGGAATTAGGAATCGTTCCTAGAAAACCCTACTTTCTAGTAGTTGAACCCTATCAGACCCAATTATTACTCTACTAATACGTCATCACTCTTTTTGTATTTGAATATTTTTAAAGATGTATTTATTTATTATATATAAGTGCATTGTAGCTGTCTTCAGACACACCAGAAGAGGGCATCAGATCTCATTACAGATGATTGTGAGCCACCATGTGGTTGCTGGGAATTGAACTCAGGACCTCTGGAAGAGCAGTCGGTGCTCTTAACCACTGAGCCATCTCTCCAGTCCTTGTATCCGGATTTTTAAAAAGAATTCTCTTTAGATCTATCTGATCATAGAAGGAAGCATCGTTCTGAACTAAACGGGGAGCATGGCTTTTGTTCAGAGTGGAGGGTTTGTTAATAGTTTACTTGTGACAAGGAGGAACTGGAAGGAAAGCATTTTATTTTATTTTAAGATAAGGTCTTACTACTTATCCCACCCTGGCCTGGAGTTCACTCTGTGAGCTGGCCAGGCAGGCCTTGTATTAACAGAGATCTCCCTGCTGCCGCCTCCCATGTGTTGGATTTAAAGGCATGAACCATCTTACGCAGCAAGCATTATCTTTGTTAAGAACGAGCAAACAAAACAACAAAAAGCACACAAGCTTGTTTACGGGAAAATGCTACACATTCCAAGCAGAGCTTCCGGTAAACAAGCTTACTTGCCACTTATTTTCGATATCCGGTTTCCTGTTTAATTCCTGCTCGTTATTTAACTGGAAGCTATTTATTTGTTAAAGAAAATAAAGTTGGCTTTATTTTTCTCGGCACTAACAGAGATTGATGCTAAGACTGACAAATACCGGTCACACACGCCTTGTTTCTCGGCTCTGGAATGTTTTATAGTTTGATGTAGTTGATGGCTTATACTGGCCACAATGGAAACGCCAAATTGATTGTTTCGAGAGCATTCCCTGACATTTCTGTTATTGTTTATTATAATTCGGAATAGCTAGCTGACAGAGGTAGAGCCTGCAAACACATAAAATACATGTGTTCTAGCCCTAGATTCATCACTGAAGTTCCAAAGGCGAGTTACTCCATCTTTTCTTTTTTCTTGGATACTTTATGTATTTACATTTCATATGTTATCCCCTTCTCCCCCCTTTCCTCCCCTCCCCTCCCCCTCCCCCTGCTTCTATGAAGACACTTCCATTCCCACTCAACCACTCCCACCTCAACACCCTGGCATTCCCCTACACTGGGGAAACGAGCCTTCACTGGACCAAGAGCTTCTCCTATTGATGCCAGACAATGCCATCCTCTGCTACATATGCAGCTGGAGCCATGGGTACCACCTGTGTGCTCTTTGGTTGGTGGTTTAGTCCCCAGGAGCTCTGGGGGTCTGGTTGGTTGATATTGTTGTTCTTCCTATGGTGTTGCAAACCTCTTCAGCTCCATCTCCTTCAGTCCTTTCTCCTCCATTGGGATCCCTGTGCTGCAGGGATGGTTAGCTGCAAGCAACTTCATCTGTATCAGTAGGTCTCTGGCAGAGTCTCTCAGAAGACAGCTATCCGTCTTTCTTCATGCAGATTCTGATGCTGAAGGGCCAGGGTAGAGCCTGAGATTCTGTATCTTTAACCTTGTCTAATACTGAAGCTCCCCACCAACACACCCCCACCAGAGCAGCGAAGTCTCAAGGTATTCTAACCCTGTGTGCAGGTATGAGCAGCTGTAAATCTTGCACAGTTTCCTCACGTGAGGAGACTGATGGGAGAGAAGATATTTGCAAACAGTTCCCCAAGTGGAAAGTATTATTAGTTGAGGTATTAGTTCTTCGCTGTTTTGTTTTTGAGTCTTACATAGCGGAGGCTGGCCTTGAACACCTGATCTTCCTGCCGCTGCACCTCAAGTACTTGTATTATAAACACATAGCCATGTCTGGTTGCTTCCGGGCTTTGAAACTGGGTCTCATCACCAAGCAACTCAGGGCCTCTGCCTACCTCCCTTGCAGCACTTCAGTCTTGAAAGAATCACAATATGAAAAATCTAACCTTAAAAAAGTAGATGAAATGTAAATTAGCTTACTTTTCTTAATCATTCCCGACATCTAAGAGATAGCATGATGCTGTTCAATCATTCCTAGCCTCTAGTGATTTTTTTTTTAAAGATTGAACATTTAAAAATTAAATCTAGTACATGATTTCTCCCAAGAACGGGCATGGCAGAAAGCTTGGTCTGCTGGTGACTGATTGATTATAAACTTAGGTATTTGCAGCCAGATTGTATTTAACTCCTGGGCGATAATTTAGTTTCTATCTGGTTTAAAGTCTTAATTCAAATAAGCAGTTCCCACGAACTGGCAGCTGCCTCTGTGAGTGAAGTATACACCCGGACTGGAAGGACAGAACATGACTGGAGCAGTCAATGTCTTGGAAGGGTTTCAGTGAGATGTAAAGACAGACTCTACTTGCCAGTCAGAAATTTTTTTTTTTTTTTTTGGTTCTTTTTTTTTCGGAGCTGGGGATCGAACCCAGGGCCTTGCGCTTCCTAGGCAAGCGCTCTAACCACTGAGCTAAATCCCCAACCCCAGAAATTTTTTTTTACGTTATTTTCAGGCTATGGCACGAGTTATTTAGAGACAGTTGAAGAATTGTGAATTAGTGAATCATAAAAACCTAAGACTTTAGGTGAGGAAAAGACTGAGAATCTGTGATGTGTGTGTGTGTGTGTGTGTGTGTGTGTGTGTGTGCACTCAGGCACGTACTCGCTACCCTAATTGATACTCAGGCAATTCCAGTCTTCACTCTGCTGTAAATGGTCAGCTGGAAACATTTTAACAACACTGTCTTTTCCCTGACCGATGCTAATAGCTCCTTGTTTACATGACGGGAAGTGATGTAGCATTGACCACAGAGAGTTATCTCAGATTCTAGTTTTAGATGTGGATGTTTACAGCAGTGTAGCAAGGCTGAGGAGACACTCCATTATACTTTCTTGATTTACCGAGTAATAAAACCAGGAACAAAGAAGGGAGAGAAATCAGAAATTTGATGACAGTACAGGGGTTTTGATTGAAACCAGTTCAGGAAGATAGTCAAATGCCTGCCAAGGGTATTCATAAGAAGTCCTGGGCCTAAGCTGTGTATTTGAGTCACATTGACTAGATATTGATAATAGTTTGATGTGTTACACATGTTTACAGCAGCAGTATTCCTGACAGATGAAAGGTAGACACAGCCCAGATGTTCCACAGAACAATAAGAAAGGAGCTGAAGTAGAGACATTCGATGGAATATTATTT